>NC_134817.1:8016741-8039241 GCF_046742065.1 Oratosquilla oratoria | reverse complement strand
CTGGGTAGGTCTGAGACCACTCACACTCCACACACCGGGAATGCAAGGTCACAACTCCTTGACTAACGTCCCGTGCCTACTCGCTGCTAGGTGAACAGGGGCTACACGTGAAAGGAGACAAACCCAACTTGTCTCCGCCCGGCCGGGGAATCGAACCCCGGTTCTCCGGCTTGTGAGGCCAGTGCTTTACCAATCCGCTATCGGGCCGTGTGTGTGTGTGTGTGTGTGTGTGTGTGTGTGTGTGTGTGTGTGTGTGTGTGTGTGTGTGTGTGTGTGTGTGTGTGTGTATAAATATATGTTTTAATTAAAAACTCCAATACAGTTGAAATCCTTTTAACTAAAATCCCCAGAAAATGAAGGATGAATATACTCAATTCCATGTAAAGAATGTGCCAAGTGGTATATAGGCCAAACTGGAAAATAAATAAAAGAAGAAAAAAACACAAATATAGTATCAGAATTGGACAAATGTCCAACACGCTATTTGTTTGCATAAGGGTTTCTAGCCGTTGTATTCATTGAGAAAGTGCCAAAGAAATTATCAAAAGTTAGTCGCACTTAAATAGAAATAAGTTACAGTCCATTCTGATCAAGGGTACATTTGTCAACTTAACTTAACCCAAAGGTTATACAAATTCGACAATTTCACTACCGAGAGAGAAATTGTCCAAACATACTCCACAGGATTTCCAGACGTACCAACATTCAGTAGATCTTTCAGCTAACCACCCTGCTTTCATATATATATATATACTCTTGTTTTTTATGTACTTTAAGATATCTGAATAGACGAAAGCGCTCGGTCTGTGATTTACTATTTTCATTTGTGGTTTTCTGTATATTTAGAATCACGTGTCTATGTGATTTTTACTGCACACACACACACACACACACACACACACACATGCACATATACACACACACAGTACCTGGTTTGAATCCTACCCAGGGCCGAAATTATTTCGGTATCGCTGCGCTTCGGGTCGTTACTCTGACTCTCGTGGGCGGGGAGTTGTGTATGTGTATGAAAGGTCACAGCATTACCCATAGATCGGTCATATGAGCTCTGCTCTCTTCAGGGAGGGAAAGCTGTCGATCACGATTCCAACACGTGATCCAAAGACCATGGTGAATACACATACACACGCACACACACACATACACACATAGACACACACACACACACACATATATATATATATATATATATATATATGTATATGTATATATTATATATTTCCGGTATATATATATGTGTGTGTGTGTGTGTGTGTGTGTGTGTGTGTGTGTGTGTGTGTGTGTGTGTGTGTGTGTGTGTGTGTGTGTGTGTGTGTGTGTGTGTGTGTGCGTGCGTGCGAGCGCGCGCGTGTTTGAGGTGACTTCCCTTTCCTTCCCTCGTATCCGCTGCGAAAACATGTGTACACACATTCCCCCTTTATTAATAATAGTTACCCTCCCGCTGTGATAACATGGAAACCCCCAGGTCCTCAATAATATTTATGGGTTTATCTCGCCTTATATGACTTATCGCCTTTTCGCAAAAAAAAAATGCGAATAATAATCGGTTACGACAAGATATGATCCGTTCTTTTTTATTGTTTCTTTTTGTGTGGTCCTGAAAAAAGAGGGAATCAAATATCATTTAATTGTTTTGAAACTGAAACGATGAGTCTCAAAATATTTTATCTATTTATTTATTCTTGCACTTATCTATTTAGTTAGTTATATAGCCTATGATATTTAGTTATATATCTATCTGTTTATTTATTTGCTTATGTGTAGATTTATAGTGCATTTGTAGCGACGAAAATTTTTCTTCATGATATTTTTCATATAAATAATTTTGTGGTGAAAAGAATATCTCACTTATTTACCGGTGGCAAATAATAAAACAATCTTTATCTGAAGTTGATTATACGTTTTATGGTTGAAAGCGGATGTAAGAGCAATTAGGACAAATATAAAATTTCTGATCACAACTAATTTCAAAGCGGACACGTCTCACCTTGAGAAACATTTGTCTTTGTAATGGTTTGGGCAGCAATTTTGGTATTTGTATTATAAAGCTGCACATAACAAATATTGTTAAAATTAACGACTTCTTGTCGGCGGCATACTCCATATTTTGTTCAAACGTCAATTATCTTTTTCTTTTGCTGAGCTGGCAGATTTTGGAAAACATAATCGCTGAGGCCATATTTTGTTTTGTCACTCTCTGTAAGAGGCTGGTAGACAAGTGGGTAGAAACGGTAGGTAGATGACGAGTGTTATTAGTTTATATTTTATCTATTTACATAATACCCGAAGGCGAGAAGGCGAAGGGACTTGCACAAGCTCGCTCTCTGCCTGTTGTTTACAAATAGCCCCCGGGGACCCGATTTCATTGCTGTATAATGTTCATTTCTACGCTGATGTAACAATATGTAAACTAAGTCAGATGTGCATTGATATCTAGATTGCTTGAGTAAGCAGTATTTCATAAGGTGTTTGTAACAGGCTTTCTGATTGGAGAAAATGCTGACACTCTCCCCATCCGACATGATGAATGAAATAACCTGTCGTCACCCAAAACAACACGTCACCGTCCTTCAAGATAGTAGAAGATGAGCAGCGTGAGGTAAATTCAGATAAGCAACACCTCTTTATACTGAGAAAAAACATATATCGAAATGGGTAGGAAAACATACATAGATACATAATTAAAGAAATGTATAAAACTGGCAAAAAATATATTAGATACGAAAGGAGTAAAAAACTAAGAATAAAGAAAATAAACAACTAAAACATGTACGAGTCAACGAAATAGATCCAACCCATTCAGTAAGATTTTGAAGGAATCAACAACCAACATTTTTTTCTTCAACGATGGGACGATAGCAGTCAACAGGACTTTTCCAGGAATTTTCCAGGTCTTTCCAGGACTTGCCCGGGTACTCGGATGCGGATGTTTTCACGTTATTTTTTTCTTTCTTCTTTCTTTCTGAATTACATCAAATAGCACTACTATAGGACCATCACTGACATACAGTTCATATAAAAATCTAAAACACAGTCTAAACATATCAAATATGTATTCACTATCACTATCTATATATGTGTATATATATATATATATATATACATGTACATGTATACACATATATATACATGCATATATATATATATATATATATATACACATATATATATATATATATATATATATATACATGTATAATAAGGATGCGGATGTTTTCACTTTTTTTCCTTCTTTCTTTCTGAATTATACCAAATAGGACGACTATAGGAACATCATTGACATACAGTTCATATAAAAATCTAAAACACAGTCTAAACATATCAAATATGTATTCACTATCACTATCTATATATTATATATATATATATATATATATATATATATATATATATATATATATGTATATATATATACTGTATATGTATAATAAGGAGATCTTCCCTCATACAAGGTAGCCAGCCAAGACACGTACCCAATGCCACCAACTCCACTCCCGTTCACCATCTTTGTTTCTCTTTCGTCCCAGCCCCTCCTGCCCACTGCCCGGGTCAGAAGCAATGCAGCAAGACACAGCTAAACATAAAGTGTTTTACGAAGACTGGTATATATCTTTTAGATAACAGACTTATATGTGATCAATTTACTTCCATCGTACACTCTTGTGATGTATCCAAGATGAAAATGATTGGTGACACTAATAATTCCTGTTAAATGTCTGTATGTTTTAGTTATCTGTCTTCAAAATATCAGAATGTTTTTTATCTTTCCTTGTGGATAACACGGCCATATCCTCGGCTGAAGCAAATCTCATTCAGGCAACAACATCTCACCGTCTAATTAAAAACGTGGCCGTCAAACACAATCCAAGACAATGGAAGAGAAGCATTTAGTAGTAAAGACCATAAGAAGTCTTCAATGAGGAAGTAGTACACTAAATACTCCATTGTTCCACAAAGCGTGGCTAAAGTTAAACTAGAATACTGTTATCATATAGAATAATGCTTTTTGCTCAAAATATACCAAAACAAATGTTCTGCAATATTGAAGGTGATATCTCTTAAACATAAAAATCTAGGTGTTTTCGAATATTGAAGGTAATATCTTATAAACATAAAATCTAATAAACATGGGATTATCATTTCCTGCAGGCAAATTGCTCAGGGCTTTAGTAGTTGGACGACAACGATGGAGAATTCCCCTCGCGCATCCTACTTCCTCTTCGGAGGATTTTTGACCTTCGAATGTCTTGAAGGCCAAGGCACAGTACTCTTCTTAGGTTCCGGCTGCTGTGGAGCCTATTGGTTCTACATGTGTGTGTGTGTGTGTGTGTGTGTGTGTGTGTGTGTGTGTGTGTGTGTGTGTGTGTGTGTGTGTGTGTGTGTGTGTGTGTGTGCGCGTATGGGTATTTGTTTTAGTGTGTGTGCGCGCGTGTGTGTATGTGTTTGACTGTGTATTTGACTGTGTATGTATGTGTATGTGTGTGAGTCGCATATATTTTTTGTGATCACTAACCCTTGAAAATTTTAGGTGTACTATCTTTCAGCTATTTTGTATCTTGAATATAATTAGATCGATGAGTGATTATTATATCATGTATTTTCTTACCTTGTTTGTTCTTTAGTATGTTACACTTAATTAGTATTACCAAGAATATTGTTTAAAACCTCAAGCGATTACTTATACTGACATAATTCTTCATTTTCCCTTGCTTTCTCACACTTTAAACGGAATAAGTGCTCATGGATATGTATATAATACACACAATTCCTGGTGTTTGACACTCAGGTGCTCAGTAACACGTACCACCCATCCGGGACTTCGAGGGGAACGAAGACGAACAAAGGGAAGGAAGAACTGGAGACGTCGTTTGTCACCTCGAAGTCCTTGTGCGAAGTCGAAGTCGCGTTTTCTTTGAGTGTCCGCAAAGAGATCCTGGATCGCGCCAATTAGCCTTTTATCATCAAGACTTTTTTCCTCCTCCTTCTTCGAGTTGATTGAGTCACAGCCAACACGTGACCCGGTTATTGGCATAATCAATGACAAGGCATAATGATCGATGAGAGGAAGAATACAAAGGGAGGACTAATTGCATGCCTGCATTTGTAATAAAGTCTGATTAATTATTCGTCGACTTCCGCAGTGTCATTACTGAAATTCTTTGGGAAGATCTGGTCACACACAACTTTATCCTCCTTTGTGGAAGCTTCCTTAGGAAATTTTGGATAGAAAATTAACGAAAAACAATTGAAAAAAGAAGACAAAAACTTAACTTGAGTAATTTACGCCAATAGACATACAACGTGAAGAAGGAAGTCCATAATAGGAAATAGGAAATAATAGCATTTCCCTGAATGTTGTTTTTGACAGAAAAAAAATATATGGACTCCGTTCATCATGATGATCACGGAAGAAGGTGAAAGTAGTCTGGGGTAAGGAGGAGCATGCCGACAGGAGACCTTTTGGTCCATAACTAGGTCGGATACAATATATATATATATATATATATATATATATATATATATATATACATATATATGTATGTATGTATATGTTTATACATATATATATACATATACATATATATGTATATATATAACATATATATACATATACATATACATATATATATACATATATATATATACATATATATATACATATATATACATATATATACATATATATACATATACAGTATATATATGTATATATATATATATATATACATATAAATATAGATATACATATATATACATATATATACATATGTATACATATATATACATATATATACATCCAGTATATAATATATATATATACATATATATATATATATATATACACATATATACATATATATATATATATATATATAAAAGTAAAATATGATATTATAAATAATGATAAATAAAATAAATGAATAAATATGTACAATGTAACCGAGTGATCTAAGTTGAACCGCTGCAGTTCATCTACAATGCAAGTCAACGGAAACGGTCACACACAACCGCGCAGTTTTTCCTTGACTATGCGGTACCGCCTCGGTTTCCCGGCGGTTGAAATCGCTAGTGTGAACAGGGCCTTAACAAAAGTGTATAAGAGGTAAAGGGAACACAGGCTGAGGGAAATACTTTTATTCCTGACTAGTTTCGCCTGAGTGGCTTCTTCAGAGGAACATGCGAAACTAGTCAGGAATAAAAGTATTTCCCTCAGCCCGTGTTCCCTTTACCTCCTATCCACATTCGTCACAATGTATACAAATGTGTATAAACATCTCCGCTGAAATGGCTCCTTTTCCAGACTTTATTCGGGTTATCAATGTTTCATTCAGAAGAAGGAGATAAACTTGGGAACACATGAGCTCCTCGAATGACTTCTCAAGATCCCTTTTGGTACACACAGTAATTCCCTTCTTCATTTGGATAAACCTATTTGGCATCGCCCTGAATAAAATTCGCAAAGGACATTATCAGGACATCACTATGGACACGACGCCAGAGATCGAAATAATTTCACTTCCTCACCACTTTTACTAAACCCCCGGAAGATGACGAATCATCTTTCAGCTAGACATCATTCCTTACAATCTGTTTTTATCTGGCACAGCCTTCATACTTCGGCTCTTCTTTCACTTGATCCATCACAAGGCCTCTTCAGTCCATCAGACACTCCTTCCATCTCATCTCATCTTCGGCTTGCCAATAGGTCCTCTCCCTTCCGGCTTCCAGAAGGAAGAGAGAAGGAAGTCTCCCGACAGAACTCGACCTTCTGGTCCAATCCATCACAAGGCCCCTTCAGTCCATCAGACACTCCTTCCATCTCATCTCGTCTTCGGCTCGCCAATAGGTCCTCTCCGTTGCGGCTTCCAGAAGTAAGAGAGAAGAAAGCCTCTCGACAGAACTCGACCTTCCGGTCCAATCCATGAAAAAATGCATCAATGTCCCAAAAAAGTAGTTCGAGAGGAAGATGACCCTTGGATAAAGGATTACAAGGGTGGAGCATGCCGACAGGAGACCTTTTGGTCCATAACTAGGTCGGATGCGAAAAAAATGCTGTGTATCCCTGTGACTGAATGAAACTGTTTGTTATCTGTAGTTGGCATAGTTGGTATCTCTAGTCAAGTGGCGCGCTTGATATATTTTGTTCTGTTTAGCGTTGAAGTATCTTGATCACTTTAATCAATTGATCCTGTTGATGCAAAAATGTATGATTTCGTTGAGCTAAGGATTTTGGATAAGCAATCTTCAGCCACAGCCAGGAAAAAAAATTATGCCACAAATTTAAAGTAATTAAGCACAATTAACATAACTTTATACTTAGCCATTGTCAATATTCTGTTGAGATATATCAATTTCATTTTATATGAAATGAAAGGAAAGACACGTAAGTATTTCGAGAACCTTCAGAATATATTATTCGTGCAGTAACTTGGCTTGCCATGTTTATCTTATCTTTTACTTTATCTTATTATGTTTATTTATTTATCTTTACTTATTTATTTTTCATTTATTTATTCTTATTTATTTATTCATTATTCATTAATTCTATTTTGTTTATTTATCTTTATTTTTCATTTATTTATTCATTTATTTATTTATTATTTATGTATTCTATTTTATTTATTTATATATTATTATATATATATATATATATATATATATATATATATATATATATATTTATATATGTATGTGTATATATATATATATATATATTTATTTTTTTTATTTTATTATTTTTTTTTTTTGTACCAAATACCATGCAATTTTATTTGGTTGAGAAGCGAATCGTGGCTTCAATTAAGTCCTGTTCAGGTGAGCCCTTGATTCATAAAGTAATCCATGGAATTGACGGGGTCGCATCTCGCATACCAGAGACGTTCAAATAGCGCACATTTATTTTTTTTCTTTTCCAAATAAAGAATCTGAAAGCACATTATCGTGCAGGCATATTATAATATTCAAAATCAATTTTCCGCTTAACCTTGCTATATGTTACACAGCGATTTCCAAAGGTTAGTTTGCTTTAAGATTTTTTTTTTATGGGTTCATGTACAATGTCGGTTTCTCTTACCGTCGTTCATTCTTTGCCCTCGTTTTCTTTTTCCTTTTTTATTGTATTTCCAGATTTTCATATTTATTGTTCTTTCGTGTGTTTTTTTCTTTCGTTTCTCGTTTCATAGTTTCATCCAGTTCTACCTTCCTCTTTCTTTCGTTTGTCTGTGACATTTTCTTTCTTCTTCTTTTACTGAGTTACTTTCTAGGATTCTTCCTATACACCTTCTTCCTCTGACCTTTCCTCTCTTTTTCTTTCTCTTCCTCTTTAAACTATTCTCCGGCCTCCTCCTCTTTCTCCTCCTTCTCCTCCAATTCTTCGTCCGGTTTCTCCTCCTCATTATCCTCTTCTTCGTCCTTCTTTTCCTCCTTGGGCTCTTTTTCCTCCTCCTCCTCCTCCTCCTCCTCCTCCTTTCACTTCGTCCCTCTTCGTTTGTCTCCTCAATAATGGAATTCCATCTTGCGTTTTAACTGTACATGTCTTTACAAAAAAATCATATATGTCTATGTCTGTATATGTCTTTTACAAAAATTATATATGTCCATGTCTGTATATGTCTTTTACAAAAATTATATATCTCTGTGTCTGTATGTGTCTTTACAAAAATTGTAAATGTATATGTCTGAATATGTCTTTTACAAAATTATATATGTCTATGTCTGTATATGTCTTTACAAAAATTTTAAATGTCTATGTCTGAATATGTCTTTTACAAAATTATATATGCATATGTCTCTATATGTCTTTACAAAATTATATATGTCTGTCTGTATATGTCTTTACAAAAATTATATATGTCTATGTCTGTATATGTCTTTACAAAAAACTATATATGTCTATGTCTGTATATGTCTTTCACAAAATTATATATGTCTATGTCTGTACATGTCTTTACAAAAATTATGTTTCTCAAAAGAAGCTTCAGTTTTCTCTTATACTCCATCTTTCTGGAACAGAATTAGATTTGATGAGCAAGAGATGGAGCGGTTAATGAATGGAATAGACTTAGTAACCATATAATGAGCGCTTAAACTACTGATTGTTTAAAGAGAAGATGAGATAACTTTATGGACGGGGATGATAGCGGGTAAGGGGCACGGAACTACCCTGTGTAGGCCTTATGGTCTCTTGCAGCCTCCTCAGTCCTGATGTTCTGATGATGTAGACTACAGAACAGGTTCTACAGAGAAACGGGGGTTTCCCGTGAGGAGCGTCTGGTCGCTCCCTCGTCGTGAATCTTCTAAAATAGAATTGGTAAATCCCCTTTCCACCAGCATTCGCTTGCATATCTACATCTTCTCCTCGCAGCTACGTCCGCCTGCTACGACTTCGCGACTCGGTGTGTTCGTTTGAGTAGAAACGACTTAGAATACAATCTTATATTTTTCGAATCTTCAAATGTCAAATCAACTTTGCGTTGTATATTGAGAAGCTGAATGACGTATTAAGAGAAGTTAAATCTATGCGAATATTAAACACGTTACTGAATTGTCCATAGGGGAATCTAGAATACCGTAAGCTTAGTACTCTTCCAAGTACACGAATTCACAACATTTGAAGAGCTTCGTGATAGCGTGATCAGGGCTTAAGCAGACAAGCAGGTGAGTTGGCTCATTGAAGAGTAAGATCGTTTACACGAGACTTTCGCTGGAGTTCCACAATGACAAGTAAAATAACCTGAATAACCTGTTCACACTATCAGTTCCTGCGGTTCGATTACAATGTACGTCAATGAAGGCGTTCACACGCTTTGATATTTCCAAGTGGTTCTGACCGACAGTGTGAACAGTGCCTAAAATAAATAAAAAAGTGACATCCAAGCACGATGGGAGTTGATCAAAGTCACTTATATCCTCTTCATCATCAAGATGGTTCCTAGGAGATAAACGAGGTCACTCCCTATAGGATGAACGAGGTCATTGAACAATGACCTCCAGGACTCACGAAAACAAAATTGTTAAAGGTCCAAAAGGTCACAACGAAACGTTTTTTGAACTTTTGATCAGTCAGTCTGTCCGGGGTCTACCTTTCAGATGAAGAGAACCATCAGATGTCAGAAAGATATCTTAAGATAATCTAAAGATAATCTTAAGATAATCTTAAGATATCTTAAGATAATCTTAAGATATCTTAAGATAATCATAGTGACGAAAGGGTGATCCAATGGTGAATATTTAGATACATTAACTGAAGACTTTATATATATTTCCCTTTCCCACAAAAAGAAAATAGATAAATAAAATCAGATAAAAGTTAAATAAAATAAATTAAAGTAAAATTGAACACGATATGATAAACTAAAATGAAATTAAATAAAATGAAACACGATCAAACGAAATTAAATAGAACAAACTATAATAAAACTAGTTAGAATGTAATAGAATGATATTAAATAAAATATGAAATAATTGAATAGAATAGATGAAATAATATGAAATGAAATGAAACGAAACAAATAAAAAATAAGACAAAATTGAATAAGTTTAGAATCTGGCAAAGATGAATCCACGGTTAACAGTGTAAGTACATGCGTAGGCATGCATGCATAAATGTATGTTTGTATGTACGTATGTACGTACGTATGTATGTCTGTATGCATATATGTGTGAATGTATGTATGTATGTATATATGCATGTACGTACGTACGCATGTATGTCTGTATGCATATATGTATGGATGTCTGCATGCATGTATGTATTTATGTATGCATGTATTTATATATGTATGGATGTCTGCATGCATGTATGTATTTATGTATGCATGTATTTATATATGTATGTATGTACAGTATGTATGTATTTATGTACGTATATATGTATGTATATACGCATGCATGTATGTATCTATATGTGTGTATGTATGTACGTGCATATGTATGTCTGTATGCATGTATGTATGTACGTATGTATGTATGTGTGTATGTATGTATGTTTGTATGTATGAATGCATATATGTATATATGTATGTACGTACGTATGTATGTATATATGTATGTGTGTATGTATGTACGTGCATATGTATGTCTGCATGCATGCATGTTTGTATACATGCATATATGTATATATGTATGTACGTACGTACGTATGTATGTCTGTATGTATGTTTGTACGTATGTATGTATGTATGTATGTATGTATGTATGTATGTATGTATGTATGTATGTATGTATCTATTCCTTCGCTGAAAACCATTCAGGAAATAAGACACTATGATCCGAACGTTTTCGTCTATTCAGACATTTTCAAGGAATGTCTGAATAGACGAAAACTTTCGGACCATAGTGTCTCATTTCCTGAGTTGTTTTCAGCGAAATCTTACATTTACGCGTTTTAGTGATTTGTGTTGCACTATGTATGTATGCATGTATGTATGTATGTATGTATGTATGTATGTATGTATGTATGTATGTATGTATGTAATAATCTGTTTAGTCTTTTCTGTTGACATGAACCAGATTTATAAACAATGAATCTCCAGATTAGAAATAAAAGAAAACAGGCTTTGAATAACGAGCTCGCGATCCTTGAAGTTGGAGTTTGGTTTCCTGAGTTAAACCTTGAACTACAATTCACGATGCCAGTGAGATTCTTCCTATGATATCTAGCTAAGAGACCTTGCACTAATTTTCTAGTGAATGTAAATGAATAATCAAGAAGATAATCAAATAAACAATTAAAAGACTAAGATAACAAACGAAAACAGAGTAATGGATGACTAAATAGATAAATGTATCAACGAATAAATTACTGTGAAATTGTGATCCAGATGGATTTTCATTTTCAGCTGAAAATTTGCCAATATTCTGCTTTATCTTTTAAGATGAAAAATGATAGTATCGAAACAACAATATACTGTAAAATATGTATACTATCAAGTGAAATGCATAAGAATGAGATCAGAGCTTTGTTTTCATCAGCTGAAACATGTTTGAATATACATCTTATTAGATGCAGAAAGATCACTAAAAACAACACGTGATCCACAAATTTTGCTGGTAACCACTAAGGAAATCGGAAGAAAACAGTAATTGCCAAGCGCTTTCGTGTAATTCACATCTTCAGGGGAAGATGTGAATTACACGAAAGCGCTTGGAAATTACTGTTCTCTTCCGATTTCCTTAGTGGTTACCAGCAAAATCTTAATAGATATTACGTCATTCGCTACATTGATGACCCTTTACAATGAATAAAATCGATATACAGATGGTTCTTTATGTCAGGAATCTCATAGTTGAAAAAATCCAATACTCAGAACCAGAAATTTCGAAATCTTGAAAACCCTGGCCACCAGAAGTATTTTCTAATATTTTGGTAATCTATATCATGGACTCAGAAATTTGCCTTGCAAAGAGAGGCTTAGGCACCTTAACTTACACTCTCTGGAGAGACGCAGAGTGTGGGGTGACCTAATAGAGGTGTTCAAGTGGATCAAAGGCTTTAACAAGGGTGATGCAAACAAGGTCATCATATTAAAACAACAGGGCAGGACTCGCAGTAATGGTTATAAAATGGACAAATTTAGATTTAAGAAAGAAATAGGCAAGAATTGGTTTACTAATAGGGTGGTCGACGAATGGAATAGACTTGGTAACCATGTGGTAAGCGCTGAAACTATCAGTTGTTTTAGGAAACGATTAGACAACTTTAGGGACGGGGATGACAGGTGGTGATGGATACGGAACTACCTAGTGTAGGCCTTATGGTCTCTTGTAGTCTCCTTCATTCTTATGTTCTTATGTTCAAGATTCTGCTGTGTCCGTCACACCGTCGTCAGACAGTTGTAATCAGCTTACAATAAACTATCGGTAGTTAAATATTGAAGTTTAATCTTTATTAGATTATCTCAGTTAGCATGAACCTCATGGTTCCTTAAAAAGGAAAAAAATTCCATTACTATATTCTAATACCTTGGAAACGTGTTTTTATTTCGATCTTTGGATTTCTTTGATGTTAGCGTTTTCAGAGAAACATCTATAGTACTTAATCGAAGTGAAAATATTGGAGAGACGTGTATCAATGACTTTTCAAGAAAAAAAAAGTCTGTTGTTCTTCCTACAAGGCTGAAGTATTGTTTTCCTACACCTGACATTAGTTTCGATTTTTCTACCTTGGACGTATAAAAACTAACTCGAGTGACAATAAAACATTGCTGTAGTAGTTGCGGCTACTCCATTCATCCGTACGTGTTAGGTAAAGGTTTTATGGGTGCAAAAACTCCTCTTCTTCTTTAATCATAAGGTACAGGAAGGTAAAGGGAGAGCGGTAGAGAAGTGTTGAAAGTAATCAAATTTGATAATAAATATAAAGAGAAAGAATACCAGAAGAAGCCAAGAGAAGTATAGGAGGGGGTAAGGGTTAATTCGGGGAACAGGAGTAGACGAATATTTATGTTTCAAAGAAGTGATAAAGAGCACAAAAATGGTGTAAGGGACAAGAGGACGGACGGGTACAGAAGGAAGGAAGCGAATAGTGAGATAATGAAGCGGAGATGGTAGTGGAAGAGAAGAAGCAAACGTACGAGGTTTGGTTGGAAGGTACAACTGAGGAAGGATATGAGATGTACATGAAATAGAGAGGAGAAACAATATGCAAAGGAAAGAAGGAAAAAAAGAAGAAAGTAGATGTAAAGTGGGGTAGGAGTTTGACAGGAATAAATGTTCTGGAAGGAACTGAAGAGAATGAGAAGAAAGACAGGTGGAAAGGAAAGGATATAAGGTGTAGATGAACAGATGTTAATAGAAGTTAAAAGCAGTAAGGGGAATATGGTAGAATGTTCCACAGAAATGCTGAGTGTGGATGATGAGAAAACATAGATGAGTCTCCTATAAATGATAATTAAAAAATGCGGATCAAATTTAGCTTCTACTATCTCGTTTTTCTAATGTGCTCCTCCATCTTTTCAGTGTGACATTTTCCCCAATGTTAGAAGTTTTAGTTATCATCAACGAAACACAAGCGTTTTGTGCTTCAAATATAGCAAAATAGTTTCTTCCTTTTGAATGACTGGGTGAAAACTAGTTACAGAAATCTGGAACCTTGGGTAATGATAAATTTAAGAGTCAATGTACAAGTGGTTAACTAGATGAGACGTAACTATTTCCGCGAAATAACAATATAACACTACATCATATATATCTTTCATTACGCTACAAGACACTTTTATATCAAGACCCATACCTTTGTCCTTTGATAACAACCAAAAACGCTGGTAGAATCTGAGGACAGAACTCTTTGTTGGGACAAGAATGGAAAATTGACCTCAGTCCGCGTAAAATGTAATGAGGGTGAAATCATTGTTCAACCTGTAAAATTTAGTTGCGCATTTCATGATCAAGATCCCATGTAACCAAGAGTGAGTATGGTTCGTGAGAGAATACTCTCACAGAGATGACCTTACCTTGAGGTCTGGGTGTTGGTCGTAAAGGTCTAAGGACGCAGCCTGGCCTCGGCCCTGAACGCATGCCATTGTTGCCGGAAACAAGATATATATATGTATGTGTATATATATATATATATATATATATATATATACATACATACATATATACATACATAGGTAGATAAATAAATAAATAGTCTATAAAAATTATAGTTTGTATACATAATCGAAATTTGAAAATGTTGAATGAGTCACAACTGAAAAGCAGCCAACAAACCAGAAGATATGACGTCACGGCTGAGGACTAGCCAATAAGAGGCGACATGACGTTACGACTGAAGACCAGCCAATCAAAAGAAAAGGCGATATGATGTCACGAATTGTTTATTGTGATATAGAATGAGGGAAAGATGTGTTATATTGTTGAACAGCCGGGCGCCGAAGGCCGCTTAAAGGCCAACTGAGGTTTTCAAAGATGTGGTGAATATTTGCTACATGTATGGATTAGTCACTTGTTGAACAATTAATGCAAAAACAAATCCTAATTATTACGCAATGTGACAAAAAGCCCTATCAAAATATCGGTAGCAGACGAACTTTCCTTCGCCGATCTTCGGCTGTTCTCGTAAGGCTGTGACGTCAACCTCGCTGTTTACATTCTGATGCATCCAAATGTGTGCACTATAAAATGCCGCGACGCTCTGTGAACTTGATCATTGATCTGTCATATTTCGTATGTTAGCAAGGTTTTATCAAGTATTTAGTTCGAAAATGGTTTATTGTGTCGCCGCAAATTACAACAGTGATTCGACGAAACATTCTGCTGCGGATGGACTTAATTTTCATTCTTTTCCGAAAGATCCTGTTCGCAAAAAAGGACTGGATCATTCGGTGCAGACGGCACGAGTCATGGAAGCCTGGATTGAAAGCGAAACTCTGTTCGAAACATTAGAAATAAAAACAGTACACTCGGGAACTGGGTCTCGCTGAGTCACTAGGAATTAGCATGAAGCCCATTCTAAAAGGAGATACAACAACATTTTTTGTCATCGACAAGACCCCAGGTTCGGCAAGCAAACGCCGTCGACAGAGCACTGCTATTGAGAAAAGACGACGCCTGGAGGTAGATGTATCAGTCTGTATTATGTATATATGTAGGCCCGTGTTATCTACGTTATCACTGACAATCGTTAACAACTATGGTTAGACTTGATTAACAATTTTTGGGCTAGGCCTAAACAGCTTAGGGATGGTCATGACACAGGCTAGCTAGGCCTGTAGGCCTATGAATATGATCACCCCACTCCACCAGGGTGACAGGTATGACCATAATGACAGGGGTTTCCATAATAGGCCTATGACCACATCTTGTCAGTTGGAGTCAACCAAACTAAAGTCTGTTTTTTGAGAGTTGAACAAGTGGAATCCCCCACCACCACCACCTAAGCCTAATTATTCTGGACCAGGAGGGAGGAATTCGGACTGATATAGACCTAATTATTTTTTTCTGCTGTTACAAAGTGTCTACGGTGAATATTCACCTTCTGCAAGTACCACTACCAGCGAAATTGAGATGGAATGTGAAAGTGACCATGGTAACAGTGCCAAGCATATGATTGATGGCATCTCTTCCTCCACAGCAAACACTACCTATGGCAGATAATTTTATAGACTTGTCTGTGAGTTTCTTTTGCTAGCCTTCCTCTCCCCTTGAGTCAAATGATTTCTCTATTCTTTTTGCTACATAAACCTGTTTATTGAACCTTATCACAGATAAAAACAATTGGTAATTTCCTTGAAACTTTTGCCTGTAAATATGAAGCTTGGCATCCAAATCCGATAAATCTTCACTCGATGTGAAATCGCTTTCGTATCGCTGGCCATGTTCAAGAATGCAAACAATAACCCTTACGTCATTAGTTGCCCTACCGGTGGAAAATATAACTACGACATTGAAAA
The DNA here is from genome assembly GCF_046742065.1 of Oratosquilla oratoria. Lineage (NCBI taxonomy): Eukaryota > Metazoa > Arthropoda > Malacostraca > Stomatopoda > Squillidae > Oratosquilla > Oratosquilla oratoria. The sequence continues at coordinate 8,022,829 of NC_134817.1, read as the reverse complement.
GTTTGTCTGCTATCAGGCACTTTTAAGATCTATTTGGATAAAATAAAAAATACAAAATGCTAGAAACGTGCATTTTAGTGTTCTAACTTCTTCTAAGTTATATTTTCATGCACGAAATAAAGAAAAAATAAAAAAAATCCAAAACATTTTCAGTTTAGCTTTAAGGTAAAGCCGAGCGCCCTGGCGAACCCGGGACGGGCACAGGCCGGGGCTCGTGAAAATAAACATATTAATAAATAAAAAAGAATGATAATAATTAAGTAAAATTAAATAAAAACGTAAATGCCTAACCGCTACAAAAGTGTCCTCTCACTCTCCCAGATTTATGGCATGTGCGAGTTTACCATGTGGTACCAGACTTATCTACGTAATAAATCTTCAAAGTAAACACCCGAACTCTCTGTAGTTACCTGGGCACCCATAGCAAACGCGCTGATTCATATCGTAAATCTACAAAGTGAATAAATTTCTCCTAATAGTCATAACATCCATAAGTTTGCAGCGTCAATAAGTATACTATAACAGCTTCCTTGGTCACGTCTTTTAGCCTTAGATATAAGATATGGATAGATTCACTTCATCATAAGGCGCGTTCGTATAATAAATCAATATTGATATATAGGCATCTTACATCTAATCATGTAGCCACCATATTACAGGCGTGTTTTGAAGATATAATGTGAACGAGTTTATCAATTCGTAACAATTCTTGCTAAATTGAATAGCCGCTGACGTTCTGACGATCTGTGGAGCTGATCGCTCAACATTACGGAAGACCTTTCTTTCCTCATTGTTCAATGTGGAACAGAAGTTTCCGATATTCATCTGGGAACCCGTATCTGCAGATTTCGAAGTCTCTTACCTCTTCTTCAGCTAGGTGGTATCAGAGAGAAGATTACTCCAAGAACAATTCGTAACAGTAATTCAAGTATACGATGTATAAATCCCACAACTACACACAAAGTGTTTTTGAGCCTAGTCTATATACATGTGAAGCAGATTTTCTCTGAAATGACGCACGAAAGAGATTTGGTAAAAAAAATTCTCTTTTCGACACCAATTGCTTGCAAGTCACTGCAGAAGGTAAGTTTTGTTGTGTGATAATCGCTCAACGATGATCGTTTATGGCCCAACGATGATCGTCTAACGATTGTCTAGAGCAGCGTTTCTCAACCAGGGTTCCCCGGAACCCTAAGGTTCCGCAAAAGGTCCCTAAGGGTTCCGCGAGAACAAGTGAGATGAGCTAATGCACTTTTGATTTTTTATCTAATTTCATATACGTAATATAACCAAACACGCACGACATATTCTTGGTTATTGTAATAATGTAATATAGACATCATCCTATCTAACCTATTATTACGATGAATAAAATGAGAAAGATATGGTATACGTGTTTTTTTTTTTTTTTTTTTTTGCGCAGGGGTAAATTGAGACATGCAATTTATTTCAAAGGTTATGCAAGGGTAAAAAGGTTGAGAAATGCTGGTCTAGAGCATTAATTCTTTATTTTTAATAGGGCTGTTTAGCTTCGAGCTGCAAAGAACGAGGTTCATCATTTTAACCAAACCTACCAGCCCACTTACCCAAATATGATGCCCAGTTATGATGCCCAGGTATGATGCTCAGGTATGATGCTCAGGTATGATGCGTGTCACTCACCAGTGGCTGTGGTAGACTAATGATAATAATCACGCCGAGGAAAACGTACCTTAAGGAGGATTTACACCCTGTGATTATGAATGCTTCTGTGCGCCGTTCAAGTAAGTACTTGGCCCAGTGACTCGACAGATTAATGCGGTGCAGTGTTAAAAAAAAAAAAAAAATGTACCTAGCAACTCGTTTGGTGGAACATGCTGCTGGGTTTAAAAAAAAAAAAAAAAAAAAAAAAAAAAAAGTTGCTTCCACTAGTCTTTTTTTTTTTTTTTTTAAGCAAATATGAGTCGGTTGAAACCTTTCTACTAAAATCGTCTGTAGTAGTAAAATATACAACTAATGATTTGATGGAGGGCTCACACCTTCGACCTATGTAAAATACATTTTTTTTTGTGTGTGTGTGTTTGAACTGGACTAGGTCAATCCAGATCACAGGAAAATGAGATAAGGATTTTCCTTCTATCTTGTATCTTTACTAGATCTAGGTCACGATATGACTCACTCGAGCCTAGTGGTTGAATAAAGGCACAGAAGAAATAAAATATACATTCTTGCGTGTAATGAGCAAGGGATAACCCACAAACGATCAGCTGACCCTATACCAGTTAGATTCGGCTTAGAAAGAAGGTTAAAGAGGGTAATCTGACTCTATACTAGTTAGATTCGGTTTAGAAAGAAGATTAGAGAAGGTTATCTGACTCTATACTAGTTAGCTTCGGTTTAGAAAGGTTAGAGATTGTCTGACCCTATACTAGTTAGATTCTGTTTAGAAGGTTAGAAAAAGTATTAAAAAAAAAAAAAAAATGCTGGAACGGACAGCTCGTTTAACCTTACAGCGGAGTGTTGCGACAAAAATAAATAAAATCACCTGACGGCTGACAAAACAAAAGTAAAAGTACCATATGGTAAAGAAGGAGATGAACTACATCAATGGTTCTCAGCCTAGAGGTCATAGCCCCCATGGAAGGCATGACAAGAATTGAGGGAGCTTATGGACTGCTGTTAGGAAGTATACATTACAAAGGGTTACAAAGGAGGAGGTGCATGCCGACAGGAGACCTTTTGGTCCATAACTAGCTCGGATGCGAACAATTCTACATAATATGAGGAATCCGAATTTTAAAAAAAATCCATCATTTCTCTGGCAGAAGAAATATGAGATAATTATGACTGTCAACTTTGTAATAAAGTAAATGTTTCTCTTCGTCAAAATTTGATTAAACATTATTATTATTATTATTATCATTATTATTATTATTATTATTATTATTATTATTATTATTATTATTATCATGTGTGAAGGGAAGTGGAGTGTGATAGGGATGGAATGAGTGGGAGCGGTTTTTATGCCTTTGTTTTTGGCTACTTTCTTTATAAGGGGAAAAAAGCCTTTGGTATATGTATGTAGGCCTATGTATGTATGTATGTATGTATTATCATTATTATTATTATTATCATTATTATTATCATTATTATTATTATTATTATTATTATTATCATTAAGATTATTATTCATATATATATTTTTGTTTACCATATTGGGTGGTATTTAGGAGAAAAATGGAGAGTAACCACACAAACGTTGAAAAATCATGAAAGGGGGAATGGAGTAAAAAAGACTGAAAGCCAACTAGATAAATTTTAGGAATCACTCTATGAAAACAGTTTCCATAGCCATTACTTTTGAATGTGAGATAGTGTGATATAATATTTCTATATATAAACTTTTATTCCACCGTCGGAAAAGAAGACACTAACGTCAAAAGTTCTGTATATTTCGATCACTAACTGTGATCCTCTTCAGCAGATTGATATACAGAACTTTTGACGTTAGTGTCTTCTTTTCCGACGGTGGGATAAACGTTTATTTTACTAATGTGCTACGACATTATTTTATTGTGATTTCTATATATGTTTCGCAAACCCTCCTTTTTTGTGAACATTGTAAACAATGCAGCTGGTCAATCCAAGTTTGACCAGTGTTAGGGGAAGAAAAATTAGCTCACAGGCTTGATTTTTGGAACGTAATCGATATACAGTAAACTGTGTTCTTTTGTGAGCATTTCTTTGACGCCTTGACCTCGTAACAGGCCATTTAAATATGCTTCGTCTTAAGAACAACTTAGGTTAAACCAAGTACAATAGTATGAATCAGTAAGTAAAAACTATATCAAAGTTTCTCTTGATAAGATAGAGATCTTATCAGATTTAAGAATCTATTACGCGATAAGTTATGAACAGCAACTCATAAACAAGGAGTAATGTCTGAGACTTCCTATGTATAAGGTCGAACCCAAGGCATAAGAAAGCAACGGCTCGTGAACAAAAATGGGGAGATCTGCAATCGAGCAAGAAGTATAAACGCGGACGAAACACGCACGCACATGCACAGAACGGGGTCAGACACCACTAACCAACCCTTTTTTGATAGAATGTACTTTTACTTTAGGAGGTGTAAGGTAGCCACTACACCACCGCCAACGCTATTACTAAAGGGCCTATCACTTAATCTCTTTTTATCTTCACAATAACTGGCGGGATTTGTCCTCAGCTGATTATTCGTTAGTAAGTTAACCTCGACAGTGAAGTTCTTCACGAGATTGTTTTTCACTCCCAGTTTGATCAAATTTCTTGGAGACAATCACAACGAAATGTCGTCAAGAGTCCATGAATTTGTTGAGTTTTTGTTACACGTTTTCTGTTACAATTGTCTTGCAATAGAATCTATTTTTATAACTTGAATTGCATCAGTATAAGAAACGGCATCTACATGTTACACTTGCATATTTTTATTCCGGGTTGTTGACAAGACAATGCCTCGTCACACATTCAAGATACTCGTCGATGTTGTGAATTTGAAAACCTGAGAGGCGACTTCGCTTTCAACATTCTAGACTTCCCTATGGACAATCGAACAATGTGTCTAATATTCGTAAAGGTTTAATTTCTCTTAGTTCGTTATTTAGTATCTCAAAGTATGATGCAAAGATGATTTGACATTTGGATATTCGAAAAATAAAAAAATGTAACTTAAGTCGTTTCTATTCAAACGAACTCACTTGAGTGACGGGCTTTTGACCTCTCAGTCCAGACGAACCCAAATATAGGAAACAGTCGTATTATGTAAGTCATGTCCGAAGGCTGACACGATACTTTATTTTAGGAAACAGACCTAGGAAGTTCTTTTTACAACTTATCATTACACCATTCTCCCTCCCTTTTATTCCACTACAAGTTATTCATGGCACACTTCAACACAGCTTTTATATATTTTTTTGTCTTGCAACAGGAAGAATTGTGTTTGATATCATCATAATTGTTCTTTATTATTTCATCGTCACGGGTGCTGGCGTTCTTAACATTGTTATTCTTTCGGTTATTTATATCTCTAATGTCACTCTCCATTTTTTTTTTCTTGACATTTTGGCAAATAATAACATTCCTAACCTTCATTGATCCAATGTAAGAGATTTACCGATGTTAATTCTTTGCCACCTATAACTGACCACTCCCACTCAGTGAAATGCGACAAAGTACTGACTGCTCTGTTAGATCAAAGCCCTGTCACCAGTGGGTATTTTTAGGCTTATGTTGAATCGTCTCCTATGGATAGAGAAATAAATCAAGTGAATTAATCTATCTGCGTGTTCTGGTACTTATTTTGTCGAAGAAATAAAGCAAAATCCAGTTGTTAGAGCTACTTTATTCTGTCAGTTCAGAATAGTCGGTTCGGGTTATAGTGTAGCAGAAATCATTCCAATTCTCGTACATCTGACAGCACGGCGAGAACGTTGAATCGGTAGACGGTTAGAGTAATGGAACATGCGAACGATAATTAATTTGAATTAACAAGTGAACTCATCCCTCACGACCCCAACAAACATTATTCACTGAGGAGGATTTCTCAGCGGAATAAAATCGAATGACAGCAGCTAAGTTAAACGACTTGCTTACCAAACAAATATCGACTTACCAAAGTGTTGCCATACGGTCGTGATCTGTTTTTCGAAAAAAATTGAAACTTTCACAGTTCCTGGCGTTTTTCCAAATATTCTTAATCCAGGCACAGTCTCTTGCCATCATTAGTCACTTACTAATTACACTCGTGAAATAATACTACACTAGCGATACGTGACACATCACAAATGAAACAAACTTTGATTGTCCCACACCACTTAATTTAGAAAACGCCGGATTTTGGATCATCGAAACAATAAACATTCGGACATCTTTCAAAAGACTGTTACATCAAAAAATATTCAAGAAATGTATACAAGTGTAACAAATAAAATATCGATACATGATAACATTTCTTTAACTAATATATATATATATATATCTTTACGTAATTTGGTTTACTTATGTAGATTTATATTTCCGTGTAACTTTCTAAATATAAAGCACCCTAGAACGGCGTAAAACTAACATAAAC
>NC_134817.1:7999241-8014241 GCF_046742065.1 Oratosquilla oratoria | reverse complement strand
TATGAAGAAACGTCTCCCATTGTATTTATTCAATTTACATGTTCGTTTACCGTTTGTGCATTTTTCCGTGTTTTTCGATCGTTTTCCTGTAGAACCTTGGGCATCACGTACGGAAAAACCACGACTTTTTCCCCGGGAGTTGGCTCCTTGTCTCAAGAAAAAAAAAAGATAATCGAAGAAAAAAGATTCAATGGTGTTGCGCTCGCTGACAACGTCGTCGCTGCTCTCTTCTTCACATTCGTCTCCGTTTTCTTCAGCGTCGTCGTCGTGATCAACATCATGTGCCAAATACGGTACATACCTTGGTAGTGTAATGCATAACAATAGTAGATCATGTTAGGAAGTCCTTAAAAGGATTATCGTTGCCCATAGTGTTATGGACTTCTTCAGTCAGAGCTTATGGCGATATCTGTGCAGGAGTAAAGTCCTAATTTTAAAGTTGCTATGCCTCCGTACTGCTCTGAAACCTAAACACTGAATGCTAATTTAAAGTGGCTTGTCGAAGTCTTTGGTACCAAAGGTGGTATTCTTTAGAAAAATAGATATATATTTTCCTTATATAAATCTTTGGAAGGGAAAGAATTATATAATGAAAGATTTTTTTTAAGAACACCTTAAGATTCTTATGGTGTTATTCTTAACAAAGTATTTCTTTATATAAATCTTATATAAATCCCTGGAAGGGAAAGATTTATATAAGTAAAGAATATTTTCAAGAATACTACCGTAAGATTCTTACGGTGGTATTCTTAAAAAAATATATTTCCTTATACAAATCTTTCCCTTCCAGGGATTTATATAAGATTTATATAACGAAATATTTTCTTTTTAAGAATACCACGACAAGTGTCTTCCATGAAACATGGGGTATCGCTGGAATGATTATGAAAAATACCTGAGACTATTTTGTTAAACTGCCCAGGCCTGTCTATGTATTTATTCATTTATTTGTTATTTACATTATTATAGTTTTTATTTATTATTTTATTATTAATATGATTTTTTTTCGCATCCGACCTAGATATGGACCAAAAGGTCTCCTGTCGGCATGCTCCGCCTTTGTAACAGCATAACTCATGAAAGTCAACCCGGGCTAGGACGTTCCCCTGATGCTGATTTCAAAGGATTACAAAGGCGGAGCATGCCGACAGGAGACCTTTTGATCCATATCTAGGTCGGATACGAAAAAAATCACAAGAAAAAACATTCGACAGAGGAAACAAAGGGTTCATCCACAGGTCACATGGTAGGACCAATCAACCGACCTTGCCGAAAATTTTATCATGATGGGAAGGGTGTCTACGAAGAAGCTTGCCAGGAGAAGACGTGAGGACTGGCGACGTCGTGTGAGTGATACGACGATCCCCCCCGTTGGCGTTTACTCCCGATATCGGTTGTTTGTTGCAGTAGTGAGAAAGAGAGGTTGGGACCATCACTTCTGCCCCAAAGGAAAGTGAGGAGGCATCATGGTATTATACCTTATCATGTCGAAGTCAAGAAAGGGATGGAAGGACGGATTGAGCAAAGAGAAGGCGAATTGTGGAAGGAGGAAAAAGAATTGAAAGTTGAATAAGGATTACAAAGGCGGAGCATGCCGCTAGATATGTTGACCAAAAGGTCTCCTGTCGGCATGCTCCGCCTTTGTAATCCTTTATAATCCTTTGTAATGAATACGTGAAGAGGAAGAAGAGGATAGGGAAACCAAGAGGAGGTAGAAAGAGGACAGTCATGATGAGGAGGCAGAGTAGGAAGAGGAGTTGGAGGAGGAGGAGGATACGGAGGTGGAGGAAAGTGGGAAGGTGACCTTTCAGGATAGAGAGATGGATTAGAAAGGGGAGTAGGAGTTGGAGGAAAAGAAGAAGGCAGAAACTGAGGAGGAGGAGACGGACGAGAAGGAGGAAAAGGAAGAATGGAAGGCACAGCAGGAGGGGTGTGAAGAGAAACTGCGGGAATTTGAAGAAATCATCAGCCAATTAGAGAGGAGTTCTCAAACCAGGAGGGAAAAGGGAAGACTTCTCCTGTGGATTTCGAAACTGACATAACTTCAGTGATTTTTATCCTACTGGACATCAGATTTTTTTTTTTTCTTTTTTTTTAGCTGAGGGAGTAAACTCAGGACTAAACGGGACTTAGTCAATCAAGACTTCCCTATAGGCCAGAGTCTATATTTCAACAAAATCAGTAATGTGCTAATGTGTTGAAGACCTCAATACACTTAATTTTATATAACCATATAGAAAGACCCCCATTACACTATTATCCTACACTCGAAAGAATATCTATTTACGAATGGCAGCTACTATGAGCTCAAAGCTCATATATGACCCGATCTATGAGTAATGACGCGACCTTTCACACACACACACACACACACACACACATACAAACACACATACATACATACATACATATATACACACACATACATACACACACACACATACACACAGACAAACATACATACATACATACATACATACATACATATACACACACACATACATACACACACACACAAACAAACACATACATACATAAGTCCTTCCCTACCGGCTCGTAGTACCGGCTCATAGGGTGCTGAAATATTCAGCCTCATAGGATGCTGAAATATTTAGCCCAGGACGGTACTTGAACTTGGGTCGTTGAATTAGTGATCAAGGACGGTACCACCACAACATCGAGCCTTGGAGTGGTGTTTGCATTTGTGTGTGTGTGTTCTGGCTCTGGTACAAAACAATTCCATCGAGATTAGTTAAAAGGGGGGAGGGAGACCCGCCACGAAAAAGGAAATTTAATCGATCAAAGTTTCATTTCTTTCCCCCAATCTGCCCCTTCATGCGGACAAAAATGTTTGGTGTCAGATTTTGCAGAATCGGTGAGTAGAATCACTGGAATGAAGATATTGATAATGAACAAGGCGTGATATACCGTATGACCTGCAAATTGGACAAGGTTCGATTCTTCGTGTGGACCCAAGTATCCAGCAGACACGAGTATAACTTCTAATTGTCCTTCTAGTCCAATTACGCAGGGTAAACGTGGTGATTTCGTTTACAGCTCAGCGGCTACTGTCTTGAATCCAAATGATCTTATATGACACCCCCTTTCTGCTTCCAACTGACCCGCACGCTCTCCACAACCTTTTCTACATGAAAGGAGGGAGAGGGGGTTCGCCGATTTAATGAAGCGGCATTGCTGTGGATGTCCTGTGTCTTGCGACACTGCTTCTGACCCAGGGCAGTGGGTGAGATGCAGGGATGACCCGTCATCCAGGAGGTGCCAAGATAAGAGGGAGGGAAGAGGGTGGAGGGGAGTGGAGTATGTTGGGGATGGAATGGGTGGGAGTGATTTATGCCTTTGTTTTTTGGCTACCTCCCTTATAAGGGGGAAAAAGCTTTTGGTATATGTATGGTATACGTATGTATACATTCTTTTTTATATCTTAGCACATTGCCAACTCAATAGAAAACGGGTAACAGCAGATACTTGTTCTTGGAATTATTTCTATATTCCTATTAACCAATGATTTTTTAGCAGATGATATCACGACCCCTCGTATCCTCCTCACACCTCCTCAAAGGGGGGGAGGCGCCCCCTAGTTTTGGAAATATTTTTGTTGTTACTTATGAGCCAAAAGTAGCCAATAACCTATTTGTAAAGTGACTGACGGATTTTTTTTTCTTTCCATTCGAAAGTCATATATTGTTTAACTTCAACTTCTTTAGCAAATATTAGCAGTTTGAAGGTACCTATTACAAAGGGGTCGAGGAGAAGGGATGGGTAACTTGATTTTATAAACGTCGATTCATGATGGTACTGGAACTGAATGTCTGAATGACGAAAGCGCTGGAATAAATGGACACATAAATCTTCTGAAGTTGAAAAATATATATATATATTTGTGTAAAAAACCGCGTACGAGGGCAGACGTAATTTTCGTAAATGTTGCCTTTCCAAGCACAGCATGATTCACGTCACGTGGAAACATCAGCATGCAAATGAATCTTAAATGATTCGTTACTATCACATCCATTTTAAAACCATGACAAGTGACAGGGATTTTCAGTTTTCTTTTATCTTCTGAGGACCACTTTGACACAATCAACTCGTCCGGCATCTAGTAATTACTTCTAGTTTTTGATTCCTAGTACTTTTCTAATCTTTGTTGTCTTCTAGGTTTCTACAGACCCAAGGCTAAAGATAAATGGCCTTCGTATTGAGTTTAAATATAAATGAGAAAGTTCAGGTTAGGAGTTTGGAGCATGAGGTGAGTAAAATGAATATCATATGCAAATGTTAAAGGAAACAAGCGATCATATGTGAGAAAATAAGCACCAGGATCTTCCTCCAAATGAAAACTAATTCTCATACTTACTGCGCACGTATCGACTTTTCGCCGTGCACCGTCCACGACACGACGTCGTGTTCTTAAATAACCATAGGTGTCTATGGACGTTTCCACACGTCACAACCATGACCACATATGATAGCCTCCAGAGATACTCATGGTTATTTGGGAGCACGACGTCGTGTCGTGAACGGCGCACGGCGAAAAGTCGATACGTGTGAAACGATCCTTAGCTTGTTGGCTAAGATCGTGTTACGCGCGACCGGACACATGTTCGAATCCAGCAACTCTTCATCACAATAATGGAACTCTTCACACACTAAACGGTCCGTCATCATCACCTCTCACGCGCCGTGATGATTGGAGGGATTACAACATGGAATTTGTAACGTAACGGTAACAATGCGTAACATATCGGTAACGATCCGTAACGTATCGGTGACACTCCGTGACGTAACGGCGACAGCCCGTGACGCGATGGTGAAGTGACAACGGGAGTAGATTGTATTTTGATAACAATAAACAGGACCTCTACCTTTGGGCTAGACGGAGCTTCGAAGAGTCACGAGAGCGGCAGAGGAAAACATTAAGAAGGTGCTGAACAAAGGGAATTGCGAAGATTGTAAGTACTTTTTGTCTCTAAGCTGAATAAAATAATCTGGTGTATGTATATAAACATAAATAAACATATATATATACATAGTGGACAGTGATATATATATATATATATATATATATATATATATATATATATATATATGTGTGTGTGTGTGTGTGTGTGTGTGTGTGTGTGTGTGTGTGTGTGTGTGTGTGTGTGTGTGTGTGTGTGTGTGTGTGTGTGTGTGTGTGTGTGTGATAGGACAATGTCCAGTTTTCAGACAAAAAGTTTCAAATCTTAGAAAATTTCTGTATTTATCATAGTCTTGTACATTTTCTAATATACCGGAACATCAGAGTATCACCAGAAAGACTATATATGCATCGAGTGTCTTCAGATTGTGTTAGATTTCAATGCTTGAAGAAAATGATCTCTCACAAACCACAAAATGACACCAGAGGGCATTTTGTACAGCTTGGGCAGAAGCTGTCACCCTTTCTTTCTTGTGTTTAGACAACTGACAGTCAACGGAGGCCATTGGGACTCGTACCGAATCTTCGTCGTTTCGAGGCGAGATCGATACCAAAGGAGCCACGACCACACCCGAGCACGATAACAGGATCTTCTATAGGCGTTGTTGTGGCGTGTTTGGCTTCGATCTCGTCTCACGGATAGAAAGGTTTTTATTCGATTCCAAAGGGCTACTGGTGGTTACTCGTCGGTAAGGATGTCCGTGTACGCAGGGAGGTGGGGAAAGTTTTTTTTTTTTTCTTTCTTTCTAGAAGGATAATACGAATTGCTTAAGTTCCATCTATAAGGATATGTGGCGGCTCATAGCTAAAATTACTGGGGGTATTGCTGAATCCATGCATAACGGTTATATAATCTACAAGTACAAAAAAAAAGCATTGTATTAGATGTTATAGAAAAATAATTGTATTAGGTGTTACCAATGATATCGCGTTAGAATAGGGGGTGCTGTAGTTCTGCAGTGCCTATACACGAGCCGACACTGATTGTGTTGCTATCGCTTATAGCGGAAGTCCAGCATTCACGCCAGAGTAGGAACAAACTCAATTGATTGACAATTTGATGAACAAGACCATATCATCGAGAAAAGTTTCGTCATCACGTGATGTTTCTTGGGTCGTAACTGTCGGCAGTTACTATTAAGAGAGATATTGATAGTCCATTCAGCTCCATTAACATGTCTGTCAGAAGCCTGGGTAATACCAGCTAAAGTATTACCCTAGAACAGCATTTCCCAACCTTTTCCGACCATAGCACCCCCTATTATTGTCATGTCTAAGCAGTCCAGCACCCCATATCTTGTTATTAGAAGGATAAAAGAAAGTGAAGTGTACTGCTTGATGATTTATTTTCTTGATTCCTTAGAACTGAAACAAATTGACAGTATTGTTTGTAGAAGAAATAAGAACACACTAGAAAAATAAAATAGCATGGAAAGGTCAAATATGTACAACTGGCTAATCAATGATACTTATATCAATGTGATTTTTGTGTTCATCACTTTCCAACACCCCTTGTAATTGATTTCAGCACCCCCAGGTTGGGGAACGCTGGCCTAGAAGAAGGAAGAATAAAAAAAAGTTTGATAATTTTCAGCATCACTGTTCTATCTTTGTTGAAAAGGATGTTCGGATGACGAACTGGTTTACCAATAGAATGGTTAACGAATAAAATTAGACTCAGTAACCATGTTGTGAGTGCTGAAACGACTGGTTGTTTTAAGAAAAGAACATATAACTTTGTGGATAGGGATGATAGGTCATAATGGACATGGAACTGCCTAGTATATGCCTTATGGTCTCTTGTAGTCTCCTTCATTCTTATGTTTTTATGATACACTAGTATTTAGAATATGTAAAGCAAAATGAAAGATGGAATAGGGGAATAGGAAATTGGTGTCGTTCTTAGAAGATCCGTAACGACCAGAACAACACGATAAAGAACCTCACAAGATGAAAAACAGGTTTCGAAAAGCGAGTTGAATAACAAAATAATCAAACAACTGAGTTGATACAAATTACACAATAAGAATCAAACAACACAAATTACAGATAAAAGAAACCAACAGAGAGCAGAGAAAAGAAAACATAGCACTCCAGGCAGAGCAAACCAACGTAAACAAAAAAGAAGAGTGTAAAGAGAAGAACATACGGACGTATTACATCTTACTGAGAACCAGAGGGACGCAGGCAACGCAGGCCGAGGGCAAACAACAGAGGTCGGTCGGAGCAGTCAGGACGTGTCGGAAGAATGGCCGGAAAATATGCACCTGTTTGCCTAGTGGGCGGAAATCAAACACTACGCGTGACGGAGAAAAAACCCGGACGAAGGAGTCAAGCAGCGGCACTGCGTCACTGGAAGCGCGTCACTGGGAGCCCTCTGGACGACGAGAAGCTTAAACCTGAAGCCGATAAGCTACACCCAAAGCCGCTGCCCATTACCCTATGCATTTCGAACTTCCAAGGCAAATGACCTTTGCCCAAGGGTGCTGGATATTGCGACTCTGTCCACGTAGTCACGAGGTGGGTTTTTTAACATGCTGAGACAGTAGAGTCAGGGTAGAAGGAGGTAAAACCTGTATACAGCAGGTAGTTGCGTAATTGAAGATTGCACTGTTGCTACGTTCAGTTAAAAAAATTAATATATTCACAACGGTGGCGCCGGCACGGCTTAAGTACTATGGCGTTAGGTTGCATAAACTATCTGAAGATCGTCACATTACTGATGAAGTTGATTCAGAGAGTGGCAGTGGCGGTGGTGGAAGTGGTGGTTGTACTAGTAATGATACCCACGGTAGGAGCAATGAGAGTGGTGGATTCAGTGTTAGTGGTGGCCGTGAAGATAGTGATGAAGATGATGGTGGTAATGATGAAGGTAACGATAGTGATGAAGGTGATTATAGCAGTGGTATCAGCGGTAGTGGTGGTGGTGGTGGTGGTGGTTATTGTTAATTATGATAGCATTGGTGGTAATGAAAGAAGTGACTGAGAAAATGAAATTGGCAAAAGTGCCGGCTATGGTGATAGTATTAGAGGTAACGATGGTAATGATTGTATCATTGATGCTAGCGATAATACTAATGGTTACAGTAATCATGGTAAAGATGACGTTCATGATGACAGAGGTGTTAATAGCAGTGAGCATTATGATGATATGGTCCATGGTTGTGGTGGTTATTAATACATAAATACATATACCAAAGACTTTTTCCCCCTTACACGGGGGGTAGCCAAAAAGAAAAAGGCATAGAAACCACTCCCACCCATTCCATTTCCTATATATTCCACTCCCCTCCACCCTCCTCCCTCCCTCTTATCTTGGCACCTCCTGGTAAATTGTGTTGGTTATGGTGGTCATGGTTGTGGTGATAGATATGGTGCAAGATGGCTATGTTGATGGTGATTAGTGATAATTACGAGAGTGGTAGGAATAATGGTGATAATAAAGGTGATGGTGGATATGGTAACGGTGAGAGTATTTGAAGTATTGATGGTGATAACGTGATGGTAATTATAGTGATGATGGTGATGATTAAGATAATGAAAACTTGTGGTGATGAAGATTAGTGATGGTATTGGAAGAAATGATGATAGGTGTTATTGTCCCGTAGGACGAGGTATCCAAGAAATACTGAAAATCAACAATTATAGTACTCATTTCATACTGACACGTGGAAACATACACGGTGTTAAAGGGGTATCACACTGGGATATTTTCCCCCCAACATCCTACCTCCAACCTCTATTTGAATTATTAGAATATGACCTCGCTTACATAAATCTAGAATTCTCTAAGAACATTTAAACAGTATGTCTAACATACGTATAGGTTTCCAATCTTTTAGTTCATCATTTATCTTTGCTGTTTATGACGGAAAGATCATTTGATATTTGGAGATTTGAATTTTTTAAATTTTGTAACCGAAGTCGTTTTTACTTAAACGAACTCTCAACTGTCGACGATGGTGGAGCCCAGTGTGATAGTCCATTTATCATATTAGTCATACGAGCAGGCGAATCACGCAGAAGCCGCCTCAACATCACATCTCGCAAACGACCGTGCAAGAAATGAATTTACAAGCGGACGAAAATGGTCTGAAAATCATCAAAGTAGCACAAAACGAAAGTGACAATTTTCACAAATAAATGAAGATAAGATCACGCTAGAAAAAAAAGAAGTAATTGTTACGGATACGGACGAAAAAGTTATTTTAATTAAATCAGTCTGCTCGATCGATCATGACAAGTACGAGTCATGATCGACCATCCTACGTCATGTCGTCGCAAGGACGAAGAGTTTGGGGCCTTCTAGAGGACACGAATTGTCTGTTGTCAAGCCAACTTCATTACTTCAGACCTTAAAATCCACAGACGACATCCCGAGCTGAATCAACGTTCGTGGAGTGATGTAGGACAACTTATCAAAGAAAGTTATTAGATTGCCTTAATCTATTCTTGTTTTTTCCGTTCTCTTTGTTTGTCTATATATTTACCTATTCATCTATCTATCCATTTATTCTTTTCATTTTATCTCACCTATTAATCTATTTATTCATTATTCAATTCATTTATCTATCATTGTTCTACTATTATTATCATTATTTTATTCATCATTATCATCATCATTCTTATTAATTCACTAATTTATTGTTATCATTTCTCTAATGAAAATGTACTGTTTTGGACAAATCTATGGGTGACTGTTGTATTACTGGAAGTTCCAGCTCAATACTATTCAAAACTATTGGCTGGAATCACCTTAATAAAGTCGTCTGAGACAAGAATGTAAAGAATCACCACACTAGGCTTCCACGGGATTCGCCAACGTCAACCGTTAAGAGTTCGTTTGAATGAAAACGACTTCGGTTATAATATTCAACTTTTCAAAATTCCAAATATCAAATTATCTTTCTGTCGTATATAGGAAAGCTGAATGAGGAACTAAGAGATTTCAAAAATATACGAATGTCAGACATACTGTTGAAATGTTTTTAGAGAATTCTAGATGTCTAATAAGCGAAGTCATAATCTAGTTATTCAGATGGATGTTGGAGGTAGATTTGGAAGGAAAAATGGCTCAGTTGTCGTTGAAATCGAAAGGTGGAGTGAAATGGGATTAGCCTTTATTCCTCTTGGGGTCCCAGGCAGAAGCATTACGTTAAAAATAAAAAAAAAACAATAAATAACGAAAATAAAATAAGATTTACAAAGGATTATAAAGGTGGAGCAAGCCGACAGGAGACCTTTTGGTCCATAACTAAGTCGGATGTAAAAGAAATATGATAATGATAAATACAAACAAATAAAATAAAATAGAATAAAATAGACAGAATAAAAATTATAATGATATAAATAGTAATAAATAAATTAGATAAATTCATAGATATAGTTAAATAATAAACAAACAGGTAAATAGCAAGTAATAATAAATTGACAGTTAAATAATAATAAATGAAAATCAAGCAGATAATAAACAAACAGACAAATAATAACAACCACATAAACAAATAAAATAAAATAAAATAAAATAAATGTGGGTCACTCCAAGAAGAAATCGGGGAACATATCAATTCAAAATCAACTGCTAGTGTAGGCCTTATGGTCTCTTGCAGTCTCCTTCATTCTCATGTTTTTATTCTTATGTAACGACAGTTGGAACGCATCATAGGTAAAAGAACTCGAGAACTTCCAAGTAGATAGAAAGAAAGCGTAACCCAGGGTAGGAGTGATGTCACAATACTTCCCTTCTCGAAAGTTCGTCATAGAGAGGCGGGAAAATGTCGAGACAGAAGAAGGTTTCAGAGCTTCGCAATGGAACAGGAGGAGGAGAGAACGTACTGGATGACTTTTGTAGAAGGAAACTGCTCTGAAATTGAGTCGTTTCAGGAAATAATGTAAAAGGCGAAGACTTTGATTGAGATGTCTTAGTCTATCTCCACTTGGAGACCTTCACTCCTCTAAAAAATAAATAAGATAAAATAGAATAAATAAATGAATAAATAGATAAAAAAAAAATAATAATAATAATAAATAAATAAATAAAGATTAATGAATAAATAAAGAAATCAATGAATAAACAAAGAAATAAATGAATAGATGAATAAATAAATAAATAAATAAGTAAATAAATAAAATATTTGGAAGTGTCTAACATTTCCGCTGTGTTTAGCGATTTTAACTGTCTATTTCCTCCAGGATATAAATTCATTTATCTGAGAGAAGAAGCATTCTGAGGAGCAGACAGATTTGGACCTTCCTATTGCCAGTGTCCCACTGTCTAAGACAGGGTTTCTAAACCTTTTTAGCCATATCGCCCCCTTTTTCAATTGAAAAAAAGAATCGCCCCCCTTAATTGGAAAATGATAATAAAAATTATTGCAACAATGATAAACAACTAATTTAGAATTTTTTACTCACGTGTTTTAATGAGATCCTTGGGCCTGGTGCTACGCTGCTAGATCTGTTATGTTAAGCTTAAAATTTGTCAGTTTCATTCTGATGTCATATGACGTTTTTCGGCCCCCTGAGCTCAAAAATCGCCCCCGTTGAGAATGACTGGTCTAAGACTTCTGTGCTTCTTCCCACGTCAGTTTTATTTAGGCGTAAGAAAATCCTTCCGAAACAAAAGGTTTAATCAAGATTAGGTAAGAGATAAGGAACTCTTATAGTCCTTAAACACAGAGGTTTTTATTTACCTGACTAAAATCAACAGGCTAGAAAAAGTATATAAGATAAATTTCCTCCACCTACGGGTAAGCAGTTGAAATGTTTTTACCAGACAACTGGTGCGACATTCTTCAAATGTTGTGAATTTGAAAAGGTGGACGACGACTTCGCTCACAGTATTCTAGGCTTCCCATAGACTAATTCATCAATGTTTCTAATAATCGTAAAGGTTTAACTTCTCTTAATTTGTCATTTAGCTTCTCAATATATGACGCAAAGATGATTTGATGTTTGGAAATTCGAAAAATAAAAGATTGTAACCTAAGTCGTTTCTGCTCAAACGAACACACTTGAGTCGCGTGTGTGTGATATAGGTTTTAGATATCAATTGTGTCTCGATTCATCAAGACTTCATTTCGTCCTGAATCTGCTCTGTAGCGGAACAGAAACATATATCACTAACCAATAAAAAAAAAAAAAAGTAAAGGTTGCTGAGAAGATGATATCCATTTCCCTTTGCCCAAGTTCAAAGAATCGAATACAAGAACTGTCGTTGTTTGATTTGAGTATTAACGATTTTTTTTTGTGTGTGTGCGTGTGCGCACGCCCTTGCGAGCGTGTTGTTCGTGCCCACGTGAGTAAGGCTACATATGGCTCTGCGTTGAGCGCTCCATTTGATTAGTTTACGTAAGTCAGTTTGCATAACCCTGCAGAGTTAAGCTTCATCTGTATTCGACGTGGACCTGGAATGTTTTGCTGACGTGCCGTCGCATCATATTCATATGTTTATGTAAAGGTTCTCGAGACTTAAAAGTGTGCTTGAAGAAGGTCATGAACGACTGGTTAGATATGAGTGTAAGTGTGCATGTCTATATACATACATACATACATACATACATACATACATACATACATATATATATATATTATATATATATATACATACATATATATATATATATATATATATATATATATTATGTTAAAGACAGATTGAACATTTTTTAGAAGCTCTGCCAAGGGATTCGAATCCTGACCTGTGATTATGTACGCACAGATCAGGGTTCGAATTCCTTGGTAGAGCTTCTAAAACATATGTATATATACATATATATATATATATATATATATGTATATATATGTATGTATATATGGTGTAAAGGCCATTCAGAATGTTTATTCTATTGAAATCAACAACTGTGACAGCATTATTTAATTTGTAGTTTGTTGTCTCTTCCTAGCGAAGCTTTGATCTTCGTAATTTAGTGTACTCAGTAGATTTTCAAAGCCCATAATTCCGTTCACGTAGGACGTCTTTCGGCCTTACTCGACCATCTTCAGAAAATTTGATTTAAAACTCTAACGGATTATTTGACATATTAACGGTTTGTTGGTCCTGCGGCTCATCGCACGGAGTGAGGTCGAGTCAACGGAAGGTGAGGGGTCATTTGTCAGTTTAATGTTTCTCAAGACCTTTTCATCTTCTTTATAGGGGGATAATAATCTGTGTTCTTGTAATATTAGTTGATAGTTGCACGGGGTCCATGTCTGTTCGTCGTCGTGTCAGCTCGTCCGTTTCGTCGTTTGGATACCTTTTGTTAGCAAGTGAGAGACTTTCAATTTTGCTTTGGTAGTCGCCCAAGAAGAGGAATATGTAAACGCACATTTGACGAAGAAAATTGACACTACGTTTATATCTTTCGGGACATTCACTCGCACCGTTTAGGTATAATCTCCAGGTTACTTTATTTTACTCAAGTAGAAAATTCGTCGACGTTTTGGTGTACAGCCTCAAGGAAGGGAAACTCATTATCCGCCTCTTGTTCATGCGTTCATTCTTAAACGCTTCGACGATCTGAAGGACACCCTTCCCGGAGACAGAACTGACAAAATATATCATCGATGGACCTTGCATATATGGAATATTTGTGTTCCCACTGTTGTACGAACATCTTCACTTCGACTAAACCCATACGTACATTGATAGACATTACACCTAGAGAGGATCCCATGGGAACTCCATCAGTTGGCATAAATATATATGTTTTTGTCGGGACCATAAAAGGTAGTTCCTTTGTACAAGTTTCCAGTAAACGGCGGATTATTTCTCAGGAACCCTGAACCCGTCCTTCTTCTGCGTGATACATATTTTCATAAATTGAACTAATTGTCTCGTCCACAGACACATTAGTAAAATAAAGTGTCTGTCTTTGTGTGTGTGTGTGTGTGTGTGTGTGTGTGTGTGTGTGTGTGTGTGTGTGTGTGTGTGTGTGTGTGTGTGTGTGTGTGTGTGTGTGTGTGTGTGTGTGTGTGCGCGCGCGTATGTTTGAGTGAATTCAAGCACTTCCCTCTCAAGAAGGACCTAAACCCATGGGCGAGACTCAAGAACCTCTTCAATCCGGTGACTCCCGCAAAATCATTTCTTCTGGATAACGTTCCACGACTTTCTTCAGCTGAAGATTCCAGGTCCAAGAAGAACTAGAACCTCAAGCGACGAAGACCCACACTGTTGTCGGTCCGATCCACAATTACTGATACACCTTCTGGCGTTAGCCAAAGCATTATACGCAGAGTACACCACTGCATTGAAGAGGTCAACATCTGTGGTTTAAGATGTGGTCGAGAAAATAGAGGGGGAAGGAGCAGGACGTTGTGTAGTGGTGAGGTTTCAGAGGATGGACTGAACTTGTAATTGCTTGTGGTCAGGAATACGAAGTCAGCTTACGAAAGAGTACAGGCGGGGACAAAAAAGTTGGGTATATATTGAATACACACACACACACACACACACACACACACACACACACACACACACACACCACACACACACACACACACACACACATATGTATATATATATATATGTGTGTACAGTACGTCTATACCTTTACACATCTATATACATGTGTGTGTGTGTGTGTGTGTGTGTGTGTGTGTGTGTGTGTGTGTGTGTGTGTGTGTGTGTGTGTGTGTGTGTGTGTGTGTGTGTGTGTGTGTGTGTGTGTGTGTGTGTGTGTGTGTGTGTGTGTGTGTGTGTGTGTATGCGTGTTTACGTGTGTGTTTTTTGTGTGATGTATAGGTGGGTGTATGTCACTGGAAATTGGTGAGTGTAGAATATCCTGGAGGCGTGATGTCATCCCTTAATGACGGAAGTTACGCAAAACCCAACATCACTTAATTGCCTCCATCCTTTTTCACGTGCGAAACAAAGTGTGATCTGGGTGTACAAAGGACAATGCTGAGTCCGCCTTTACTCCTCTAGTACTAAGGTGGGTCCACAGCGAAGTATGGTCACAATAGCCTGGTCGCAATTATGGTTGAGAGAAAACGCGAGATCCCATATGAATATCGTTGGTCGA
>NC_134817.1:7961741-7994241 GCF_046742065.1 Oratosquilla oratoria | reverse complement strand
TGGTAAACCAGTTCTTGTCCATTTCTTTCTTAAAATTAGATTTGTTCAATTCAAATTCATTACTACGAGTGCTGCCCAGCCGTCTTAATAGAATGACCTTGCCTGAATCGCCCTTGTTAAAGCCCTTGACCTACTTGAACACCTCTATTAGATCACCATCACTCTGCGTCTTTCCAGAGAGGTGAGCCACCTAATCCTGTCTTTTATCATTTTGTTTGTTTATTTGTTTGTTATTATCTGTTTGTTTATTATTTGCTTCATTTTCATGTATTATTAGCTGTCTGTCAATTTATTATTATTTACTATTTACCTGTTTGTTTAGTATTTAGCTATACCTATGCATTTATCTATTCTATTTATCATTATCTATTCTATTATATATATATATATATATATATATATATTTATATATATACATGTATATATATATATATATATATATATATATATATATATATATATTTGTATATATATATAACTTTTTTTTTTCGCATTCGACCTAGTTATGGACCAAAAGGTCTCCTGTTGGCGTGCTCCGCCTTTACAATCCTTTGTAATCCTTTGCTCATTCTCCTCTGTGCTGATTATGGTGAATTAATAGCCATTCTAAAGGACGGAGACCATTCCGCCAAGAGATTTGCAGTCTGCAGCTTTTGCACTTACGCACAAAAAAAAAGAAAAAAAATTATGTACTTCGCTACTCTTTATATATTCATCTATTTACTTGTTTCTTTGTTTGTCTATTTGCTTATTCATTTGTTTATTATTCATATATTTACTTGCTTATTCATCTATATAACATTCATAATCATTAATCATTCAGTCCTCCCTAATGGCCTTAAACCACAGGGACGAAGATAATTAACTACGATGACTTAACGGTTAACCCATAGCTTAATGACCTCGAGCAGCCGGTTCTGACCTGCCCTTATTACGGTGACCCCTCCCTGTGGTCACGACTTGCACAGGGTCGTCCTGTCGGAGGTCATGGGGGAGAGGCGGAGGGTGGAGAGGGGAGGGGGAGAGGGAAGGAAATGAGGGGAGAGAGGAATGGGGGAGTGTGTTGACAGGGGAGAGGGGGTTGAAAAATACGGATAAGGGATTTAGTGAGAGGGGTGGATAGATAGATTAGGATGAAGACGAAAATAGTGGTGGTGGTGGTGGTGGTGGTGGTGGTGGTGGTGGTGGTGGTGGTGGTGGCGGTGGTGGTGGCGGTGGTGGTGGTGGTGGTGGTGGTGGTGGTGGTGGTGGTGGTGGTGGTGGTGGTGGTGGTGGTGGTGGTGGTGGTGGTGGTGGTGGTGGTGGTGGTGGTGGTGGTGGTGGTGGTGGTGGTGGTGGTGGTGGTGGTGGTGGTGGTGGAGGGGAAGGTGGTTGAGGTGGAGGTGGTAGTGGTGGATTGTAGTAATGGTGGTTGTCTTGGTGGACGGGTAAACTGAGATACTACATAACGAGGGAATTGATATAAAACATAGAACTCAATACAATATATAAACTCTTTCGTAACACTCTTGGTCTGGTAAAACTTAACACAACAATGCAAAGGATTATTATTAGAGTGACACTAGAGTCGACGAAAGCAGTAGGGTCTGCTGTCAGAAGTGAACGCATGTGAAATGCGATCTCGGGCGATGTAGTGTCAAAGTGGAGGCGGGGGTGGGGGTGCACAGAAGACAGGCTCATAGGTAAGGCGAGTCGATAACAGTAAATTCAGGCATGTGTGTGTGTGTGTGTGTGTGTGTGTGTGTGTGTGTGTGTGTGTGTGTGTGTGTGTGTGTGTGTGTGTGTGTGTGTGTGTGTGTGTGTGTGTGTGTGTGTGTGTGTGTGTGTGTGTGTGTGTGTGTGTGTGTGTGTGTGTGTGTGTGTGTGTGTGTGTGGTGTGTGTGTGTGTGTGTGTGTGTGTGTGTGTGTGTGTGTGTGTGTGTGTGTAGAACTGTATAGAACTCTATCTTTGTAATCGGTATACAATCGTTTGTCACTTATTACAACAACAATTGTACATTGGGCAAAATTAATGGCGCTAAGGTCATACTTCCTTCTCATTAACTGTATCTTTATGCTCTGTTTTATTTTATTTTTAACAAATAATTCTACTTCGTGTTAATTTCTAAACCAGTTCACGATCTTTCGTAAAATATGACACTTATTAGGCTTATCCTCATTCAAAGATTACAAAGAATTACAAAGGAAAAACATACTGACAGGAGACCTTTTGGCCCATAATTAGGTCGGATGCGAATAAAACGAATAAATTAATTAAATGAAATAAATAGGTCATGATAAATAACAGACATATAATGATAAATAAATAACAATAAATGAATAAATAAAATTAGATAAACGGCAGGTATTAAAGCATATTGCTTAGGGGTTTATCTAAACGAATCTTAAAAGTTCGGATTGTACAACATTGTATTGCCTCTGCAGGAAGTTTATTCCATTCATTAACTACACGGTAGCTCTTTTGGTGTGGGTGTGGATGGATCTGAATAGAGTAGAGCGAAGGTTTGTTTTTTGTTGATGCGCCAGGATCCGAATCTGAGGTCGATGAGAACATACATATATATACCAACGGCTTTTTCCCCTTATAAGGGAGGTAGCCAAAAAACAAAGGCATAAAAACCTCTGTTCTGCTCAATGGTTTTGAAGCTTTGAACGGCGGCCACTTCGAGGCATTTCCAGCAGAACTATCAAAGAGCTCTCTACAGTAGAAGGAGTGACAGCCAGGACGAGATGTGGGGAAAAAACGCTGGTGTCTACCGCATACCCTGTGCTGGATGTGATAAAGTATACATCGGCGAGACCTCCCGTGACCTGAAGACCCGGATCCGGGAGCATCGCTACGATTCCCGGAACAACATCACCACCAACGCCTGTGTTATCCACCGGAACACCAACGACCACCTGATGGATTGGGATAACGCAGAGCTTCTTTTTAGTGAACCAGACAGGGTGAGGAGGAAATGCCTCGAAGCGGCCGCCATTCAAAGCTTCAAAACCATTGAGCAGAACAGAGGCATGTTTAACATCGCCCCTCCTATCATCCATCTGTTACCCGCATTATACAAATGTATGAAATGTCCCCCTTAGTCCACTTCAACAAACTGTCCCAAATGTCCTCCTTTATCTCCACCAAGTCCCACCCGTCCCCCTTCTCACACACACACCCCTCCGCCCCTCCACCTACCACCCACCCCTTCCTGATAACCTCTCCCAGTTCCTTCCCCGTCGGCCTATATATACTCAGAGTGTTTGCCATGTCTGTACTTGAAAAAGCTGTAACAAGCGAAACGTCGTACCAATAAAGGTTTCGATCTCACACGGTGTTGATTCTCACATTCCGTCTCATGTATGTCACTAAATGATGTCCTATTTTTATACCTTCCTGGTGAATGAGTTCCTATTGGAAACGATTGGCCTAAGAGGAGTGCCCTCTTTACGTAACTTAGGAAAACCATAAAGATTAGGTAATGGAGGGTTAACAACTCTTAAATGATCAAATAATTCATCTCCTCCTATTTGTCGAGCTTTCTTATTAAACTCTCCGGAGGTCCTATTTTTTTATTTTTTTTTTTATTCCTTATCCTTATGTTATCAATTCTTCCTCATCAGTTCTTGTATATTTCCCTTTTCTACCATCTCCCACTCGCCACTCCCTCCACCTCACCCACTCACCTACGCTTTCCACCTTATCCACCAACCTACTTCCATCACTTCATCCAAACCCTTCCACCCCCGTCATCCATTCCCTCCACCCCGTCGCGGTAACAAGACCATAAAGCCGCCATTCCTTCACCGGAAGCTTTCAAGGTGAAGAAGAATGGGTGTCTAGCGCGAGGTCATTCATCGAACAAGGAGGAAGAGGAGGAGGAAGAGGAGGAAAAGATAAAAGAGGACGAGGAGGAAAAGTGGTAAGAGGAGGTGATGGGAGTGTAGAAAGAGTAGATGGAAATGGAGGAGGAGGAGGAAAAGAAGAAGAAAGTAGGAGGTGGAGGAGAGTACAAGGAAATACAAGAGGAAGAAAATGAGGAGGAGGATGTGGAGGAGAAAGAAAAGAAATAGGAGGAGGAAGAGAATGAGGAGGGTGTGGAGGAGGAGAAAGAGGAGGCGGAAGAGGGGAAGGAGGAAAAAGAAAATGGGAAAAGAAGTAGAGGAGAAGAAAACAGTAGGAGAGGGAGGAGGAGGAGAAAGAGAAGGAGGACGAGGAGGAAGAGAAGAAGGAGGAGGAGGAGGAGGAGGAAGAGAGGAAGAAGGACAAGGAGGAAGAGGAGGACAAAGAAGAGGAGGAAGATGAGTAGGAGGAGAAGAAAAACGATAGAGTGGAAGAGGAGGGAAGGAGGAGGAGGAGGAAAAAGAGAAATGATGAGGAAGAGGGGGTAGGAGGATGGAAAAATAGGAGGAGGAGGAAGAGGAAGAGGAGGAGGGCGAGGAGGAGGAGTAGGAGTGGGAAAATAGGATTATGTTAAGGAAGAGAAGAAATATAAATTAAAGGCGAGAAAAAAAGGAAAAGGAGAAAAAGAAAAAGGAGGAAGAGGTGGATGAGGAGTAGCAGGAAGAAGATGGGAAGGAAAAAAGGCAGGAGGAGGAAGACGGAGTAGAGGAATCGAAGGAGGAGAAACAGAAATAGGAGAATATACAGAGGAAGAGGAGGAGAAAGAAAAGGAGGAAGAGGAGGAAGAATCGAAGGAGGAGGGAGAAGAATACGTAGAGAAAAAGGAGGGTAGAAGGAGGAAAGGAGGAAGAGAAAGAGAAAGAGGGGAGGAGGAGGAGGAGAAGAGGGAAGAATAGGAGAAGAAAGAGGAGGAGGAGGAGGAGAGAGGAGGAGGATGCCCTTATTTAGGGAACAGTAAAATTAGGACGTCGGAGTAATGTTCAACGAATACTTGGACATGATCAAAGAATTCCAAAGTTGACGAGTTAAACACCAAAAAAAAATCCAAAGTTATTATGAAGTCACGGTTTCTTTTGGTATATTGAAAGCAATTTCAAATGCCATATCCCCTTCCCTATTGAGGAAATAACACAGAGATTAATCAAATAGCCTGGCGGCAGGGAGAATAGAACGCAGAATACAACCTAGCACGGAAGGAATTAAAATTCCAAAAAATCCAAAAAGAGGAAAGTATGGAAGTCGATTCGAAAGTACTTCAGAAAGAACAAGTCATTATTTCACTTTTCACAATGTTCTTCTTAAGTTATGCTGATTTATTTCAAAGACCAATCGAGACAAAGAAACTCGAGATTTTCGTCCCATTCATCTAGAAATGACAGTAAGTTTTGCGAATGCACCTGAAGAGTCCCAGAGGCGAAAACTCATCTTTCATATTCCAGACTTGACAACTCCACCACCACAACAAAACTCTTTTTCTCGAGGAAAGAGGTTTTCCCTAAAAACTCATGACGTCATACTGGAAGGGAAGAGGAGGTCATGACAGTATATCGTTAATGACAGTCCCACTTCGGGAACCAAAATTTCCGTTTCCGAAGTAGGTCAGGGGTGAGAGAAGAGGTGGGAAAGAGGGAATGAAAGAGTGGGTAAACTCAGAACTGTACTTTACGACTTGTACATTAGTTCTGCTTATCATCTGGCGACTCGATTCAGTAGCCAAAACTCATAAACAGCGAAAGTAACAATGTAGTGAACGCTGAAACGATTACTTATTTTAAGAGTAAAGATTAGATAACTTTATGGATAAGGATAACATATGGTATGGGACATGGCACTGCCTAATGTAGGTCTTGTGGGTTCTTGCAATATCCTCCATTCTTATGTTCTTAACATATATCGATTAACACTGACTACGGTTCACAACTCCTGTGTGTCTTCTGGTTGCTGAAATGAGATTTTATTCAGCCGAAGAAAGTCTGGGCGGCCAAAAGGTTAATGACGATTTCTCCAGTCGTTCTGCTCGTCCATGTTTTGCCGCCGTACAACGGAGACCTAAATATGAAGTTGCAGTTGAGCAATAAAATTACCAATAAACACGGTAGAGATACATTTTTGCATCTGGGGCTATCCACAGGCATCTTGGGTCCCAGTTTGCGGTTCGTTACGAAACGTCCAAGCATCCAGGCAAGAACCCTTTGGTCGCAGAAGAACTCAAAGTCGAATTTCATGTTTTCGTTCACGTTTCTAGGCAGCGGGCACTCAACTGAACGGGATTGTATGGTGTAAACCAAAATGAATATCATAAAAAAGTACGAATACACCAATGCTTTCACTAGCAATGGGTTATGCCAGGGGTGGGAAACCTTTTTGTGCATGAAGGCCACCTTACAATTCATCGTCCCACATAGAGGCCGCACTGAACATTTTTTTTTTTCAATTATTTTATCCCTTTTTATAATAAATAACATACTTTTTAAATAATAGATAATATATATATATTTTTTAAATAATATGTATATCAAAGGCCGCAGAAGGCCGCACTTGATGGCCAGGACGGCCGCAGGTTCCCCACATCCGGGTTATGCTGTGGGATGAAGCTGGGCTTAGCCCTGTTACACGCGAGAAGTTAAGGTAAACCCTACAGAGGACTTTGGAGATTTATTCATATTAGAACGAAAGGAACCTCCGGCATGGAGGGTGTCCCTGCAGTGATAGGTACTACAGTGAAGATTCCTCTGCCTCGAGTACTAACCTTAATAAAATCTATCAAGAGTAAACCCGGGTCGAAGGAGTTAAAGTAGTTTGTCTTCCTTTTTCTATATCAGGAAGAGCGTAACTGCGGCCGGAGCCGTGATCTTTACCCGAGGCGTTTTGATTGTTGGGGCAGGTAACAGTCACTGCTAGGAATAGGAAAGGAGTGCAGGATTCGAACTCACACTCTCCCCATTAAGCCATCAGCGCACTGCTATAGAATGGGTGATGAGAATATAAGTAGACTAAGATAATCAGAATAGATAAGAAAATGTCCAACAGGTCCTTTGATATAAACTATAGCCTCTACGTCACTGCGGTGGATCACACGGACCTACAAAGGATTACAAAGGATTACAAAGGCGGAGCATGCCGACAGGAGACCTTTTGGTCCATAACTAGGATGCAAAAACAATATAATAATGATATATATATATATATATATATATATATATTTATATATACATATGTATATATATATATATATATATATTCAGTTTCAACTATCTTCTTAGTTGTGTGTAACAACCGAAAGCTTGCGTTTGTATTTATATAATTAGTGTACTGCCAAAATATACTAATATATACATATATATATATATACATATATATATATATATATATATACATATATATATATATATATATATATATACATTAAATAAATGCATAAGTACCCGTATAGTTCAATAATAACCAAATAGGTAAATAGTAAATAATAATAAATCGACAGATAACTAATAATAAATGAAAATCAAGCAAATGATAATAAACAGACAAATAGTAACAAACACCTGAAATGGAAAAGCTGGCGAAAAATCAGAATAAAAGCAGAATACTTTCAGGACCAATTGGATTAAGTGAAAGAAAGTTAGAAATTGATGAGGACATCCCACATTCCCTCGTGGTGACCTAGCTTTGGGTCACACCTCGTTAAGCCGTTATCACACTGGGCTATTTTTCCTCCAACCTCCAACCTCCAATTCATCGACGATACCGCTCACCTCCATCAATTTTCAATTTTTTTTTTTCCTGCCGTAAAATCACTGAGGGAAACAATTTCATTTCCTCAACAATTGACATAGAATGTCGTTTGATCTGCTGGAGGGAAATAATTTTCTTTCAGCATATTATCAGATTCCTTTTCGAAAACTACGGGATGCAAATTTGGTCCAACTGTCGGAGGAAAAATAGCCCAGTGTGATAAGGCCTTTAGTACCAATGATTGACGGTGATTGTGTGACACCTGCCTTGACCGTTCGAACACTTCATCAAGGCAAAAGTGATAGTTTCAGCCACAGGTAACCGCCTCCTACCGTGAGATCCTCACCCACTTGTAGCAATTTGTTTTATCTATTTGTTTATTTATTTGTCTATTTATTTATTCATTTATTTTTTATTTCTTTATCTATTTATTTATATATTTATTTGTTTATTATATCTATTTATCTATTACCTATTATTTATAGATTTATCATTTATTTATTTATTTGTCTATTCATTTGTGTATTTATTCATCTATCTATTTATTTATTTATTGTCAATAGTTGAGACTATCTTGAAAAAAAAAATCAAAGCTAATTTGGAAATATGTCACGTGCTTCTTGTGGTTGGTTCTGCGGCTTGTAAAGGTTCCAAGGATCGCTTCCCAACGGCTATCAGTGAAGACTATCTATCTTAATTCCCCCCATCTATCTCCGTCTATCCTAATACAAAAGGTAATTTTCGGACGAAGATTAAGCATAACGTTTCTTATTTCTTCGGAAATCATTAGGACTTCATTAGCCTGACGTAAATTTTCTTTCGCCTGGCGTAAAAATAAAACAATTTCAAACGTCAAACACGCCCAGTACATCCTATAGATAAGATATATCGTCATGGCCGACATTTTGTTCTGTGATTTTATATATTCTATTACTTAAACTGAAACGGCTATCAACTTAACGGATGTCTTTTTTAATTGATGTCAAAATATTTTATTCGGTTGAGAGGCCTGAAAGACCTCACTGAAAGCCTTATCACACTGGTCAATTTTTCCTCCAGCATATCAATCGCTACCACCGATTAATCGGAGGTTGGAGGTAAAATGTTCCGGTGTGATAACCCCTTAGAGAATGATCTCATCTTACGGAGCCAACGTTTGCCACAGAAAGATCATTGCCGAGGTCAAATGGTTTAGAAACTTTCCCAGCATTTACAAATAAGGTTGCTTTTCGAAGGCTCTGATGGGGAGGGGGAGGGGGGCGGGGGGAGGGGGAGGGGGGTGGTGGGAGTGCGTATGTGTGAGCTTCGGAAGAGGGGTGAGGGAATGAAGAGGCAAGGAAAGACTTACGCATTAAATGAGTTTTTATATGAAATATGTCAAATGTTGTTACAATAGTGACGTGTTGTGTGTGCCGCAACACATTTATTTGTTTATTTATTTTATTTTATTATTACTTATATTATTCAATTTTCTATTCATTTGTTTTATTTCATTATTATTTACATTATTCAATTTTCTATTTACTTATTTATTTATCTTTTTTTCGCATACAACCTAGTTATGGACCAAAAGGTCTCCTGTCGGCATGCTCCGCCCTTGTAATCCTTTGTAATCCTTTGTAAGCGTGCTGGTGTAACGAGCGGCAATCTTGCGCGATAGGATTTGTTAAAGTCATCCCTTCTTTTGTAGCAACATACATAGCTTTATAAATGTATTATGTAAATAATATTCCTTTTCAGCAATCGTCACACATATTCTGTTTTTGTAAATAATCCATTGTAATCACACAAACAATGTTATCTATTACCAAAGGCTTAGAATGAAAGTTAATTGTGGTTGATAAAAATGTATATCTGTTCACTGGGACCCATTCAGTGTTGTACACACACACACACACACACACACACACACACACACACACACACACACACACACACACACACACACACACACACACACACACACACACACACAAACACACACACACACACACACACACACACACACACACACACACATATGTATATATATATATATATATATATATATATATATATATATATATATATATATATATATATATATATATATTTCTACCAGGTTCTCTGGCCGATTTCTGTATATAGCTACTACCAAACCAGTATGTATCAGTAGATGTCATGTATAATTAATCTGTTTTTGTAAATAATCCCTAGTAATCACACAAGCAATGCTATAAACTACCAAATGCTTTTCGGGTTCTCTAGCAGACTTCTGTATGCAGCTACAAACAAACAAGGATACATCAGAAGTGAAATGACAAAATAAAATCGGGTTTTTCCATTCCCTAACTGATGACCCACAATCTCTGGTTTTACTGGTTTCACAAATCCTTTCAACTCTCGACCTGTGTGGTTCTTCAGACCACTGGTTATCAATCAATAGTAAATTTGTTTCTCAGAAACAAAATAAAGTGAAACATTTTACTTTTAAGGGGTGAATATATTTTACCTGGAAGTTTAGTATCTATCCTTTGATACGCTCTACCTTGGTAGTCATAATTTACTCACAGGGATAGACTATATACTTGCCTGTTTATCAAAGATTATTGTGTGTGGAACATTATTGTTATTATTATTGTTATTGTTATTGTTATTGTTATTGTTATTGTTATTGTTATTGTTATTGTTATTGTTATTGTTATTGTTATTGTTATTGTTATTGTTATTGGTATTACTATTATTAACATTCTATGTTCTTGTGTTTCTTTGCCTTTATGTTGACTATGCATTTATGTATAGTAATAACGGGCTAAATGACTAACAACATCAAGATGAAGCTTTAAACGACTTCGTAACTTAAAAAGAATCGGTTGTGCTTTTGGTCAATCTAACTTCGTAACGAAAAGAGCAACTTGACGAGCCCATTCATCCGTGTGGAAACAGAAGCTAAGCATCTTTGAACGAAGAGTACGGGGTGATCTAATAGAGGTATTCACATGGGTAAAGGGATTTAACAAGCGTGTTGCATGCAAGGTCATTATATTAATACAGCAGCGTAGGACTTGTATTTATTGGTTAAATTTGGGCTAATTTAGGTTTAAGAAGGAAATAGACTAGAACTGCTTTACCAACAGAATGGTTAGAGAATAGAATACACTTAGCAACCATGTTGTAAGCGATGAAACAATAGGTCGTTATAAAATTATATAACTTAAAACATAGGGGTGCCAGGTGGTAAGGGACATGGAACTGCCTAGTGTAGGCCTTATGGTCTCTTGCATCTCCTTTTTTAATATGTTCTGACTACAATTCTTTTCCAAAAAAAAAAAAGAATATTCTAAATTTTGACTGTACGAGTATATGTACATTATCTCTTTGAGTTCGAAAAATCTTCTTTATTAACTAAATAGTAATGTGTATAAAATTAATTTTCTTGTCCTTTCAAAGTCTCATTTCATTGCTGGTTCCCTGCGTAATACAAGAAGTAGCAGTAACCGGTTCTTACCAGAAACTAATTTTTAGCGCTAACCGGTTTCCATGCGTCAATAACCGCTACATCATTCTTACGACCCCTTCCGACGTCTATTCTTCAATCATAAACTGTTTCTGAGCTATTGTATATGTACACATACACACATTATATATATATATATATATATATATATATATATATATATATATTTATATGTATATATGTATGTATATATATATATATATGTATATGCACATATATATATATATATATATATATATATATATATATATATATATATTCATCTTATCAACCACATTATTTTTTACTTTAATTCCATGCCATCACTGTCGAGAATGACAAGAAGCTTGATGGAAGCATATGCAGAAAGTAATACGTTGTTTCTGTATGTGCTTCCATCGAGCTCCTTGTCAGTCTCGACCGGGATGGCGTGGAATTAAAATGAAAATTAATGTGGTTGATAAGATGAAAATATCTATACAGTGTGTGTGTGTGTGTGTGTGTGTGTGTGTGTGTGTGTGTGTGTGTGTGTGTGTGTGTGTGTGTGTGTGTGTGTGTGTGTGTGTGTGTGTGTGTGTGTGTGTGTGTGTGTGTGTGTGTGTGTGTGTGTGTGTGTGTGTGTGTGTGTGTGTGTGTGTGTCTGCGTGTGTGTGTGTGTGTGTGTGTGTGTGTGTGTGTGTGTGTGCTTGTGTTTGTGTGTGTGTGTATCTGTAAATAGTAATAGTGATATGGCACATATGGCGTGCTTTCGCAAGAGGCCAGTAGCCAGAATATTTGCTGTGATGCCAACGCACTCGACAAATTTCGTTATGGCGATTCGATCCAGCTGCGCTGCGTAGGGACCCCCGGCATCAGCATGACTCGATCAACGGCGTCCTTGGCCACCGGAAACAACCCGTGATGAGAGAAATCGAACTTCAAACACACGAACCTCCACGAAGACGTCTTGTACCAACCCCCTCATGACTACGAGCCCCCCGTTTGGCTCCTTTCGTTGCGGTAACCAATCTCCCGGTGACTTGATTTGTCTGAACTTCGGACCAAGTGCTGAAATGGGGTTCTGAAGGGTCGAGACCCCTGTTCTTTCATGAAGCGGTTGGATAAAATCTTTGGGTTATTTTGATTCGGGGAATCTGTGAGGTTGGTCGCCGAGTTGAAGAGGTTGAAACAGACTTGAGGAGATGGGGGATTCGACGATGGAGGTTACAGGTGTGTTCAGCGTGAACAATGGAAGAACTGTGCCAAAGTGGAGGTAGGATGGAGAACCAGGAGTGGAAGAGTGCTGAGGGAGAACATAAGAATAGTGGAGATTACAAGAGACCATACGGCCTACACTAAGCAGTTCCATGTCCATTACCATCTGTCTTCCCTATGCTCTAAGTTATCTGATCTCCTCTTTAAAACAACCAATAGTTTCATCGCTCATTACATGGTTACTAGGTCTATTCCATTCGTTAAACACTCCATTTGGTAAACTAGTTCTTTCCTTGGAAGGAAAGAGGGAGATGATAGACAGGGAGGAAATGGATAAATGGAAAATGAGAATAAAAAGGGATTTTTTTTTTTTTTTTTTTTTTAGACTATCGACTCATAAGGTGGTCATTAAGCCTGGTTTGAATTTGTACAGTCTCGACGTGTGTGCTGACAGGGGACGAAAAAGGACGAGAAGGGGAAGGAAGAGGAGGAGGAGGGGAAGGAAGAGGAGTAGGAGGAGGAGTAGGAGTAGAAGAAAGAAGTGGAAGACTCCAAGTGATTCTATTCAGCTGGAAGCTGGACTTGGGTTGAAGGGACTGAAGGCGGTATCACACTGGGCTTTTTTTTCCTCGACTTTCGGGAAGGAATCTCACGTGCTGGAGGAAAATAAATTTCCTTCAGGAAAATAGATTTCCTTCAGCATATTAAATGACACGATGTAAGTTGTTGAGAAAACGAAACAGTTTGCCGGAGGAAAAATATTTGACGGAGGAAAAAGTGCTGGAGGAAGGCGGTACCACCGATGTGTTGGAGGAAAATTAGCCCAGTGTGATAACGCCTTTGTCACGCACGAGTGTTCGCCGGCGGTCGTTCTTTCATTTATGTGGATTTATGTTCAACGAGTTTCTCCGCCCGGGGTTATTTGCGTGGTCTGCGTAGACCAACTCCGCAACCAACGGATCGCAAAGGACTTCGTCGACAAAACATTGTATCAGGAAACCTCATGTAGCAACAACGAGGTTAGATGTAAACTGATAATCAGGCAGAAAAACAATTAGATAAACATAAAGAGCGAAGTAACCAAACACAACAGGCTGAAAAGCAATTAGATGAACATAAAAAGTGAAGTAGCGAAACACAAGAGCTAATTAATAAAGATTACAGCACACTGATTACCTTCTTCACTTGAACTTAAAACCTTGAACTGTACAACACGAGATCGCTCGGTAAATTTATTCCATTGATTGCCTAAATTGTTTCCAGTAGATCTCCAGACTTGAATCTGCTTCCTGTCGCCTTGAGATCAGAGTTTCTCGCAATCTAGACACTAGATTGTTTCCAAACTTTCAGCTAAAGGCCATCCCACGATCGACATATTATACTTGAGTAAGCGAAGAATAGATATCATATGATAAATGTAGAAAATCTTAAACATGATGAAAAGGGGAAAGGGGATGGGAACGGATCAAAATGGCGTCTCGCTGTGATACGTGGGTCTTGCCTTTTGACGACATCGTCCCCATCTTCTACCCCAGCGACAAACGGTCAGTGACACCTGCACTGACGATACGATCATACAGGTTAAAGCTGAGGGTTTCAGCCTAGCTAAGCACCCCCTGGTGTAAGCCTAAGACATATTGGTCGGTATTTAATACCAATCCACTCCCACGTTAGGAATGGGGTCGTTTACCAATCCATCCCAGCAGCCTTCATGCACTACACTTTAATTCAGGTATTAGGCACTCCCAAGGCAGGGAAGACCCGTTATCCAGGAGGTGCCAAGATGAGAGGGAGGGAAGGGGGTGGAGGGGAGTGGAGTGTGATGGGGATGGAATGGGTGGGAGTAGATTTTATGCCTTTGTTTTTTTGGCTACCTCCATTATAAGGTGGGAAAATTCCTTGGTATATGTATGTATATGTATTAGGTACTCCTGTGGGAAAAGGGCATTACACTATCTTGATTAACTTGAGGGGGGACTACTTTTCTCCCTATTCTTTCTTCCGAGTGCTGCTCTACTACCATCACACGACCTAAGTCACGAATCACAACTGTAGTGGATTTATTTGATTGGTTATAATGATAATGATAAAGATATGATACTCTTAACATCCCTGGCGATCTTTTAACAAAATGTATTAACCTTGTTAGCCCTGAGTATCTAAACACATAGAAAATCATTCACAGTTGGACATGTTAAAGGAAATTTCAATTAAGTCGAACAAATCGACATCGGCTATCGGAAACGCGCCCAGTGTGATACCGCCTTAATCGACCTAGTTTCCGAGCCTTTAGGGAGGCCGTTCTCAGACTATCTTATGCGACGCCATATTTTCACTTCCACCAGACCCGATTCCCGAACCTTTCTTGCATCTATATTATTTTTTCTGTCTATATATTTTCTATCTATATCTTCATAGAAAACGGTTTGGGGTGATTGATTGCATTATATCTTGCACGTATGTCATGGCACATATTCTTTTTTTTTTTTTTTTTTTGAGGGATTTTATTATTCTTATTAAAAAAAATTTTTGAGTAGATAACTTCATACGTTCCTACGGGGGAGGGGGGGGGCCGCCCCCTAGTTTGGGTGTCACTGTTTTAGAAGTTTCTCCAGGTTGAATGAGATTTACCGTCGTTAGCTTAAATAAAATCCTTAAATTATTTGGTGGGCTCACTAAGGTCACCCATGACGGGGCTTCTCCACCACTGGTGATTTGCATATATTCAGTCTTTACATAATTAGATTTTCTTTCCGTCGAATTTCAACCCGACAGCCAACAATGGAGCCCTAAGTCACATTCGCAAACAAAAGGCAGGA
Organism: Oratosquilla oratoria; assembly: GCF_046742065.1. Lineage (NCBI taxonomy): Eukaryota > Metazoa > Arthropoda > Malacostraca > Stomatopoda > Squillidae > Oratosquilla > Oratosquilla oratoria. The sequence continues at coordinate 7,979,132 of NC_134817.1, read as the reverse complement.
AAATCTTGTGAGGGTTTGCAAATCACTTGTGTCTCTGTGCACAGTGACGTAGACGCGAGGTTCAAACTCTCTAAAAGAGCGGGGAAGATCGGCGAAGGGCGGGGAAGGCAGGAGAAGTCAGGAGAAGGCCGTGGAAGGCAGAAGAAGGCCGGGAAGGCCGGAAAACTCTAAGGCGGACTGGGACCGGGGAAACTTAAGTAAGGCGTGGGTTAGAAAAGGTATAGAAAGGACGGCAATAGCCGAGAGAAGTCGAGGAACGCCGGAGGAACGAAAACACAGAAGAAGCCGAAGAAATCACAGAAAATCTTGAGAACGCCAAGAAAGACCGGGAAAGACCGACGAAAATCGAGGAAGGTCAGATCTCCTCTTGAGGAAAGGCCCGGGGAAGGCCGACTGTAATCAGGTAACGACCAGGAAGCTCCCCACGAGGGGAGCAGGACTTCTCTTATACGACCTAAAAGTGCAGACTCATTCGAGAGTCGAGAGGACTTCCCAAAGTTTGCTTGTGCGCGGCCGCACGTCTAGGAGCCAACGCTGGTGGAAGGTATCACGGAGCCCAATCAAAAGTTCGAAAATTATGTTTTATTTCCCTGTAGTATGACAGTCTTAGAGCAAAAAGTATTAAGTCCTTGATATGCTAATTATTGAAACACAATATGGACGTTTTCGTTTGTTATTACGAGTTAAGGTCGGGACTCAAACACTTCCGTAATAGGCCAAGTTGGGGCGCGGGGGTCAATTTGATCAAATCGGTCAAGGAGAAGGAAGTTTAAAAGGACGAGAAAGTGAAATTTATGCACATTACTACTTATTTAATAAAGAACGAGATTACATAACCGGGACAAAAGTCCTTATGTACATATACAGTCAAAATCTAAGATAGAATCGGTCAAGGAAAAGGTGGTTTAAAATGGACGAGCAAGTGAATTTTATCCACATTACTACTTAATTAATAAAGAAGGGGATTACGTAACCCGAGGTGATAATGTACATATACAGTCGAAACCAAAGATCGCATCGATCAAATATGGTTAAAACCGTCCCAGCTTGGAATTTCCGCTCTCCTAAATCCTTTCCCGATGATCACGTCTCCTTTACCTAGATGAAACTTAAGACGACACCACTCTGATTTTACTTTTTTTTATATTTTGGCTCCCTTTATAGATTCAGTTCAGCTGTGGACCTCCCTTTAATCACATAAGAATTTAACCGGTAATTGGTACAGTATGATCTGTACATTATGGCACTGTACTGAGCAACGTCTTAGCAAGGAATTAGTGATCTTAAGGAACAATATCGAGACGACTCCAGTGCTCGAATTGAAAATATTTTTTGAATGAATACCAGAATATAAAAAAAACAGTCCCTGCTATCCAGCATTTTGTAGATAATTGGAGTTTTTATTCAATTGGTGGAGGTGCTGTATCTTTAAATATTCTCTCTTCCCCCCCCCCCGAGAAATAAACAAAGGGTTATAAAGGCGGAACATGCCGACAGGAGACCTTTTGGTCCATAAATAGGTCGGATGCGGGAAAATATATACAATAATGATAAATAGATAAATAAAAAATAAATAAAAATTATAATAATATAAATAATAATAGATAAAATAAATACATAACCAACTTGATGCTTCCTGCATAGGTAATAAGCAAGGAAATACACAGGTCCGTTATGGAAGAAAGAAGGTTGAGGAGGGAGGAGGGAGGAGGAGGAGGGAGGAGGAGGAGGGAGGAGGGAGGAGGAGGAGGAGGAGGAGGGAGGAGGAGGAGTAGGGGGGCATCGCTCGGTGCTTGCCTGTGGACATAAAAACAGCACAATCGTGATACAACTGCCCTTGGAGACGAGCAGGTTGCACGTTGAAGAAAGCTCATTTTCATGTCCAACATATATACTCTTCCCCCCACACGAATATTTGAAGAATTTATTCATAACCATCCTGGACACACTCGTCAAACAAACTTCAAGACTGTGTTTGGTTTTGTCTGATGTCAACCGATTTTAGTCGCCTGAAGCGTAGATTCTTGACAAATTTGAATGTCGATCAATAAAGAATCAAATTCTCTCGATCAAGCGTCTAATTCTCCCTGGTTTTTCCCACTATAATGAATCAAGTCTTTGAAATGCAGCTAGACCACGTTGGTAACAAAAAAGGTTCAAAATGCTGTAGTGGTCTGAATGTTTATTATTTGCATTTTTTCCCGAAACGTTGTAATTAATGTCAGAGGACACGAATTTTGGAGCATCTGTTTACTAATACATACGAGTGTTATATGCCTTCTTGTATTGCTTTAGAAAACGTGCAAGTTTATTAGCACTAAGGTGCTTTGTTTTGACACTGCACGTTGCTCTCAGCACAGCACCAATTCCACAGCAGCCAATCCTAACCCGATAACAGCAACTCATAAACGAGGTCTTGCAGTAAAGCAGTTCCTCAGTAAGCGCAGGATTACCTCCTCCTCATTCTCGGAAATGAGTTTGCAGCAGCCAATCCTAACCCTACAACAGCAACTCATAAACGAGGTCTTGCAGTAAAGCAGTTCCTCAGCAAGCACAGGACATACCTCCTCTTCATTCTCGTAAATGACTTCACAGCAGCCAATCCTAACCCTACAACAGCAACTCATAAACGAGGTCTTGCGGTAAAGCAGTTCCTCAGCAGATATACCTCCTCCTCATTTTCGGAAATGAACTCAGAGCAATTTCCGGGAAAGGAAAAGGATTGCCCGTAGTTCCACAACGGCCGTGGAACTGACATACAACGTCACCTCTTAAAACAACAGAGCAGGACTCGCAGTAATGGTTATAAACTGGACAAATTTAGATTTAAAAAGAAAATAGGCAAGAATTGGTTTACTAATAGGGTGGTCGACGAATGGAATAAACTTAGCAGCCATGTAGTAAGCGCTGAAACTATCAGTTGTTTTAAGAAACGATTAGACAGCTTTATGGATGGGGATGACAGGTGGTGATGGATACGGGGCTGCCTAGTGTAGGCCTTATGGTCTCTTGCAGTCTCCTTCATTCTTATGTTCTTATGTTTTCTTTGGATTACTTTTCACGCTGCCGGGGTAAGGATCGGTATGGATGCGACCCAGAGGAGGGGATGTTGTTTGAGGATACATTCGGTAGTACTAAAGAAAGGCAGAGTTAATTTGATAAGTTTACAGTTATGTGGTGAATTTTTAGCACAGTAAAGGAATGTGCGAGTCTAGCAGTAGCCTTTCACGGGTGGGCGGAGGTCGCGGGGGTGATAGTGTACGAGAACATCAATATATATATATGTGTGTGTGTGTGTGTGTGTGTGTGTGTGTGTGTGTGTGTGTGTGTGTGTGTGTGTGTGTGTGTGTGTGTGTGTGTGTGTGTGTGTGTGTGTGTGTGTGTGTGTGTGTGTGTGTGTGTGTGTGTATATATATATATATTTTTTTTAATTACCCTACCTGAGCCTTAGATACGTTTTAGAATGTTTTACAACTTGAAGATCTTACCCTATAAGGAGCTTATCTGCGGCCAATGCCATTACATTTCTCATATGTTACCATAAGTCGAGTTATCCATAACCTCTGACAGTTGTTGGGGGTCGAAAGCGATTCTTTGTGAGAACGGGGCGAAACAAAAAGAAAAGTGCGTCGCAGAGGGACATCTGACTTGTGCCTTCAACTCTAGAAGCAACTTTCACGAATCCCAGCCTGGATGAATGGCGCGACGAACGATGATATTTGAAAAAAAAAAACACATTTTCAACTTGCAATAGAAAACAAGACGAAGTTCTCATATTAGCAATGTGCCCTTGAACTAGGTCGGTCAGACCGACCAACACATAGGAGTGGTTGTGTGTGTGTGTGTGGGGGGGGGGGGGAGTGCGTGTTACACACACACACGCATACACACACATACACACATATATATACATGTACATACATATATATATATATATATATATATATGCACGCAATTTATGCATAAATACATATAAGTATAAACCATATGCATACATTCATATATACGGGTATAAGTACATACATATATGCATACCTACTTGTACGCATACATACACATATGTATGCCTACCTATCCGCCTACCTACCTACCTACCTACCTACCTACATACATACATACATACATACATACATACATACATACATACATACATACATACATACATACATACATACATATATACATACATGCATACATACATACATACGTACATACACACACATACATACATACATACATACATACATACATACATACATACATACATACATACGTACGTACATGCATACATACATACATACATACATACATACATACATACATACATACATACATACATACATACATATGTACGTACGCGTAAGAATATTGTACATACACACATACATACATACATACATACATACATACATACATACATACATACATACATACATACATACACACATACATACATACATACATACATACATACATACACACATACATACATACATACATACATACATACATACACACATACATACATACATACACACATACATACATACATACATACATACATACATACATACATATATACATACATACATACATATGTACGTACGCATAAGAATATTCCCAAATACCCTTGAACGGAGACGTCCTCTGGCCCGTCGTGACCCAGCGCCCTCGTGAAGAACCTCAAGAGCCATTGAGGGTTTCAGGCCACAACCGGACGGGGTTTTCCGTGATGGGAGGCGAGACGAAGCAGTTCACATAAAGAAAAGAACGAAAAAACGTAGAGACAGAACAACTTCACACCAGGCTTAATGAATGACCTCCTAATGGGTCGATAGCCTTAAAAAAAAAAAAAAAAAAAAAAAAAAAAAAAAAAAAAAAAAAAAAAAAAAAAAAAAAAAAAAAAAAAAAAAAAAAAAAAAAAAAAAAAAAAAAAAAAAAGGACAAAGACGAAGTGGAAAGCGACGACAAAGTCTCCAATGGACCGAAGGAATGAACGAAGGACGCGCACTAAGACGATTTCGTTTTAAGGTGAAGTGTGCGAGACGACTTTTGGTAAGGATCCCCGAAAGGGACCTACAATGGCGGCGCCTTTCTGATCCTGTAGGATGCGTCACTGAGGACGCGGTGGATGGGTGACACGTGCCGGGACGTGCAGTGGCAGTCTGTGAGGATCTCCTGTCCGCCTTCAGGGAAGAACGTCCGGTCTGATCGCCTTGACGTCCGGTGGAGGGTGGGAACAAGCTGTCGGGTTTGGTGGGCGGGCCGACTGTCGTAAAATGAATTCGAACTGATTTTTTATTTTCTATTTTTATTTTATTTTATTTTATCTTTTTAGGGCGGGGTTAAGTGGCCGGCTTTGGCGGGGCGGGTCGACCGTCGTAAATAAGGTCGCAATTTTTTTTTTTTTTTTTTTTTTTTTTTTTTTTTTTTTTCCAACAGGCGGAGGGAGGGAATCGGTGGTCGGTTTTGGTGGGCGGGTCGACCGCTGTGAATGTATTTTTTTATCATCATTATTATTTCTTTTTTACTCTTGGCACGACGGCTAGGACTGATTATCTGAAAGACATTATCACCACTGTTGATTTCTTCCATAATACCTTTAATAGCGAATAAATTTCTCGCGGTCGGTATAGCTTCCGGGCCGCAACTCGTAGTATATTCTACTCCTTTGCAGAGCAACATGGAAGCAAATTTGCTGGACAGCTTAAAGACCCGAGTTCGAGACTCAACGTCGGCTGCAGTTGGTTATGTAAAAGACATCTTTGCAACTGATAATCTACTACACAATATTCCCAAAATCGAAGCTAACACAAGTCTCGTTTAAATGCAAACTTGTCCGCTGCTTGGGATGGGAAGTAGGTGAAATTATTGATCACACGGACTCCAACCATAGTCGGCATTACCTACTATAGTCCTTGCGCTGCAAGGAGTCCGTTCAAGGTGGAGCAGAGGTCAGAATTCCACTGAGCCCGAATTAACTCAATCGGGTGATATTTAGTGATTTTGTGGTCACCTCAAAGCCCGATGTCTTGCTCCTTCGGCAATCTTGTCGATTGCATATGTTGTGGTGATCTCCATCTTCTTGAAAAGTTCATGGAGCTTTTAATAAGTTATCGTGGGTGCCTCGGCGTGGCATCATGGGAGGGGAAAACCGCTGTTGCCACATGTCATAGAATTGATTCAAATCGCTGTTATAATCCCTTAAAGTGATACTCATTGTACTATACTACATATATAAAATATATAAAATGAAAAAAATCCAATTAGCATATAAACTGAGACAAGAGAGAGAGAGAGAGAGAGAGAGAGAGAGAGAGAGAGAGAGAGAGAGAGAGAGAGAGAGAGAGAGAGAGAGAGAGAGAGAGAGAGAGAGAGAGAGGCCTGTACTAAGAATGATTTTGCAGAATGGCTCGTGACGTCTGCCACACTAAACAGACTCCTTGAAGCGTACGGACTATAGTAAAGTGGGTTCCTAATCTTGAGGGCCCGACGAATTGAATTAATCGTTTACCGAAACAAGGTTTAATTTGAAGAAACAAAGCACTCTATAGTCACAGAAGTTTAGTCACCAAGACTACACGATGATCTGTGTGTGCCTCATATTACATCTCCCGACACTGCTCGATCAGTAAAGGCCTAAAGATCCACTGTTTGAAATTAATCGTGCGGCAAATAATGATAATAATAATAGTAATAATAATAGTAATAATAATAATAATAATAATAATAATAATAATAATAATAATAATAATAATAATAATAATAATAATAATAATAATAATAATAATAAAAATAATAATAATAATAATGATAATAATAATAATAATAATGATACATACATACATACATATACCAAGGCTTTTTCCCCCTTCCAAGGGAGGTAGCCAAAAAGGGAAAGGCACAAAAACACTCCCACCCATTTCATCCCTAAATACACTCCACACCCCTCCCACCCTTCCTCTCATCTGAGCACCTCCTGGATGACGGGTCATCCCTGCACCCTGCCCACCGCCCTGGGTCAGAAGCAGTGTCGCAAGACACAGTACATCCACAGCGAGGCCGCTTCATTTAATCGGCGACCCCCCCTCTCCGTCCCCCTTTGCATATAAGGCGAGGACGGGGAAAAATCCCTTCGGGCTGCGTCAAAAATTACTCACACATACTACCCCACCCCCCACTTCCCCGCCCATTCCTCCTCATGCAGTCACAACATCATCCATATACAACCATTCTCCACTCACCTCTGTCTTCCGTCCTCTCCCTTCCTTCCTCAACAGACATTCCCCTCTTCCCCAAAGCCCCCTTCACCCCATCCATCCACCTCATCCTAGGACGTCCCCTCATGTTCACTCCCTCCACATCTGCCTTCCATACCTCTTTTACTAGTCTTTCTTCACTCATTCTTTCCATGTGTCCAAACCATCCTAATATTCTTTCATCGACCCTATCTCCCAAATCCTTTTTCACCCCTGTTCTCCTCCTCACCTCCTCATTTCTCACTCTATCTAGCCTAGTAACCCCCACCATACTTCTCAGACACCTCATCTCAAACACATTCAAACTCCTTCTCTCTTCTTCTCTTATGTTCCACGTTTCTGCCCCATACAGTGCTGTTGGCACAATCACTCCTTCATACAGTCTCCTCTTCGCATCCATTCCCAAATGTCTATTCCTCATTACACTCTTTAAACCACCAAGGCATTTACTCGCTTCTCTCAATCTACATTCTACCTCCACCTTCACTCCACCTTTTCCTGCTACACTTGCACCCAAGTATCTAAAACTATCCACTTCCTCCAGTCGCTCTCCCTTAATGTTCACTTCCAGTCTACTGCCACTTTCACCCCTTGTACATCTCATCACCTTACTTTTACCCACATTTATCTTTAGCTTTCTTCTATCACATACTCTCCCAAACTCTGCCACCAGCTTCCTCAATCCCTCCTCTGACCCTGCCACAAGCGCAGTGTCGTCCGCAAACAACAGCTGGCTCACCTCCCACTTTTCTCCATTTTCTTTAACCATCTCCAATCCCTGACTCACTACCCTAGCATTCACCTCTCGCACCACCCCATCCATGTATAAGTTGAACAGCCAGGGCGACATAACGCATCCTTGACGAAGTCCCACCTTTACTTCAAACCACTCACTCTCTCCATTTCTAATCCTAACACATGCTCTACTACTACTACTAATAATAATAATAATAATAATAATAATAATAATAATAATAATAAAATGAAATAAATAAATAAATAAATAAGATAAAAGATAAGTTAAATTCAACCAATAAGTAGATACAGTGTTGTGTTGATATTTCATGTGGCATTTACCCTGCTCGATGTCAAAGACCAGAATCCCGGTGGAGGGTATCCAGGGGTTGCTCTAGCTCCCCCGTAGTCAGGTGTCCAGCCTATGGGTATATACGCTGCCTTCCCCAGTGGGAGGCAACCGCGAGCTTGTAGGTTTGTTCGTCGATGTGGTTCTTGTTATGTTTGGAAATATCCTTGAGAATGTACCTCTTTGTGACCGCTTGGAATTAATGCGGACTTGTATGTTCTTATGTGTGAGTTTGTGTTCGTGTGTATTTAACTTATTTTTATCTACGTAATTGTAGTACACGGTAAAGGAGTAACAATGGTGGGGTCTCGTCTTTTACTCTCCAATTTATCACACTAATTGTGTGTGTGTGTGTGTGTGTGTGTGTGTGTGTGTGTGTGTGTGTGTGTGTGTGTGTGTGTGTGTTTTCACCATGGTCTTAGATCACGTGTCCGACTCGTGATCGACAGCTATTTCCCTCCCGGAAGAGAGCTCAGACCTCATATATGACCGATCTATAGGTAATGTTGTGACCTTACACGCACACACAGACCCAACTCCCCGCCCACGAGAGTTGAAGTAACGACTCGTAGCACTGCAATACTAAAATTATTTCAGCCTTGGGCGGGATTCGAACCCAGACCACCGTAGTGGCGGTCGCGAACGCTACCACTGCGCCATCGTGTGTGTAGTCTCATATAGGAGGATAATAACTATCAATCGCGGGTCCAACACGTGATCCAAGACTGTGGTGAATCACACACACACACACACACACACACACACTGCCGTAGGGTGGTGTCTGGCTGTCTCGACAGAGACTGCAGGAGATCCGAGGTGAATACACACACACACACACACACACGTACACATTCGCGCTCGCTCGCACATGAGAGAGAAAGAGAGAGAGAGAGAGAGAGAATATGTAACGTGTCGAAAAATTGGTGTTTCTATTCTATCGACCTTTTTGAACGGAGATTATTATTTATCAATCATGAAAGAATACGCGAATCTATTCCGTAGGGGTTCCCCTGAATTCCCTAAAATATTGTCTATAAAATTAAACAGTCAATAACTCATACAGAGAGAGAGAGAGAGAGCATATTGTAGGTTACATTTTTGTCGTTATTTTAGTTTTACGCCGTTATTAGGGTGCTTTATTTTTAGAAACTTACACGGAATAATTCTGCACAAATAAACTAAACTACATAAAGATATATGTATATATAAGTTACAAAATATTTATTACACATCAGTATTTTATTTAGTACTTGTGTGTACATTTCTTAAATCAGTTTTAATATCAGAGTATTTTGAAAAATGTGCAACAGGCTGTCGTCTTGTTGTGGATCCGCTTGTCATTCTGAATTAGGTGACACAGGACAATCAAAGTTTAATTCATTTGTGTTGTGAGGGCATCAGTAGTGAAATATTCTTTCACGAGTGTAATGATAAGTGGCAAGATACTCTGCCTGGAGCAAGAATGATTGGAAGAGTGCCAGGAACATTGAAAGTATAAAAAAAAATCGAAAACTGCTCACGACCGTATGGCAACACTTCGGTAAGTCGATGTTTGTTTGGTAAGCAAGCCTTTATCGTTCAGTCGTTTAATTTAACTGCTGCCATTCGATTTTGTTCAGTTGAATGAAACACCTCCGGAGTGGATGTTGGTTGTTGGGATTGTGAGGGATAAAGTCACTTGTTAATTCAAGTACAGTAGTCGTTCACGCCTTTCATTACTGTAACCGTCTAACGACAAATTTCTCGCCGAGCTGTCAGATGTACGAGGATTTTATATACACAATAACGCTGTGCTTCGTGGTTAATCAGAATAGCACACAAAATATGAAGACAAACATTATACATAATCTATTGTAGGGAAATAAAAATGTAAAACAATTATATAAAAAAACACACACGATATAGTTAGGTTATTTCTTGGTTGTGATTTGCAAATGCTCACAAGACATGCTCACAAGACACTGCACACGACATATGCTCACATCCTTAATCGAAAAAAATAATCACGATTTCATATAATATTACAGGTCTTATATGAATTTGCATGGTAACTGTTCTGTATGTAATAGTATTCTGTATTATTTTAGAAATGCGTACCTACGCGATATAGCAATAGAAAATTAATTATTGACTTTGTAAATCAAAATACATCAACGTAAAATGCGATTTTCTTGGCGGAAATCAACAACAAAAAAGTTGCTAAATTACTAACGAAGTCGCGGCGGTTCCATGATACGCCATGTTTGTTTTGATAAATGCCAAGGTTGAAGAAATGAAAGGATGATAAATTCGTCTATTCTAACCCAACCTAACCTATCTAACCTAACCTACCCAACCTAACCTGCGTAACCTAACCTAACCTCAGTAACCTGACCTAACCTACGTAACCTAACCTATATTTAATAATTCGGTACCTCAAATTCTAAAGATCACCCGGGTCGCCGTCGTCGTCACGGAGACTGACGGCTTGATTATTATTGTACCTCGGGCAATTAACAGACGACGACAGAACCCCGTGTTCTCTCGTAAAGTCTAAGGAAGCCCTATTGTTTTTGTAACGGCACTTGTTATCATCACCTGGAGTGAAGCCCCAGTACACAACGTGAAAGCCATCGTCTAACAGACATTGACTGGGCTGGACAGACATGGCGTCCTTACCGTATCCTAGCGGGTTCGTTCGTTAGTAGATTTGCTTGTGGCAAGTTTGTTTTTTTCCGCCGAGAAAATCGGATATTACGTTCATGTATTATAATTTATCAAAATTAATGTTTAATTTTCTAATGCTATATCGCGTAGGTGTGCACAACTAAAATAAATCCAAATATTCAATTACAGTAAAAAGACATTGAGCAAGTCATACTTATCTAATAAATACAAAGAAAATAGCTATTTTTTCAATTACATCGTATATATCTATTTATTATGCGACATGTATTTTTTGAAATGTATATTGTAATCGTGCAAAAATTTTGTAATAATGAAAATAGACATTTAATGTGCAAGTCGGATACAGTTACTTGATAAATAAATAGAAAATGAAATATACTGTTTTCTAGATATCACATTTGTTATTTCATGATGGCTTTACATTTTGATTTGCATGCAATGACCAAGTCAGATACAATTACTTGATAAATGCATAGGAAATGGAATATACAGCTTTCTAGATATCACATTTATTTCATAATGGCTTTACATTTTAATTTGCATGAAATGAAAATATATTTGCATTCAATTGTCTTTTATTGTATACTTTTGACGCAGCTTGAAGGGATTTCTCCCCGTCTTCTCTATTTTCTACACGAGGAGACGGAAAGGGGGGGTAGCCGATTAAAACGGCCTTGTTGTAGATGTACTATGTCTTGCTGCATTGCTTCTGACCCGGGGCAATGGGCGGGATACAGAGATGACCCGTCATCCAAGAGGATCTAAGAGGAGATGGAGGGAGAGGGTGATGGATGGGAGTGGTTGTGTGGCTTTGATTTGGCTACCTCCCTTAGAAGGTGGAAAAAGCTATTGATGTATAGATTGTATAATCACTCTGCGTTTTAATTTGCACATTATGAAATATCTTTTTATGTTTGTCTTTATATTTTGAGTGCTATTCTGGTTTGCCACGAAGCACTGCACTTTTACATATATAGAAATTTTGTTTAATAGTTAAAGATACCATCAAAGCTATCTGAAAGTCCGTTTCTGTTGTTTATTTTGGATTTTAAGACCGTTTCCGCCAATTTTGGACTTCATCATTACCCGTCAGTGTGTGTATGTGTATTTGTGTTTGTGTATGTATGTGTGTGTGTGTGTATGTATGTGTTTATGTACGTATGTGCATGGATGTGCTGTGTCTTGCGACACTACTGACCCAGGGCAGTGGGCGAGATGCAGGGATGACTCGTCATCCAGGAGGAGCCAAGATAAGAGGGAGGGTAGAGGGGAGTGGGGTTTGTGGGGATGGAATGAGTGAGGGTGGATTTTATGCATTTGGTTTTTGGCTACCTTGGAAGGGAGAAAAAAGCCTTTGGTATATATATATATATATATATATATATATATATATATATATATATATATATATATATGTATATATATATGTATATGTATATATATATATATATATATATATATATATGTATATATATATATATGTATATATATATATGTATATATATATGTATATATATATATGTATATATATATATATATATATATATATATATATATATATATATATATATATTTTATCCGTTTGTTTATTTGTTATTGGATATTATTATTATTATTTATTCGTTTGTTTATTTGTTAATGTATATATTATTATTCATTTATTTATTCATTTTATTTTATTTTTTAACCTTCTTGGACGATGAAGTTAAATCTTTATCAACGTTAGCCACATGGTAACGAGCTGTGGTCTTCGTAGCTGGGAGTCCACTCGTCGAAGCCCAACACGTCCGGATATGGAGTAACAATGTGAAAGTTGTTTCGGGGGAGTACGTGGCGGCTCAGGTCGCAGCAACGCCTTCATTTCAGACGTAATGAGGAAGGTCAGCAGCCGAGTTTCTTGCCGACACGCAGTCCAGAAACACAAATCAATTTTTTTTTTATGAAATTCACACACGACTACTCACGCAAGCACAAACACTCGTGGCGCAGTTGGAAGAGTTCCCGGCTGCCACTATCCGGGTTCGAATCCCGCCCAGGGCTGAAATAATTTCAGTATCGCTGCGCTGCGGGTTGTTACTCCAACTCGTGGGGGAGCGTTGTGTGTGTGTGTGCGTGTAAGGTCACAGCGTTACCCATAGATCGGTCATATATGAGCTCTGAACTCTCTTCCTGGAGGTAAATAGCCGTCGATCACGAGTCTAACACGTGATCTGAAGACCAGGGTGAATACACGCAGACACACAAATATACACGCACACAAATGAAAGTACACCGGAACTAGTGTTGTGTGTATATCTATTGGTGACGTGAATATACGTTAGTGAATGCATTCTAGAAAGTGAAACAACTATGTTATTGGAAAACTATGTTATAATATAAACATAACAATCAATTAAAGAGAGTGGTTGAAATTGACCGACTGCCTAATACTGGATTTTTTTTCTTCTTCTTTTTTAACAAATAATGTACTGTCATTGGATACAATAACATCAAATGTTCTAATTGGATACTTTTGCTGTTTAGATTTTCTTTCTTTCAAATTGTTTATCATTTCTATTTGGGATCTGTTCCTCGATGGGTAGACTTCTGCATAATCACCATGGTGAAGTAGTTTACAGCTTCCACCATCTCGCTGGCTGTATCACACTGGGCTATTTTTCCTTCGATTTTTGGAGCAGTCTTGCAGTCCGTAGCTTGCTGAAGGAAAATAATATTCCTCCAGCATATCAAATGACACACACACATATACCAAAGGCTTTTCCCCCTTATAAGGGAGGTAGCCAAAAAAAATTACATTCTATGTAAATTGTTGAGAAAACAGAACAGTTTGACATAATGATTTTAAGGCGACAATAGTCTTTGGGTTGGACGATACCGGTGGTTAGTTGGAAGTTGAAGGAAAAATAGCTCAGTGTGATGACGCCTATAGCGAGATTTGATATTACATATAATGAGGAGGGAAGGGTTGGAAGAGGTGGTGATGACGGGAATGGTGGAGGGAAGGAGAGCAAGAGGAAAGCAGAGGGAGAAGTATATGGACGGGCTGATGAGGGCGACGGGAAAACAACTCAAAGCAGCACAGATGTTACAAGTAACTAGGGACCGTGAACGGTGACGCTCCAGGGTTGCCGAAGTCCAAGAGGATATGGCACGACGATAAGGTAAGGTAACATACATCAAAAGATTTTTCCCCCTTACATGAGAGGTAGCCAAAAGACAAAGGCATAGAAACCACTCCCACCCATTCCATCCCCTACATACTCCACTCCCCTCTACCCCTCTTCCTACGTCTCATGTTGAGTTCAACACCTTCAAGCTCATAAACATAATTAAAACATAACATAAATTATTTTCAAAATGTACTCACAGGAATATTTCCATTATTAATTAAAAAGAGAGAATACAAAATTCTACTACAGGTCAAACAAAGAGTAGTTTTAGAAGTCTAATCTAACTTAGTAAGAACAGTTGTCTTTCACAATCAAATGTAGTTCAGGATATGAACCTAGTGTAACATTATACGTGCAGTATTGATGACTGGATGAACTATATAAATAGTCACGTTAACCAAGCACTTATTTATACCTGTACTATCATCATAGAATAGAACTCCTGAAGATGGCCGAAAGACGATTCGTGGAAACAATGATGAATTTTAGAAATCTGCTTCGTACACAGACCGACAAAGACCAAAACATCGCAAGGAAAATTGAGAAAGCAAACTGTAAACTGAACAATATAATAACTGATGTCGACATATATATGTGTGTATATGTATAAATACACACACACACACACACACACACACACACACACACACACACACACACACAGTGAAATCATAAACCTTTCAAAGGAACATAAATCCATAGTAAGACAAATGGAAAGTACATTTAAAGAAATAATAAAGGTACAATTAGCCATCACTTTCAGTGAAGTATGTATAAGAGAAAATCTCTTGCCCGTATATACACTGTATATATATATATATATGTGTGTGTGTGTGTGTGTGTGTGTGTGTGTGTGTGTGTGTGTGTGTGTGTGTGTGTGTAAATATGCATATTAATGTTATTGCACAGCGGGTGCTCACTGCAGTATAGCTGCACACACAGATAAACAGTTAACAAGACCTGCAGATAAAACTAATGGAAACCAGAACAAACTTCAGATATCAGCTTATCAGGAATCATAAGTGGTGGCGGTGCATCAATCTGTTGCATCAATTAACCCTCCCATTCCACCAATTCCTTCCCGGAATCTCAAAGCTTCTTGATTACAACCCTCGTCTTAAGACCTCAGCAGTCTGAAGGAAAAAGTAGGTCATCGCAGGTCAGTAAGTCGTGAGAAGTGAAGAGAACCTGCTAACTTGAGGTCCTTGAAGATCCTCTTGGGTCAGACAGTACGTGCGTGACCTGACAGACGAGAGACGTTTATTGAACTGAAGTGTATTCCTGTTCAACTCGCGGTCTCGGAGGATTTTGATGTTTTGTTGTTAGTAATCCTATAAACGTTGAGAATGTGTGCGTGTGTGTGTGACTCACCTTGGTCTTTGGATCACGTGTTGGACTCGTGATCGACAGCTATTTCCCTCCCGGAAGAGAGCTCAGAGCTCGTATGTCCGATCTATGGGTACACGCACGCACACACACACACCCAACTGAAATAATTTCAGCCCTGGGCAGGATTCGAACCAGGTACCGCCGATACCTCCGTACTGACAGTCTGGGACTCTACCAACCGCGCCACCGAGTCGTGTGTGTGTGTGTGTGTGTGTGTGTGTGTGTGTGTGTGTGTGTACGTACGCATACATACACATACCATTTCCGCAAAGTTGACTGGTTTGAAGCACACAGTTTATACGTTGATTACAGCTGAGGAGGTAAAAACGAACTAGGTAGAATTGTTCTATAACAATAGTTCTCTAAGATCGTTAATAATGTTGTTAAGTCACACAATAGCTCTCATGATTTATAATGTATTCCTATTAACTTACTATTTCCCTATCTTCCAAAGTATTAGATTATCTTGCAGGAGTAATGCAGTAACTTAGAGAAACCTAATTGGTTTAGTATCTGATAAATTATTAATCCGCCACTCAGCTAAATTTAGCATTTTCATTTCGTGCACAGTTGTTATGCAAATGATAGCTAAGCCACTTGTAACCTTGGGTATGCTAAACTAGGGCATTAGACACTAGGCATGTCAATTGGAGGACGAAAATCTTATTCGGCGTGTCAGATCAGTGTGTTCTTCGTGAAGATGAGTGAGCGTGTGTAGTAATGTGTGAGGCAGCGCAGGAATGTAAGTATACTACGCTCAGATGCGTTTGCACGCATATGCACAAGGCACTCACCCGCGCACGCACGTACACGCACATGCACGCATGTACACACACACACACACACACGTACGCACACATACAAACACTCACAAGTACATGTACACACATGCACACACACAAGCTTACACATCAACTCTCATACACGTATCTACACATACACATTTACGCACACACGCATACACACCCACCCACACATACACACATACACACACACACACACACACACACACACAAGTGCGCACGCATTAACACACACATACACGTACGCACGCACACACGCACGTGTGTGAGGGGGTACATGCGAGAGTTTGGTCTGTTTTTTATTTATATTTGTGCGTGGCAAGTGTGTCACAGCGTGTCTGAAAGAGCGACACACAATAGCAACTGATCGACAATTTTTTTTTTTTTTTTACTTTAATTACAATCCAAACCTACCATGGCATTCTTTAATGTCTTCACCGGTCTTGGTGACTTTATCACACTGGGCTAATTTTCCTCCGATTGTTGGAAGTGATTTGCAGGACGTAGCTTTCTGGGAAGGAATCTGATATGCTGGAGGAAGATAAATTTCCTCCGGCATATCAAATTATTTGACGGCGGAAAAAGTGCTGGAGGTCGGCGGTACCGCCGATTAATCGGAGGTTGGAGGAAAAAATTGCGCAGGGAAAGTAAAAGAACGAGATTTGCGTTTTGTTCGCCAATAACACAAAAATGGCTATAACCCAGCGTTTCTCAACCAGGGTTCCCCGGAACCCTAAGGTTCCGCAAAGGTTCCCTAAGGGTTCCGCGAGAACAAGTGAGATAAGCTAATGCACTTTTGATTTTTCGTTTAAATTCATATACGTAGTATAATTAAACACGCACGGCATATTCTTGGTTATTGTAATAATGTAATATAGACATCATCCTATCTAACCTATTATTACGATGAAAATAAAATAAGAAAGATTTTTTTTTTTTTTTTGCGCAGGGGTTCCTTGAGACATGCAATTTATTATTTATTTTAAAGGTTACACAAGGGTGAAAAGGTTGAGAAACGC
>NC_134817.1:7934241-7956741 GCF_046742065.1 Oratosquilla oratoria | reverse complement strand
AGTAAAATTGGACGTTGCTATCTATATAATGTAACCATTGAGAACTTGTCTTTACACAATTGTATATGTCTTTTGTTCAATTGGACTTTAATTAAGCTCCATAAATCCGTTTAATTATTAGTCCTGCACGGATATGAGAATCTTGATCAAGCAAGTCCCTTGGTCTGAATCCTACCTCTCGGTTAATCAAAATTGTCTTGCGCTGCGACCAGCCATGTTTTGTGAGACTATTCGCCCTGGGGGACCGTTTCCCAACCTTTTCCCGACCATAGCACCCCCTGTTCTCACGTCTAAGCAGTCCAGTACCCCTATCTTGTTATCAGAAGAATAAAAGAAAGTGAAGTGTACTGCTTGATTTATTTTCTTGATTCCTTAGAAATTAAACAAATTGACTATATTGTTTGTAGAAGAATTAAGAACACCCTGGAAAAGTGAAATAGCATGGAAAAGGTCAAATATACACAACTGGGTAATCAATGATACATATATCAATGTGATTTTTGTGTCCATCAATTCCCGGCACCATCTATGATTGATTTCAGCACCCCCAGGTTAGGAAACGCTGACCTTAGGGAAGATTACAAAGGATTACAAAGGCAGAGCATGCCGACAGGAGACCTTTTGGTCCATATCTAGGTCGGATGCGAAAAAATAATAATAATGATAAAATAATAATTATAAAAAAAAACTATAATAATGTATGCAACAAACAAAATACATAAATAAATGCATATGTATAGTTGAATAACAAACAAACAGGTAAACAATAAATAATAATATGCAACCTTTGTGTTTCACTGCGTTGGGTTAAGCCTGCTTGTTATGTCCAACGTGAGCCCAATATACACACATACAAAACGCCCTTCCGCACCAGCGAGGCTAATGTGGTTCTCAGAAGAAAATTCAAGAGAACTAAATGTCGGAAAATATCTTAAGAAATTCCTGCAGTCAGGATTCACCTTGGTCTTGGGTCACGTGTTGGACTCGTGATCGACAGCTATTTCCCTCCCGGAAGAGAGCTCAGAGTTCATATATGACAGATCTATGGGTAATGCTGTGACCTTACACGCACACACACACCCAACTCCCCGCCCACGAGAGTTGGAGTAACGACCCGCAGCACAGCGATACTGAAATTATTTCAGCCCTGGGCCGGGGGATTCGTCCCCGGACCGCTGTAGTGGCAACCAGGAACTCTTCCACTGCGCCACGAGTCGTGTGATGACGTTTTGTTTTGTTGTTCCTTCATGAACGCAACAGGAAAAACGTTACTCTAAAAATGCCTAACATTTCCAGCGTCAAAACAAAGGTCAAATCCAATAGAATAGAGTATCCTTTGACAAAGAAAACGTCACAACAATGACAAAGGAACAGTGTAAACACACTGTGCAACAAATATGACCCTAGCGGCAAAGATTGACAAGAAATGCAACAGATAGGAAGACAAATGCAATTTCAAATGAATTGGTGAATATAATCTAGATTAATTAATTCAGATTTGTTTGGAGTTTAAAAATCGCAGAGGATGAAGTCGACGAGTGTGGAGAGTATTTTATGAGCAGATTAATAGCCAGATAATTGTATCGATGGACTATTTCGTACTGGATTAGTGGTATAATCGATAGGTTAAATATTGACCATTTTGTTATTCATGCAAAAGTCGTAAAACTAGACGATAACCGACAAAATACAAACAAAGCCATATGCCCAAAGAAATGTTTATATCTGTATTCTAACTTGCTCAGCAATGGCAAAGTTTGTATGTGTGTGATTCACTATGATCTTCGATCACGTGTGGACTCGTGATCGACAGCTATTTCCCTCCCGAAAGAGAGCTCGTGTGTGTGTGTGTGTGTGTGTGTGTGTGTGTGTGTGTGTGTGTGTGTGTGTGTGTGTGTGTGTGTGTGTGTGTGTGTGTGTGTGTGTGTGTGTGTGTGTGTGTGTGTGTGTGTGTGCGTGTGCGTGTGTGTGTGTGTGTGTGTGTGTGAATGAACGAGTAAGTGAAAGCATCCCACAGGTACCCATGGTTATTTGAGAGGACGACGTCGTGTCGTGGAAGACGCACGGCAAAAAGTCGGAACTTGTGAGACGAGCCTTAGAGCCTTTTTCCGTGAACCCCTTGTGTGCTGGAAGGAACTTTATCTTTCAATCTGGATGCTGCCAGGATACTCTATTCGTCTCCGTGGCTCGTTTCACACGTATCGACTTTTCGCCGTGCGCCGTCGACGACACGACGTCGTGCTCTCAAATAACCATCGATGTCTATGGACACTTCACACGTGGTCGTGACGTGTAAAAGCGTCCTTAGGTGCCCATGATTATTTGAGAGCACGACGTCGTGTCGTGGACGGCGCACGGCTAAAAGTCGGTACGTGTGAACTGAGCCTTAAAAAAGATTGCCCCAGCAAATGAAATTGCTCTACGTAATTACGACCTTCAATTTGGATCTTAGCCAGAACAAAATCTCTGAAGAGATTAATCTTTGCTGATGATTCTGTGTATGTTTTCAACATCTGACTCATTGCAACAAAAAGCAAATTGCTCTTGGGGTGGGGAATCGAACAGAAACTTTGAGGAAATATAAACTAATTGCCGAATGACCTCGGGGGAGGGCGGGGGAAGGCAATGGAGATAGATCGGGTGCCCACCTGGGAACTTGCCAGGGACAATCCGCTGCCCCCCAAAGAAGGGTAAGGGCAGCTAAGCGTTGTCACGGCGTTTGCCTCCGGTGACTGATTGGACGATTGATTAATTGATTCACTCGTCGCGTTCAAATTCAAGTTCTAAAGGTCTAATCTGAGCTTGAACAAGATCTTTTGAGTCAACCAATATTTTTTTTTTTTTTTTTTTTTTTTTTTATAGCTCCCTCGCCAAGTCTACCCAAACAATCTTGACAAAAGGTAACGGCTTCGGCCGTAGTTAAGCTCCTTGTCTAAACTTTCCCACCTTCTTCGGGGTTCATAATCATAAAAATTCCTGCGATTGAAGATTTATCTCTAAAGTTCAGGAAATTCCGTCTTTCGTGTTTTTCTTTGGCTGAAGAAACGAGGTAAGTTTTGAGGAATTTTGTTAATCTAGGATAGATTTGAGCTCGACTTTTTCTAAGAATGGTTAGATATAATGCTGTACACTTGAGATCGTTTAGAATAAAACCAGGCACAAAATATTCGAAGAGTTTTTTTTTACTTTTTCTCAATACTGTTTGTCTTGGTGTTGAGTATTTTCTGTGTCTTTCTTTTGGGGAGAAGAAGGTTTGGCTGTCAGGTAGATGTTGTGTTGAAAATTATGTCAAAGACTGGACAGGAAAAGTTGTGGTTTTTATGAGGGAAAACTATAAAACAGGCTCAATATTTTTTTCAGTCATTCACAGAAGTATTGTCACTCACTAAATTGAATTTTATAAATACAGAATACAAAGTACATCCTGCTGTTCTGATGCATTTTCTTTATAAAAGAAACATGTTACGAATACTATACAAAGAAAAAAAAAGCAAAAGTGGCAATACTTTTGGCAGAACAGTACATGACAGAGGAAGATGTGTGTTCCTTGTCTCAATCCGCAAGGTTTTCGCGAAAACAGGTTCTGGACATAGTTTGACCTCGATTGCAGAATAATACGTATGAGGTGGGTGCAGATGGGTGTGGTAGGCCCAACCCAACCCCAACCCCCCTTTTTTTTTTTTTTTTTTTTTTTTTTTTGGTCCCAAGAATGCCTCACGATCACTGATGATTCCAGGAACCTCATGCACAAATAATTGCAGACGTCCAACCAAATCAGGCAATGGGGAAAAAAAAAGGTGGAAATTCGTGAATAAATGAATAATTATATACACGAATGGGTAAGCGATCTATTAATAAATGAACAGAATATTAGAGGTACAGATAAATAAACAGGCAAACTAATAAATATATAAGTTAATAAGTAAATGAATATACATAGATAAGTTGACGTTTAAATAGAAGAATAGATTAGACTAGAGTGATAGAAAAGCACAAAAGAAACAACGATTGTGTGCAAACCACAGCATTAATAACGTAATAACGTCATCACACCCACAGATTAATCAAATAAAATAAAAACAGTCTTTGGCAACTGTTCCCACTCAAATGGGTGAGTTGCCAAGCACTACTTTCATGCGATGGTGTAGTCCCGGGGTTCTCAACCTATTTCTACGTATACCCCGTGCTTATGCACTGCTGTTCTTTAACCTCCTGGAGATGCCTTCAACACTAAATTTAATCGTTTTGCATCCACTAACTGTTAGTGGCTTTCTGTTGGTGGCCCCTTTTATTGATCATCGTGACCCAATAAGGTTCTGTGGAATATAGGTTGAGAACCACTGGGTCACTGTAGTCCACCAGTCTTCGAATAATGAGCCCCCAAAGGTTTTGGACAATCGTGAACAAGACTATAAGATGCTTTCGGGTTAATCATTACCGTGGAAGTAACACGACAGTAAATGAAATGAAATGAAATGGAATGGAATGGAATGAAAGGAAGATTGACACGTAATGGGTTCATCGAGATGGGTCGTGACCCGTTCGACCTAGTTCGACCCAGTTCGACCCAGTTCAGCGTTTTCAAACAGCTCAACGATGGATCCCGGGCTGCAGAGGTGAAGGCCGTCTTAATGGAACTACTCTTGGCCGAGACAGTTCTTATTGTGTCCAAAGCCAAACGATTTTATTCAGCCGAGGGAAGAGTCCCGAACTCAGTGAGTTCAGGGGTTATCACACTGGGTTATTTTTCCTCCAACCTCCGATTAATCGGCGGTACGGCCCGCCGTGAAATCACTTGCAAATTATTTTGTTTCCTCAACACAGACATATACCGGTAGAATGTCATTTGATATGCTGGAGGGGAATTGTTTTTCCTCCAGCATAATCAGATTCCTTCCTGAAATCTGCGGGATGCAAATCTGTTGGAGGAAAAATTGTCCAGTGTGATAGCGCCTTTCAGAAAAACATCTGATATATTTCTTCATCGTGCATCCGATCACCGACGGCGACGGCCACCTGCTCTGCTTACCTTGGCTTTCCCAAACGAAGAGGCCAAAGGTTACGGACTTGATCTCCCAAAGCAGAGTCACAGTTGGATCAAGGTTAAGTGGTACCGTTTTCGGTCAGTTGGGCGCGTGCCACACGACTTTTCGCCGTGCACCGCCCACGACACGACGTCGTGCCTCTCAACCATGGGTGTCTATGGATACTTTATGCCACGCCCACGTGTGAAAACGTCCATAGACGTCCATAGTTATTTGAGAGCACGACGTCGTGTCGTGGACGGCGCACAGCGAAAAGTCAATACGTGTGAAACATGTTTACATGTGACAAGTTGAGAGGCAAGTCTTAGTGTGCAAGTTACTTGAACTGGAAAGGAAGGCGAGCAAATAAATGTTGACACAGACCACTTGTCTCTGACTTGGCCTGTTTAAACATGTACTTGCTTTCCTTTCCAGTTCAAGTACCTTGCACACTTGACTTGCCTCTCAACTCGCCCCGTGTAAACAAGGCCTTAAGAGGAGAGTATTACTGTCTTGTTCTGACTTCCAATGCTCTTTAGTCGACAAGATCCTTAAAATTAAACTTTATCAACACATCATCATCATCATACGTCGGAAATAAAGACATTCATAGAAGCAAGCCCCCGCGTCGGGAAATGAGATTTATCACTTTAGAACATCTTAGATTAGGTTAGAACAGTTTAGGTTAAAGCCACAGGTTTTGTTAGGATGAGAATGTCTTAACTTTTAAACGTCCGAAAAATCCGCGTATTGGAGAGGAAAAGAAAGGCATATCAAACATGGCGTAATGTTGTGGTAGCAACGACACTATCGTCTTAATTCAACCTAATTTCACACTTTAGTGTGTGTGTGTGTGTGTGTGTGTGTGTGTTTGTTTGTGACTGTCTGTGTACGTTTGTGTGTGTATGTGTACGTGTACATATTCTACCCAGCTTCTGCCCAGGGTCAGGTCGTACGGTATCATGACGCTCCTTCTACGTATCCCTATTTTCTAATTTTCAGATGAAATATTTCAGCCTTCCTCTCCCTCAGATTCATTTTTTTCCACCAATACCCACAAAAAATGATCACCCCACTCTCCATTTCATCTATCTCGTGGAAACTTAGTCTCTACCTGGCACAAAAGATCGGGTCAGTTACTCATCAGATAGTCATTAGTATCCAACATGGACGAAAGTGAGCCATCTACATTTACATAAACAACTGTTTATTTCTTTGCACTGCATCCAGCATCATCCTACCATTTTATTTTCTTTCCATACTATATCCCCTAGTCTCTAGTTTAGTAGCTCCCCAGACTTTTTTTTTTCTATTTTTTTTTATTGTTCATGTCCCGTGCTTCCTTTACAAGGTCTTGTATCTCTGCCCACCAACAACTCACCTGATCCAAATGTCTTCGCAACTTCTCCTTGTCACTAACTTGAGAGACCTGAACATTATCTTGTTTGTCGTGACTTGAACTTGATTTTAAATGAGCGAGAGGCAACTCTTGTGCCGACTCAGCCGAAGCACACGTTTGAACTGATTAGTCGCCCTCGAGTCATTTCCAATAATCATAACATTTCGGAACTCATTATCCCGACGTTTCCCCATTTGTGTATGTATTTACGTTTGTGTGTGTGTGTGTGTATGTGCATGTGTGTGCGTGCGTGTGTGTATTTACTTAGTTATTTTTTACGGGACGAGAGCTATGCTCGTAGTGACCCGTTTTTGTATCTCTCCGCATCCAGTTTGTTCTTAAAATCTTGTACAGTTATGGCACTCACTGTTTCCCTGTTTAGTTTGTTCCAGACATCAATCACTCTGTGTGGGAAGCTATTCTTCTTCAAATCTTTTATGTAACTGTCCTTCTTTAGCTTCTCGTGTCCTCTTGTTTCTCTTCTGTCCCATTTTAATAAGTCGTCTCTATCAAGAACTTCCATCCCTTTCATAATTCTGTAAATAGTTAATCACCCCTTTCTCTTCTCTGTTCCAGTGTTGATAGATGTAATTTATCCAATCTTCGTTCGTATGTCAAATTTGTGAGTGTAGGTGCCTTTTTTGTCGCTGCTCTTTGAATTATTTCTAATTTCTTTATGTGTGTGTGTGTGTGTGTGTGTGTGTGTGTGTGTGTGTGTGTGTGTGTGTGTGTGTGTGTGTGTGTGTGTGTGTGTGTGTATGGAGTAGCCAGAAGGAGGAGAAAAAGGAAGTGGAGTAGAGTGAGATGGAAGAATAGGAGGAGGAGGAGGAGGAGGGGGAGAAGGAGGAAGGGGTAGGAGGAGGAGGAGGAGGGGGAGAAGGAGGAAGGGGTAGGAGGAGGAGGAGGAGGAGGAAGGGACGAAGAGAGAGGAAAGGGGACGAAGATGAGGAGGAGAAAGACGAAGAGGAAGAAAGCCTCAGAACATCTAACCAAGTTCCCTACCAGATTCTCGAACTGGCCCGACTCCCTTTGCCGTGGAGTTCGTCGTTAAGCAATATGCAGTCGTTGAGCAGTGCACATTTGCCCTTCAGTGCGTTTTTCTTCTGCTGACATCAATATACATGATGATGAGGACGCAGGTGTCCATCAGGTCCACTTGCAAGAACTGGCCTCGGTGGAACATTAAACTGGGAGTCACGTATTACCTCTAACCTGGGGCGGAATGAATCCACGAGTGTTTATATATATATATCAGGTTCTTGCGTTTCGAAACGTGGCAGTTCATTGGTGAACTATTACGCTCGTAACCTTGAGAGGAAAAGAAATCAATAAACGCTAGATTTTATACCACCAAGCAGAATAAGGAAAATCTTAGCATACTATAACAACGAAGTCACTAAGACGTGAAACGGTTTAACGCTTCCAATGAAGCGACAGGTCTCCTGTAATGACGTGCATACGTGGTATGGCCCAGGAAATGGAATCATTTTCGAAATCAGAGTGCAGTGGTACTGATATAAAGAAACCTTTGCCCACAGATGTTCAGTGCGGGAGTGGACGCAATTTACATCCCAAATGAAATGACTCATTTAGACTCGAAAGTGGTATTTAGTCTTTTGCCGCGGGTGTGTATGCATACATACGTACATACATACACACACACACATACATATACACACACGCTCATATATACATATATAAACACACATACGTAAGTACATACTGAAAAACATACATATGTACACACATACGCACATACATACACCCGCGCATGCATACATACATACGCATACGCCCATACTTACACACATATGCATACATACGCACATACATGCATACACACACACTTATATACATACATACATGCACACATACGCACATACATACACACATGCGCACATACATACATACATGCACACATACACACATACATACAAAGATAAACACACATATATACATACACACATAAATATATACGAAAAAAACATACGTATATACACGAGGAGGTAAGGAGGAGAGTGTGGGTGGATAGGGAGTTGGGAGATAGGGTTGATGAAAGAGTATTGGGATGGTTTGGACACATGAAAAGAATAAGTGAAGAAAGATTAGTAAAAGAGGTGTGGAAGGCAGAGGCGGAAGGAGTGAACATGAGGGGACGAACAAGGATGAGATGGATGGATGGGGTAAAAGGGGCTTTGAGAAAGAGGGGAATGTCTGTCGAGGAAGGAAGGGAGAAGACAGAAGATAGGAGCAAGTGGAGAATGGTTGTGTATGGATAATGCTGTGATGCATGAAAGGGTGTGGGTGGGGGATGGGGGGGTGAAGGAGTTCGTGTAAATTATATTTTGACGCAGCCCGAAGGGATTTCTTTCCGTCTTCTCTTTTTCTGCATGAGGGGACGGAGAAGAGGGGTCGCTAGTTAAATGAAGCAGCCTTGCTGTGGATGTGCTGTGCCTTGCTGCATTGTTTCTGACCCAGGGCAGTGGGCGAGATGCATGAATGACCCGCCATCCAGAAGAAGCTAAGAAAAGAGAAAGGGAGGCGTGGCGAGTGGGAGTGGAGTACGTGTGGATGGAATGGGTGGAAGTGGATTTATGCCTTTGACCTTAGCTAACTCCTTGTAAGGAGGAAAAAGCCGTTGGTATATGTATGTATGTACATAAACACATACGCACAAAGATACAAACACATACATATATACATACATGTATATATACGTACATACACATATACGTACATACACAATCATGCATGCACGTACGTACATACATCACACACAAACACACACACACACACACACACACACACACACACACACACACACACACACACACACACACACACACACACACACACACACACACACACACACACACATACACACACACACACACACACACACACATACACACACACAGTATATACATATATCTTTAAATACAAATTAAAACTACACCTTAATTGAGCACATCATTTTTACTATTCCATTATCTCATTCATGGTGATATTCCTTCTTATTGAGTAAAATATTTGTAAAACGGATGTTAGGTACTGGGAGTTATGAGAATCTGTGTTTACATTACATGAGATTTTGTATTCACATTACATGTAGTTGCATGGTACTAAGTGCACATTATTCAACCCATATTACAACCCATATTACATCATTACAATCCATATTACATAAGATTTTGTATCCACATATAGTTGCATGATACTAAGTGTACATTATTCAACCTATATTACAATCCATATTACATAATTACAATCCATATTACATAAGATTTTGTATCCACATATAGTTTCATAATCTAAGTGCACATTATTCAACCTATATTACAATCCATATTACATAATCACAATCCATATTACATAAGATTTTGTATCCACATATAGTTTCATGATCTAAGTGCACATTATTCAACCCAGGTATTGACTGCATGCCACTGTCGATGACAACCTTTGCGGGCCAAAGAACACACAGCATATCTTCATGACAGGAAACGACATTTCCATCAAAGAAGAATGGTTATCAATTTCAACTTCTGTCATCTTTCCTTTCTTTCCTTTTCCTTTGCTTCTTTCCTTAAAGCTGTCCTCTACTGCCTATACGACTTTAGTTTTTCAATGCGATGTCTTCCCCGAGGACAAAATCGCACGTAATCGACGTCGAAGGGCAATATAGTTTATAGCCCTGTCATAACCACACGATATCAAACCATTACTCCTAAATGATTTAAAGTCTCGTTGGGTCACCTTAACCCTTGGCTGAGCAAGATCTAACGGAAAGAAAAATGGACATTTGTACCATCGTATAACTGGACTGAATATAAAGAAATATAAAACATAAATGATATGAATATATAAAAATATTGACTATAAGTAATGAATATAAAAGTATTAGAAAGCTGAAATATTTCTTTGGCAGATGTTTTACGATAATTTTTCTTGCTGTAGAAAGTATAGATATTTCTCTTTGTGTATTATGCGATAATGTAGGATATTGGGAGATCCTTGCATGAGTGATTCACCATGGTCTTGGATCACGTGCTGTACTCGTGATCGACAGCTCTTGCCCTTCCGGATGAGAGCTCATATATGACCGATCTATCGGTAATGCTGTGACCTTACACGCACACATACACACACAACTCCACGAGAGTTGAAGTAACGACTCACAGCGCATCGATACTGAAGTTATTTCAGCCCGGGGGGGGAGGGGGATTCGAACCCGGACCGCCGTAGTGGCGGCCGGGAACTCTACCAACCGCGCCATCGAGTCGTGTTGAATGCCAAGTGTTCTGTATGATTTTACAACGCGGAAGATAGCTGTTCTTCGCACTGTCTGCGTATTTCTTCGAAAGAGTATCTTCATTTCATCAGATGACAATCAGTGCTTACACTTATCTTTATGTCTAGAAAAACGTCAAATACAGTTTAGTAGGCGTTTTTCAATCAAATCTGGTATTCAACAGCAATGAATATAATTCTCTGTTTATGGCAAGAGTGTACCAAAATTTTACAGTTGTAGGATGGGTTGCCAATGGTCAATTTCCTATTCTCGGTGAAATACATTATAATGCTGTGTTTTAGAAAAAAAAGATTATTTTACGCATAAAACATAACTCCATTTATGTTAATGTATTTTTTTCATTAACGATTTTGAGTGGTTAGTTTACAATGATCTAATTTCACAGAATTTATTATAGCTTCCTCGTCTTTCCTAATTATTTCTTCGTGTCACTATAAGGCTCACCAAACACTGACAAAAATCTCGTGAAGAAATTTCCCCTAATTAAGATAATAAAGTTATGCCTCAAGTGGGCCTTACACCAATAATATTATTGCGCAATATTCCGTATTGTGCAATATCATTGACGGTGCAGGGATGGTATTAAAGAATGACACAAATGAATTGTCGTTCATCCTTCTTGCCATACATGTCGACGGTCTTCAATACCATCCATACGCCGTTAATTGTATTGCACAAATAAGGAATATTGCGCAATAGTATTGAACATGTAAAGCCCGCTTTATATTCTATGCCCATGTAATGTATTGCCGTCATTTTAAGCCATCACTATCCCCTGCCCTGAATAGCAGACTCATTATATTTTTCCCTCTATACCTTCCAATTGTTATAGGTCACATCAGGAAGTGCTTAACTGCGGCCGAAGCCGTGACTTTAGATCTGTGTCCGTGCGCAAAAAAAAAAAAAAAAAAAAAAAAATCCTTGGGATTGATGATTTCCGTAATAATCCATATATCATCTCAGGTATACCACCTGATGTCAAACACGTCCACTTTCCTATGTATACTAGTCCTATGTTTAAGTCCCAGAAGATCAGTGTCACAGTATTGACACCGTTACATTAGTTATCATGGTCCTTCCTTTAATCTTCTAGTAATGGGTCACTTTATTTCCTTGAGACTCTTTCGCCCTGTGTATTTCGAAAAGCCAAGGCCAGTTTGTAGTAGTTGTTAGGGATCAAGGTATGCCTTCGTTGACACGGGGATAGTTTAGTAGCCGCTAGTGCTAGTGACTTATAAACTATCCTTCTACTTGCCCAAGGTCAACGGGAAGTTAGAAAACTTGCCTGTAAACTATCCTAGTGTTAACACATACTTGCCGGGTAAGTTAGCTTGCAACTAGCACAAGCGGATACTAAACTAGTCCCATGTTAGCGAAGCTTATGTCTAGTCACGAAGTAGGGCGTAGCACAAACATGCAGTGATCAGTCACCGGTATCATACGAATGGCATCACTCCCACGAAGTACGAATTAAACAAGTCATGGAGATGCTGAACGCAAAAATAGTCATTTACAGATTTTCAGTGTTTTGTAACATGTTCCACTGCATTTCGAGTAACATTTCGATGTTTTGACGTTGTGGTTGTTCATAAGTGCTATGCTGATGTTTGACAGTATGTCAAAGATGATTAAGTTAGGCTAGGGTAGACTAGGGTAGGATTGGCTAGGTTAGGTTAAGCTAGGTAAGATCAATATCGGTTAGATCAAAGCTAAGTTAGATTATTTCAGTGGTTTCCTAGTCGAGAAAGGGATCTAAAGTTGGAGAAAGGACCCATAGGCAAATAATTCTATTCTTGCAAACTTGCCACCAAAGCCGAGGCATAAAGGTGTCAGTTATGCAACGCCTGCGGCTGGATTCTGAGAAGTAGGAGGTGGGGAAGAAGGGAACAAAGAATGTGTGTGACATCGGTAACGGTTTTCGTGGCATGCAACGTAGGGTTGCTACAAGTGAAGGGGTGACTTTAACAAGAACCGCCGCCAAAGGTTGTCGCCCGCTACATGTTCCTCTGGTAGTTCAGGATGGGAGATGTCGAGGTAGAGGGCAAAATGGAAATGGGAGGCACCCAAAGCATGTCAAGACACAGACAGGGAGCACATTTGAAGACTTGGCACCTTATTAAAAATAAGCCAAAAAAAAAAAAAACACTAAGACTTTCAAAATAAATTTTATATATGTAAAAACAGTTACTCGCCTGAAAGACTTGCATTGCTTCCACTTCTACTCTGACTTCGTGTAGGAATACTGCATATGATAATGGCATTGTGTCGGTAATCATTGTTGTTATTCGGAGTGGGACAGAGTAGGTAGCCGAAGACTGAGTAGATAACAGACGGGAGTTGAAGGGACAGTACTCGTAAGCGGACAACAAGCTGGAGATGCCTGGAGAACCGAAAAAATAAGATAGGAGATCAATTAGGACCAAAGAGCCGAGCGGGAGATATATGGAGATTAGACAAGCAGCAGCAATTGGGAGATACTTGAGGTTGAAAAAAAAAGATAGAAAGGAGATTTGAGAGGTCGGGCAAGCTACAGAGTTCATTCCTGATGTTATTCAGCTCGTCGAATCCGTTTAGCATTAGTTAGAAAAAACTGTAAAAGTTTGTTGTCGTGTTGAAGAGGTAGTAAGCATCACGGACAGTCTGTGGTCTGAAAGTCGCCCGTCTGTACAGTTGTTAAAGTACTAAAATAGTAATTGGCTCTGCCTTCATTTGAACGAGTTTTCGGTCAGCTTCATTAACCTTGAGGGAAATGTACGAGTGTACTACCACGTACTCTAACAAACATGCAAACGAGTGCACACGCACACACACACACACACACACACACACACACACACACACACACACACACACACATAAACGGCGCAGTGGTAGCATTCGCGGCCGAGACTACGGCAGTCCGAGTTCGAATCCCGCCCAGGGCTGAAATAGTTTCAGTATCGCTGCGCTGCGAGTCGTTACTCCAACTCTCGTGGGAGGGGAGTTGGGTGAGTGTGTGCGTGTAAGGTCACAGCATTACCCATAAATCGGTCATATATGAGCTCTGAGCTCTCTTCTGGGAGGGAAATAGTTGTCGATCACGAGTCCAACACGTGATCCAAGACCGTGGTGAATCAGACATACGCACACACACACACACACACACACACACACACACACACACACACACACACACACACACACACACACACACACACACACACAGACAAACACAAACACTCCACAGACACCACACATACTCAAACACACACCACTCAAACACCAGAGTTCCAATCTTGTATCATGGATGAAAACAGTGATAAGATAATAACCCAAGACATGGTTGACCGGGGAGGAATTTGAATCCAATTTTTCTATTCCGGGACAGAAACCACAAGAAAAATGCAGTCCTGTTATTTGTCAAAATCGGTTCCAATGCCTTTGAATTTGTGAAGGTAAACCAAAAAGAATGTGATAGCTTTTTTATTCATTTACGTCAAGAATGTGAGGAAAATATGAATGTAGGAGTTATATACAGGCCGCAGACATTACCTGACTGATGGTAATTCATTGTTTTAATCAATATCTAGCTTTTGCAATCGTGATGTAGTGATAATGGGCGATTTCAATTCTGCTGACGTTATTGGGCGACTTTAGAGCTTGAAAGTGTAAGTAGTCACTCAATAGATTTTCTCGGTGACAGTTACTTATTGCTACACGTAAGAGACCCCAGAAGGCAAAGAAATATGCTTGACATATTGATCACGAACCTCAGAAATATAACTGATGTGAAAGTTGGCGAAACTATTGCACCAAGCTACAAAATAGTTTCAAAATAGACGGTTTCATATCTGTAATGCCTAACTTTAGAAAAACTCGTTTTATCTGGCTCGCATTAGGTGAAAAATCAGTGGAAAAGATGTGAGGAATATTTCAAGACACGCTCATTGAAAGTATTAATGAGTTCATCTCATGAAATTCGGATAACTGATACTTCCGTTTCCCCAAGTTGACCTTTCGTGTTAACACTTTCTGAGGATTTGGCAACCACACTTGCTCCTGGGCGACTTCAATGCAGACATCGTACCAGGAGGGGCTGAGTATCTACTGTGTCTTTAGCCTTATATATGTGCCGAATACCACGTCTATTGTGACTGGGTTAGGCTCAAATCTGAGCTTGAAGGGACAAGGCCAAGCAAAAGCGCCTCTTGTCGTTATTTTTTTCATCTGATATTTTCGTCTACGTCCCGAAGATCGAGCGAGACGACAAAAAGAAAAGAGATAGGGAAGAGAACAAAAAGGTTTGAGAAAGGAAAGAAGAGGCAAATTAGACAAAAAAAAAAAGGTCTTCAGTCAATTCGTGTACCTCATGTACACACTTGTTTGTTTGCATGAACTCCTCGATGTGGACTTGCCCTTGTTCTGCAGGTCAGAGAATACGTGCATGAGTGCATGCGTGCGTGCCTGCGTTCTTGGAACCCTCCCTGGTTGCTTGCTTGCGTGCATGCGGTCTTGCTTAACAGATGAGTGTGGCAACACTATTCAGAGGGTCATGTCCATCTGGTTTGGGTTCTTCGGCGCCTGTGGGGAAACTAGAAAGAGGTCAGATTATAGTACCAATTGAGGAGAATAAAGGAAGAGGAGGAGGAGGGGGAGGGGGAGGAGGAGGATAAAAGAAGAGGAGGAAGCAGACAGGTAAGAGGAATGGATGATAGTGGACGAAATGGAAAGTGGAAAAGGGAAGTCAAGCTATGGTGTTCTTCTTCTGATGATGAATCAAAGCTTTTGGCGCCAACATGAACAAGATCGTTTAACGTTAGCCAGAATTAAATGAATAAAGTACGGCGCCTGAAGGAAAAGGCTGAATTAACCTGAAATCCGCGAGAATAGGAGGGAAAACTCCTGAAGTCGTTATCACATTGGGCTATTTTTTTTCCTCCGACTGTTGGATCAAATATGCTGGAGGAAGATAATTTTCCCCCAACATGTCGAATGTATTTTTGTTTTAGAAAACAAAATTGTTTGCCAAAGTGATTTTACGGCCGAAAAAAGCTCTGGATGTGGGCGGTACCGCCGATTAATTGGAGGTTGAAGGAAAAATAGCTCAGTGTGATAACCCCATAATGCAGAAGATGTTGGTCGAAGTAGGTTCGTCGCGAGATTGTTTTTAAGGACAGAAGCGCTAGAAAACTATAACTCATGGTAACAATCAAAGTAGTTTTAACCTGCTTCCAGCACAGGTTTAGACCAGCGTTTCCCAACCTGGGGGTACTGAAATAAATTATAGGGGTTGCTGGGAAGTGACGCACACAAAAATCACATTGATATATGTATCATTGATTACCCAGTTGTGCCTATTTGACCTTTTCCATGCTATTTTATTTTTCTAGGGTGTTCTTGTTTCTTCTACAGATAATATTGTCAATTTGTTTAGGTTCTAAGGAATCAAGAAAACAAATCAAGCAGTACACTTCCCTTTCTTTTATCCTAATAACAAGATGTGATAACAGGGGGTGCTATGGTCGGAAAGGGTTGGGAAACGCTAGCTTAGACCAATAGAACAGCCCACCGAAAGCAAAAAAAAAAAAAAAAAAAAAGTATATGTGTAGAAGTACTGAAGGAATTGAACATAATGGAAAAGACAAAAACTGCCCTCCAAAGCTCCGATTGGAGTAATTCAAATTCATAAAATGGCCTGAAACTCACATAGGACTGTTTCGTCTCGTCGTAAAACCCGTAATGGTCATGGAATCTATTTAACTGATTATAGTTGTCTGGTGTTGACCAGAATAGTCTTTAAGATGGTGTTGCCTCGTGCCCAGCGATGACTCATGACCGTCGTCTTAGAATTTCTGCTAGCACGGGGCGCGTGCTTTCCCAACGCGAAAATAAATAAATAAATAAATGTCTCTTAGAACTCTTTTTTTTTCGTGTCCGTTCCTCTTATTTTTTTTATCTAATTCATTTCCTCTTCTCCTCCTTCTCGTCCTTCTTTTCCTTCTTCTTCTTCTCCTTCTTCTCCTTCTCCTCCTCCTTCTCGTCCTTCTTCTCCTTCTCTTTTTTCTCCTTTTCCTTCTCATTTCCTTGTTCTCCTTCTTCTCGTCCCTCTTCTCCTCCTTCTCCTCCTCCTCCTTTTCCTCCTCCTCCTCCTCCTCCTCCTCCTCCTCCTCCTCCTCCACCTTTTCCTCCTTTTCCTTCTCCTCATTTTCCCTCTCCTTTTCCTTTTCCATCTCCTTCTCCTTCTCCTCCTCCTCCTACTTTTTCTTCTTCTTTTCCTTCTCCTTTTCCTTCTCCTTTTCTCTCTCCTTTTCCTTCTCACTCTCCTCCTACTTTTCTTTTTTCGTTTTCCTTCTTCTCCCCCCCCCCCTTACGCCTGCCTCCTTAAGTGGAGGCAAACTGCTCCGATCTGGGTCAGAATGGTCGACTTCAGGTCTGTTCTGAAACCCAAGCCGTGTCATTTCGCACCCAAAGATGCCTCCCACACGAAACCCAATAATAGACTTCTTGCAAGGCCAGAGGGAGGTCCGACCCAGCGCCAATCGACCGGGTAGACCACAAGAAGAATACAGAATACCTTTTATCGGAATGTTCGGCATTTTTTTTTTTTCCTTCTTTGAATTTTTCTTTCCTTTTTTCCTCCTCGAACCAGGTCTGGTTTTTTCTTTTACTTTCTTTGTGTTTTCTTATTTTTCTCCTTTCTTGTCTCATTATTATCATCATTATAGAAAGTAATGATAATAAGCATCATCGTCATGGTCATCATTATTGTTACTATTATTGTTTTTGTTACCTATTATTTTTGCTATTCCTATTATTGTTACTATCAATAGTTATTATCATTATTATCATTGTTAATATCAATATCATTACTATCAATATTATTATTGTTACTATTATTATCATTATTGTTATCATTGTTACTATTACTGTTATTGTTATCATTATTATCATCATTCGGTTGCTGCGAGTTAATCTTGCGCAGCCGAGAGAAACGTCCTACACGACGCCAGAATGGTTAGACCCCATTGCGCATAATCCCTCCACTACTGACAATTTATACGTTTAATCTAGCTTCTGCCAGGAAATTTTCTAAGTACATTAGAATATAAAAAGTTCCAAATCTAAGCAGGTTTTCAATTCGTGTCTGGAGCGCACCTCTTGGTGACACAACCTGTGTGTATATGTATATATATATATATATATATATATATATATATGTATGTATATATATATATATATATATATGTAAATGCGAAAGTCTGTCAGGACATAATATGCCTTTTTGAAACCCGGGTGACGTCCAGAGCTAAAAAAAAAAAAAAAAAAAAAAAAGTACAACTCGCCAAATAAACTCCCCAAAAAACATTTGTATCTTTTATCAGGGGACCGGAGGCCGAGCATCCCCGCAGGCCAAACACCACCGGCCTGGCTGGGATAGCGAAGCCGGTTCTTGTATTCAGTAGAAAATAATAATAATAATAATAATAATAATAATAATAATAATAATAATGATATATGAATAAACAAATAAACAGGTACATAAACAAATATATGAAACGTAGCAAAAGTGGTTAAATTGAAGTTCCAACGAAAAAAAACTTTTGTACTTCGTTTGTTTCGAATGATCCTTTCCGACAGACGATGCCGAATTTGGTAGTTTAAGACTTTTATTTCAACGAGCATTAATATAATTGAACTGGGAGCTACCTTTTCGCCATAGCTTACTTCTGTTGTTAACTAGAATAAAATGTGTAAAGTGCTCCAGGGGCACAAATAAGGTCCGTTTCACACGTATCGACTTTTCGCCGTGTGCCGTTCATGACACAACATCCTGCTATTAACTATGCGTGTTCATGGACGCACGTGTGAAAGCGTCCGTAGACACACATGGTTATTTGAGAGCACGACGTCGTGCCGTGGACGGCGCACGGCGAAAAGTCGATACGTGCAGAAGGAGCCCAACCCACTGATGCCCATATGGAGTTCCCGCAGTCTTTTGTCTTGAACGTCAACTGTCCGGGAAAGTGACTCGACGAAATTCCATTGTCGATGAACAAAAATTTTCTGCGCGTGAAGTGGTCACTTCACGGGTCAAGGTCATCGTCGACTCGTAGCCGAGGTCACCTGATCGGGCGTGGTTGCTTCAAGGTTGACCTTCCGACCTCCTCCTCCGTTCCTCCCCCGTTTTTATTTTCTTCATATGTCAAGGTGGGATAATGTCACATTATTTTTTTTCCTACCACAGTGACATTACCATTATATCAAGATACATTTGATACATTTCCGGTATATTTGCTTCTGACCCAAGGCAGTGGACAAGATGCAGGGATGACCCGTCATCCAGGAGGTGCCAAGATAAGAGGAAGGGAAGAGGGTGGAGGGGAGTGGAGTATGTAGGGGATGGAATGGGTGGGAGTGGTTTTTATGCCTTTGTTTTTTGGCTACCTCCTTTATAAGGGGGGAAAAGCCTTTGGTATATGTATGTATTATTAGATGGAGTCAAAATTATATATTGCCTCCCCAGTTGAGAAAGTAATTTGTAAATGTTTCTAACTCTTCGGGATTTGTAGTCAGCTGATGGATTTTATGATTGGTTTCACTCATCTTAAGGAAGGACCCAAGATTCGGAAGCGTCAATGTTTGAAATCGGTGTTTTCCCGTCTGTTTGTCGTTCCGTATGAACGCCTTCCACCACACATTTTATTCAGATTACGGAGAAATTAAAGTTAAAATAATACCCCGGCCCATCGAGATCAAATTTTGTTCAGACTAGTGATGGGACGATACTAAAATTTGTAACTATTCCCATACCAGTTCCGATACCTGTTCCGATACCAGTTCCGATACCTGTTCCGATACTGCTCGAAACTT
The DNA here is from genome assembly GCF_046742065.1 of Oratosquilla oratoria. Classification (NCBI taxonomy): domain Eukaryota; kingdom Metazoa; phylum Arthropoda; class Malacostraca; order Stomatopoda; family Squillidae; genus Oratosquilla; species Oratosquilla oratoria. The sequence continues at coordinate 7,937,156 of NC_134817.1, read as the reverse complement.
CCGATTTCGATACAAATCCGATTTCGATACCTGGAGTGATTATAATTCGTGTTTATTTTCAGACCCTGCAGTTGGTTCGGGAGGGAAAGAAGTATTCTAAGGACAAAATACATGCAATAATCATTTATCGAAATCGGAAGTCTAGAGCAATATCGGGTCTCGTATTGGAATCGTTAGAATTTTTGGTATCGTCTCACCAATAATTAAGAGTAGAATAGAATAGAATCTGGTATCAACTACAACAAAATTCACATCGAATATGTTAAAGATTGAATCAGGCAAATTGCAAGTCAAACGTTCGGGAAATAAAGATTTTCCCCTGAGCCACCTAGAATTATCTTGGGTCAATTTTGTGAATGATCGAGGTACTAGATAGCTTGAAGAGATGAACATTCTGGCAAACAGTGATCTAATAGAGGTGTTCAAGTGGGTCAATTACTTTAACAAGGGTGACGCAAACAAGGTCATCATATTAAGACAACAGGCAGGACTCACAGTCATAGATTTAAATTGGACAAATTTAGATTTAATGAAACAAGCAAGAATTGGTTTACAGATAGGGTGGTCAACGAATGGAATAGGCTCAGTGAGCGCTGAAACTATCGGTTGTTTTAAGAAACAGATAACTTTATGGATGGGGATGACAGGTGGTAATGGACATGGAACTGCCTAGAGTACGCCTTATGGTCTCTCGCAGTCTCTTTCATTCTTATGTTCTTAAACAGTCGGTTTGACTTCAGATCTGGAGAGTGATTGATGTGCTTCAAAATCGAGAGGGATGGGTGTAATGCATGTACCCTGACCTAGAGAAAGATTTTAACAAAGTGCCTCGTAGTCGACTTATGAGGAAATTGGAGCATATCGGAGGACTAAGAGTCAAACTACTCGAATGGATGAAATATTTTTTCAAGGGAAGATGCACGAGGACAGTAGTAAAAGATGAAATGGCAGGATGGAGAGAAGCAACGAGCGGAGTGCCACAAGGTTCAGTGTTTGCATCAAATAAGGTTTTTTGTTCGATGACATGATGGAAGGTAAAAACCAGCTATGCCAACACGTTTGCATATGATGCAAAAAGCATGAGAAGAATGAAAAACGGGGAAGAATGTAGGCGATTGGGAAAAGACATGGACACTATTGTTGTATGGAGCCAAGAATGAGAAATTTATTTCAATACCAAAAATGCAAAGTACTGGAAATGAGTAATAACTACAAAAAGACCATCGTTAAACTATTCGTTTGGAAATGAATCCACAAAAAAAGGTATAAAAGACAACCTCTCACCTAACATGTATCAGCAGGATTGTGGGAGCTACATACGGGCTGTTGCAAAAAAATTAAAAGGCTTTTCAGTATTTGGATGAAGAGACTATGAAAAAACTCATCAAAAGCCTGATCCATCCAAGATTGGAATATGCGTCAGTGGTATTGTCCCCACACAGAGTGAAGGATGAGAGCGATATCAAAATGCAAATGGCAGCAACCTGGCTCTCACTCTGGCAGACAAACCATATAAGCAAAGACCGAAAGCACTGGGTTTTCCAACTTTGAAAGATCGAAGAGAAAGAGACCAATATTATTATAGTATTTAGGTCACTAAAGGAGATAAACTACATTGACAGAAGAGATCTCTTGATTAAGGATAGGTGGGCTTGAGGACGGCATGTCTAAAGGATGTTGGGAAATATAGATGCACAAATGCTTGGAATAGCTTAGAAGGTGATATATCGTAAGCTGGAACAATACATGAATTCAAATCTAAATATGATAATTGGAAATCAAGGACATAAACTACGCTGGGAAAGTTGATCAATTTGAGGCTAGGTTTGATCAACTGGAGAGTATGAGTCTGGACTCAACGAATTTTGTTTCTTTCCTCTATACTACAGTTAGGTAGACATACACACACACACACACACACACACACACACACACACACACACACACACACACACACATACTGCTTGATGGTACCGCGCTTGACCGCTAATCCAGTAATTGTAGTGGACTAGAAAGTTTGATTATACCCAGCCTCAAATTCATATACGGTTCCAACTTAATATCTATCCTTGATATCCAATTATCATATTTAGATTTGAATTCACTGATTGTTCGGGCCTAAGCTATATGCATGTGTTATATACATTATATATATATATATATATATATATATATATATATATATATATATATATATATATATATATATATATAAGTATAACATATACTTGATACACCCCCAAACCCGGGACTAAAATACATACAAAAATGTGTCAAGGCAAGACTTGACATTAAGAACTGAAAAAAAAATAAAGGTATTTGAAGCGCCGAAAACAACAAGTGTTGGAAGAAGGGAAAGGCTATAATGAGAGGTTCTTAGAACAAATAACACGGTTGACTTGGTACCGATTTGATTCCGCTTGGTTTTTTGTGAGTCAAAATCTCCCCCGGTGTGACCAAGTGGCCAATAAATGAAAAAGATTGACGGACCAACATCAATAAGAAATTCAACTGGAACGTTCGAGAATTTTTAAGTGGATGTTATCATAGAAAGAAGAGCACTGTATATGAATCAACTGTTTTGCTCTTTATCTTTCTCTTTCTTTCTGTGTTAGATTAAGTCCTTTGCTACGAAAATGTTGTCTAGATGACTGACTAAACTTGCCTGGCATTAGGCGGGAAACGTGAAACAGAAAGCAAGTTGGTTAAAAGAGCAGACTGGGGTGAAATACACTGTTGAGGCGGTAAAGGAAATGAAGTGGAATTGGGCAGTTAAGTTAGCCCGAACGAATGGTGAGCGAAGGAACAAGTGTTACTGACTGGACGCCGCGAGGTGGGAAGCGTGCAAAAGGAACCAGGCAGAAGGTGGAGTGATGAAATAAAGAAGTTTGCAGGAGTGACGTGGCATAGGTTTT
>NC_134817.1:7924241-7929241 GCF_046742065.1 Oratosquilla oratoria | reverse complement strand
TGTGTGTGTGTGTGTGTGTGTGTGTGTGTGTGTGTGTGTGTGTGCGTATGTGTGCTTATGTGTGCATATGTGTGTGGGCTCCCACCCATTCCCACGCAGGTTAAAAGTCCATAATAGATCCCCAACGAGAGGATTTTTGTCAAGGACGAATGTACGACCGACCACAGCTCGGCCAAATGTCCCGTCCCGAATTCTGGACGCAATGGCGGGACGTGCATGCGCGTGGTCAGGGCTCGGTGATTGTGTTTATGTTTGTGTGTGTATTTGTGTGTATGTTTTGTGTGTGTGTGTTTTTGTTTCTGTGTGTGTTTGTGTATGTGTGTTTGCGTGTGTTTTGTATGTTGGCGTGTATTTGTATGTTTACGTGTATGTGTATGTTTGTCGTGTGTTTGTATGTTTGTATGTTTCTATGTTTATGTATGTATGTATTTTTACGTGTGTTTGTATGTTTGCGTGTGTGCTTTTATGTGTACGTTTGTTTGTATGTGTGCGTGTGTTTGTATGTGTGCGTGTGTATGTTTCTGTTTGTGAGTGTGTGTGTTTGTATGTGTGCGTGCGTGTGTAAGTTTCTGTCTGTGAGTGTGTGTGTTTGCGCTTTGTTTTCGTGCTTGTTTGTGTCTGTGCGCGTATCCTCTGATGGCTCTCGATCATCGATGAACAAACCCTTTCTTCGTAAATTCGGCCACACAATCGGCAACCTTCTATTAGTGGCAAATAAAAGGTAGAGGTCACAAGCGCTTGCGGTTGAAGACATCATTGCCCAACTACCTCGCCGCCCTCTTCAACAGAAACTCTCGTGCGTAAACAACATTTACCCACAGTTTACGTCACCTCTACTATTGTTGACACTGTGACGTCACATCCGTGGCTGACATTCGACTCTCCAAGTAAAACACAGATATGAAACTGATCATTTCAGCATTGAATGCTATGCAGAGGGGAGAACGTGGCTTACTGAGCTCTACTGGATACCCCTGAGGAGTTCCTTCCAGGGGACCCCAAGGGACTCCCCTGGGGGGGGGGGGAGACAAAGGATGGCGCCACGCCCTGATCCCGGAAATGGTGTTGTTGATGAGGGCGCCAGGAGCCAAATGGGCGCCAACGAAACGCTCGGGAAAGGTGCAACACCCTCGTTACTCCATCACAGAAGGAGGAGGAGGAGGAGGAGGAGGGGGGGAAGGAAGAAGGGAGAGAGAACATTAAAGAGAATGGGGAGGGGAATGTGGAGAAGGAGGAGGAGGAGGGGAGGAAGAAGGGAGAGAGAACATTAAAGGGAATGGGGTGGGGAAGGGTGAGGAGGAGGAGGAGGAGGAGGGTGAGGGGGAGCAGGTGGAGGAGAGAAGTTTAGGAGAAATGGGAGTGAGGGAGTGAGGGCGGAGTGGTTGGGAAAGGAGTTGGGAAGGGAGAGGAGGTACGGTGGGAGGGATTTAGCAAAAAGGGAGTGGGAGGGAGGGAGGGAGGGGGAGCGCTATTGGAAGCAGGAAGTGTTTAGGCTACGTATATTGTGTTGATCGGGATGAACTAACGCGAGCGCGCGCGCACACACACACACACATGCGCTCTGATACATTAGCATACGGACGCGCGCGCACACACATACACACACGCACATGCACATATGCGCATACATACACACACACCACACACACGCGCTCACCTCAACATATAACTAAACACGTTCTGCCTTTCTCTTACTTTCTTCCTGGGAACTTGAGTTAAGGAATGATGGGTCCTAATAAGCGTATTCTCAGGGAATCCAAGTAGATTCACCATCATGGTCTTGGATCACGTGTTGGATTCGTGATCGACAGTTATTACCCTCCCGGAAGAGAGCTCAGAGCTCATATATGACCGATCTATGGGTAATGCTGTGACCTTACACGCACACACACACCCAACTCCCCGCCCACGAGAGTTGGAGTAACGAATCACAGCGCAGCGATACTGAAATTATTTCCGCCCTGGGCGGGATTTGAACCCGGATCGCCATATTGGCGGCCGCGAACGCTACCATTGATTCATCGAGTCGTGAATCCATATGTATGTATGTATTTATGTACGTGTGTATGTAGTTAGATAATGTAGGTAGGTAGATGTGTAACTCTATTTGTGTCGTACAAAATGGTGTTTTGGTTCACGTTGAACAAGGTTGAATGGTGCGGAACCTCACCCAGTGGCACAGAGCTCCATTGTAAACCAAAGATGACAAAACATATTCGAATAAAGGATTACAAAGGCGGAGCATGCCGACAGGAGACCTTTTGGTCCACATCTAGGTCGGATGCAAAAGAAAAAAAATCATAATAATAATAAATAAATAAATGAATAAATAGAAAATATAATAATGTAAATAATAAATAAATAAATAAATAATAATGTAAATAATAGATAGATGAATAATAATAATGTAAAAATTGAATTAAACCTTCAACACTTTCAATACATATCATCTTCCACGTCCTTTGTTCTTGACTAATTCATCAAAAGAACGGGGGCTCGACCCCCCCAGACATCGTTCAGCCCAGTGTCCGTCTTCTACTAAAACGTAATCCTCAAGGCTCGTTTCACACGTGTCGACTTTTCGCCGTCCGCCGTCCACGGCACGACGTCGTATTCTCAAATAACCATGGGTGTCTATGGACTCTATTTACACCTCCCGACCACGTGTGAAAGCGTCCATAAACACCCAAGGTTATTGGAGAGCACGACGTCGTGCCGTGCACGGCGAAAAGTCGATGCGTGTCAAAGGAGTCGTGGGTCTCGGTGGTGAAGGACGCAGCGGAGTTCTGGGAAGGGCGATCGCGGAAGGAAGGAAGGAAGGAAGGAGGAAGGAGGCGAGGGAAGTCAAAACGCGCGTAAGAAATCCTAACGCAAATGCGCGCAGACAGACTTCCGCAATCCAGTGGAGCAACAATTTCGAGAAGAAAAAAAAATTGAATAATTAACTAAAGGAAGTGATTCTGATCGCTGCGTATGTTAGCTTCTAACTCCTACGCTCCAAAGGGCGATGTAACTGCCAGGCGACAGTTAGAACGAAAGGACGAAATCATAAAAGTTTTGCAAGAGGTAAAAGGGACAAGAATAATAATTTCATGATCCCTTATCATCTGGCATTGATAGAGTAGAATAACCCAACCAGTGTTGTTGGGTTGTGAAGGTGGTCATTATGTATATATATATATATATATATATATATATATATATATATATATATATATATATATATATATATACACATATACCAAAGGCTTTCCCCCTTACACGGGGGGTAGCCAAAAAGAAAAATGCATAGAAATCACTCCCACCCATTCCATCCCCTACATATTCCACTCCCCTCCACCCTCCTCCCTCCCTCTTATCTTGGCACCTGTGTGTGTGTGTGTGTGTGTGTGTGTGTGTGTGTGTGTGTGTGTGTGTGTGTGTGTGTGTGTGTGTGTGTGTGTGTGTGTGTGTGTGTGTGTGTGTGTGTGTGTGTGTGTGTGTGTGTGTGCACATATATATATGTACCTGTATAATATATATATATATATTATATATATATGTATATTATATATATCATATATGTATATATGCATATGAATATATATACATATATATATATATATATAAAAGGGTCATCCCCCGTTAACCCACATTTTTCCCATAACGGGGTTGGGCTTGGGGAGGGAAGGAGATTTAGACACGGTGATGTAAAATAGCTTATAATCTGTGAGCTTCAAGGAAAACATTCATAGTGTTGATATTAGCCATTCTTTGTACTAAGGTTGATTTGAAATGTCGTATGCCACATCGTATGGCGCGGTGGTTAGAGTTCTCGCCTGCCACTACGGCGGTCCAGGTTCGAATCCCGCCCAGGGCTGAAATAATTTCAGTACCGCTGCGCTGCGTGGTGTTATTCAAAATATCGTGGGCGGGGAGTTTGGGGTGTGTGCGTGTAAGGTCACAGTATTACCCATGGATCGGTTATTCAAGCTCTGAGCTCTCATCCGGGAGGTTGATAACTGTCGATCACGAGTCCAACACGTGATCCGGGACCATGGTGAAACCCTTGAGGGATTCCTCGTGAGGAAAGCGTACCGGCAGTTAGCGAGAGCGATGCTACCCGCCGGTGACACGGCATTATTGGGAAAGTCGTGGTTGGTTAGTTGCACCGGGAGTTTCGGTGTTGACCCTTTCACTGCTCGAGGCAATTCTGTCTCCTACTCGGTTCCTGTCCTGGCAGTCACCGCCGAAGGATTACATTCACTTGGGAAAGACTTGATGCCAGAAGTGAGTTACATGGTGTGCTTCTGTCTACCGATAACCCGTTTTCTTTCTTTCTCTTGAGTGAAGAATTTCCTGCAATGTGAAATGTGCTTGGGATGAAGACGTCAAGGAGTTGGACATAAGTCTTAAAGGAGTGAGGTTAGAGGAAGTGAATATATTTAAGTATTTATGGGTAGATGTGTATGTGTAGTATTTATGGGTAGATGAGAATATGTAACAGGGAATAGAGGAGAGTTGGTGGATGTAAAATGTAAACTAAGGCAAGTTAGTAAATGTCTTGAGGGAATTAAGTTATCACGTGAAACAGGAAGCTAGTGATGGACGCGAAGAAAAGACGAAATAAAGGGATGATAGTGCCTACGACACTCCATGGGGCAGAGAATTGGAATTCTAGAGAGGTAAAAAAGAGAAAGTTGAATGTGTTTGAGATAAAGCATTTAAGAAGTATGTTGAGGGTTACGAGGATGGATAGAGTGAGATATGAAGAGGTGAGACGGAGAGTGGAGGAGGAAAGAAAGTTTAGGATTGATCAAAGAACACTGATGGTTTGGGCACATACACACAAAAAATCTAAAAGATAAAATAGAATGTAATTAGCGCTTCATTACTGCTGTAGGTCATGTCTAAAAATAGAGCGCTGGCGGTTAAGTCTGAGAAAATCACAACGGTGTCTCGCCCGAACCTACTAAAATCATCATGGGCCATCCTGAAGTCACTGACGAGAGATTCGAGGA
>NC_134817.1:7919241-7921741 GCF_046742065.1 Oratosquilla oratoria | reverse complement strand
ATTGTAACTTTAATTATATACATACATATATATATATATATATATATATATATATATATATATATGTATGTATGTATATATATATATATATATGTATATACATATATACATATATATCGTCGTCATCGTTCGTCGTTGGCAGCACTCGTGTCCGAGTATACACCGCTCACTGGCATTTCTGGGCTCGGAAGAGGCGGGCGCAGCCACCACAGGGAATGGTCGGGTGGTTCTGGGTATTCTCTGTTCTTGCCTTCTTTATATTTCTTTTTACTTCTATTTGCTGCCTTCTGTTGTTCTCATAGGTCTCTGTATTTTCGCGGATGGTTCTTCTCAAGCTCTCTTTATTAGTGGCCTCTGTTTCCCAGTTGGTAGGGTCGATGTCAACCGTCTTTAGAGTGTTTGAGCTGGTCTTTCATCCGGCGTTTTGGTGCATCGCGAGGTCTGTTCCAAGAGTCAAACTCTGAGGACAGTACTTGTTTTGGTAAGTGGTTATCATGCATCCAGGGAAGATGAACAGCCCTTCTTAGTCGGTGACGTGTTATAGTGGCCCCTATGCTTACCGTCCTTGTTCGGAGGAGGACCCCGTTGTTTGTGACCCTGTCTTGTCACTTTATCCTCAAGATCTGATGGAGTTTGGATTGGTGGAATCTTTCCAGTTTCACTGTGTCCTTCCGTTAAAGTACCGAGGTCTCACAAGCGTAGACTAAGTTGAAAATTACAACACTGATAGACCATGAGTTTTATATTTTGTGTCAGTCCTGGTTTGCTGAATAGTCTGGTGTGTAGTTTTATATATGCTGCATGTGCAGCTCTGATTCTGTTGTTGATATCTCTCTCTGCAGTAGAGTTTACATCTAAGATACGGCCAAGGTATGTGAAAAAGTCAAAATTCTCTAGCTTCAGACCACTGAGAAACCGAAAGAGAGCAAGTTGGGTGGAGGAGCAGTCTAGAGTGAAAGATATTGTGGAGGCGGTAAAAGAGAGTAAGTGGAATTGGGCAGGTAAGTTGGTGCGAACGGCTGACGAGCGATGGAGCAAGTGTGGACAGAAGATGGAGAGACGAGATTTAAAAGTTTGCAGGAGTGACGTGGCGGAGGTTGGCGCGGTCTTGTGAAACATTTAATGCTATGACGGAGGCCTTTGTTCAGCAGTGGACTCAGGATGGCTGATTTGATAGATATATATGTGGGTACGTGTGTGTGTGTGTGTGTGTGTGTGTGTGTGTGTGTGTGTGTGTGTGTGTGTGTGTGTGTGTGCGCGCGTGTGTGTGTGTGTGTGTGTGTGTGTGTGTGTGTGTGTGTGTGTGTGTGTGTGTGTGTGTGTGTGTGTGTGTGTGTGTGTGTGTGTGTGTGTGTGTGTGTGTGCTCGTGTACGTGTGAGTATAACCTAACATTAATGCAGTGTTTACTTTGCGAATATCTTCCCACTGTGTCATTGACCTTGAAGGTGGAACTAATAGGTAATATAATCTCCAGATCATCCAGAAGTATTACTCCCTGGTGCACCTGTCTGCCACGGGAATGTGGAAGCGGTCGCAGGTGTCCTTTGGCTGCATTGTTGTTCCTGCAAGAATATTCTCACTAATAACTCATTTCTTGCTGGTCAAGATCTTCTTTGTATTTCTATCCCAGTGTCATCTCATTAAGGTTATGTATATATATATATATATATATATATATATATATATATATATAATATATACACATATATTAGAGTCTAATATATATATACATATATATATATATATATATATATATATATATATTTTTTTTTTTTTTTTTTTTTTTTTTTTTTAGTGTAGCCGAGAACAACTTATTCCCTTTCTAAATCCTTTGCTATGGTGACGCCCTCTCCTAAGCTGTACAAAGTCATTATTTCGTAGATTTTTCTCTGAAACTTGGCCAGAACGAAGGTCTAAAACCTAAATCACCACTTTGAAGGGGTTCATGTAGATTTGTGAGACCAGCCACAATTCATGTCATGGCTCCTCATCCTTCAGTTCTGAAAATTTATATTCATATATATATATATATATATATATATATATATATATATATATATATATATATATGTGTGTCTGTGTGTGTGTGTGTGTGTGTGTGTGTGTGTGTGTGTGTGTGTGTGTGTGTGTGTGTGTGTGTGTGTGTGTGTGTGTGTGTGTGTGTGTTGCTATTGGCGATGGAGTGACTTTAACAAATCTTGCCCCACAAGACTTTCGCTCACTATAAGTTTCGTGGTGGTCACTCTCGAGCTCCACATTGGCCCACTGTGGTACAGCAACAACAACAATAACAACAACAACAGTCTTCTCGTTGCGACCTAATACTTTCCATGTACTATTGCAAATAAGTAAAATTGATATATGACATAAAGGATTTTGCACTGTTTCGTTTGTTTTCTCTATGGTTATTTTGGTGGGTCTACTTGAATTTGTGTCAGTCAGGAGCCATGGACACTGTTCTCATTCATGAACGCAGCACTTCTTCGTCAATGGGTCTTA
>NC_134817.1:7881741-7914241 GCF_046742065.1 Oratosquilla oratoria | reverse complement strand
GAACTTCCTTCACCTCGACCTCGGCCGCAAGTAGCGACGCTCTAAACCCGACCGGTCATCAAACGCACAAGTAATCCTCCGGTTAGGAGACGCGAAAGGAGAAAGAAAAACTGGACTTCGATGGCCGTTTCCGATCTCGTATTGACCCATCTTCTGGTGGAGACAAAAAAAGGGGACAAGATTAAGTTGGATGAATGGATGGTGACATGTTCGATCATGTCTGTCACTGTCGAACATGGAAACGGCGACACGGAGACAAATGAATACAGATGTGAAGGGCAAAAATCTGCACGCTCTAGCAGTCGGTCAATTTCCACTCCACGGAGTTCTCTCGGCTGGAAAGTAGAGATGGAATTCTACTTTCCAAAGATTCCGATACGAGTCCCGATACTTCTCTGGATTTCCGATTCCGATACGATTCCGATTCCGATACCTGCAGTGACTATAATTAACGGTTATTCTCGGGTCCTGCAGTTTATTTAGGGGAACAAAATACTTTACGAACAAAGCACATTTAGCAACCATTTACCGACATCGGAAGTTCGAAGAAGTATCGGGAATCGTATCGGAATCGTTTTCGATTTCGGTATCGTCTCATCACTACAGGTATAGAAACCCCTTTGATGTACCGAAATCGTCGTTATACGCCGTAATAGGTTAACATAGACCCAGCAATGATCCTGAGCTATAAACAGTGATAGAGTTGACCAGATGGTTAAATTGGAATCTTTGTGATTTCGTGCATCTATCTCAACCCCTTCAACCTGTTGACCTGCTTCGATGCCGGATAGCTTCTTCTAGTTAAGATAAGCGGGGACTTGATAGTAATACTTGTCCTGTCTTGGCTTGTGATAGGTCATCCCGGACACACATGGATAGTAATACCCTGTAACCTGACTCCAAATTGCGACGTCGCCAAGGTTTCATTACGGGATCATTCGTGACCCAACTTTCAGTGCATGAAACTACAAGGACCACACAGTCATAAGCAGTCGCCTTTGACCCAACTTCTGTGATGATCAACGTATGTCTTTTTCTGACTGTGGATGTGCTGTGTCTCGCGACACTGCTTCTGACCCAGGGCAGTGGACAGGATGCAGGGATGACCCGTCATCCAGGAGGTGCCAAGATAAGAGGGAGGGAAGAGGGTAGGGGAGAGTGGAGTATGTAGGGGATGGAATGGGTGGGAGCTGTTTATATGCCTTTGTCTTTTGGCTACCTCCCGTGTAAGGGGGGAGGAGCCTTTGGTATATGTATGTACTAAACAAAAAGCGGCAAATAATTTCTTTCACCCTTTGATTGTTGCACGTGAGTTTATTCATCAGAAGAAAAAGAAAAAAGAAACCTGTCTCAATTGTTCCCTATGTCTTCCATATTTGTTCCGGCCGCTGTCACACGACTTTCTTCGAGTAGTGTACCCTATGACCGCACCTTCGGAGTTAGTGGAAGGGTTAAGCCAATCACGTACTTGATCAAACTCTAACAAGCAAAATGTCGTGTCAGTAAGCTCTCCCTCCTCTCGACGTCTCTCCTTTGTTAAGTCTATCATCACGACCGACCCTCCGCTGCCTCTCTCGTCTTGTACCTGTGACCTGGCTTCAATAAGGCGGTTTTATCTACTCGAGAGAAACCCCTACGCAAATATCTAGTTATTTTATTTTATTTATTTATTTATTTTATTTATTCTTTTATCTGAAATAAGTTAAGGGTACCCCCGTAGCTACGTCACTCATCTCAATAAAGAATAGAATTGTTGCATTCAATCAGAGAAAGATGCGTTAGACCTGTACACTTTTGTTATCAGAATGAAAAAAGAAGACATAGAAAAAAAAATGAGAAGCTTAGGCCTATGTCAGGAACCACTTCCTACGGCCGAAGCCGCCATCACCTTTGCCTAATGTGCTTACATAACCAAGCTAAATACTAGTCATCCATAACTGCTGAGCAGATAGTTAGACAAACACACACAAACACATACAAAAAAGTCTCTATTTTTCTTAATATATCTGCACTGCATGAATCCAGCTCTCATGAAATCAGGTGTAATTAGTCATCTTTTAACATAATCTCGATCGAAAAAAAAGTTCTCATTTTTGCTCCAGGAGTTGTTGCTGCTGTTGCTGACCTCAGAAGTGTCACCACACCAGACACAGACGCTTCCAGTAACCAGACACTCCGACTGGGAAAGCACAGGTCACAGGAGGCAGACGTCTGGCTTCTTGTTCCTAAAGGCGGTTTTCGTATATCTAGATCGTTGCCTTCACGCCTTATTTGCTAAAAGGCATCTGACTTCCTCTTGTCTCTTAGGGCGGTTTTTGCATACCTCTGACAATGGAGTGTCGCCTTACTTGCACATTTTCTTCATAATTTTGTGGGGCTTTTTGTTTTAGGTGTATGATTAGTAAGATTCCGTATTTAGCTCCTTCGTTACCAGGCATCGTATAGGCCCTGTTCACACTAGCGATTTCAACAGCCGCGGTTTCAACTGGGGCGGTTCAATTACAATTCTTATGCGGTACCACCGCGATTTCCGCGCGGTTCAAACCGCTAGTGTGAACAGGGCCTGGAGCTGATTCAAATCCCCTGACGTTAGCCAAAATAATATTTCTAATCTGACAATACATTAAAGGGTTTAATTGACTCTTGGTCACGATTATGTTCCCTGGACTGAATAAAACGTTATTTTCGACGAAGAGTTCAAAAGATTTTGATCGTTTGTTATCCAAGTACAAAGGGCAAAGGTAACGACTTCAGTCGCAACTCAATTCTTGTCGTACATTTTTTTTTTTTCCCTCTGACCGTCTGTCCGTCTGTCCACTTGTCCGTCTATATTTCTGTCCGTCTGTTCGCCTTTCCGTCTGTCTGTCTATCTATATTCCATAACAACATGTTTTCCCTGTAAGAAATCCACATGCCCAAGATATTTGGCAGCTGCCTTCGGGTTGAGCCTTATATTCATAATATCAGGAAAGTTGTAGTATGTCTTATGTGGATGTGGGAGTGCTAGTGAGTCCCGACCGTAAGTTCAGGAAACAGTGCATTAGTGCCAGGAATAGTGCTAACAGGCCATTAGGATTTATTGCTTAGATGGTTACAAACAAAAGTGCAGATGTAGTAATACTCATCCTTGACTATGCGGTACAATTTCAATCTCTATCCTACAGAATGGATATTAGTTCACTAGAATCAGTGCAGAGGATAATGAGCAAAATTATTCATGGGCTCAGAAATTTACATTACGAGGACACCTTAACTTACATTCTCTGGAAAGACGTAGAGTGCGGAGTGATCTGATAGAGGTATTGAAATGGGTCAAGGGTTTTAACAAAGGTTATGCAGACAAAGTCATATTAGTAAGATAGCACGGTAGGACTCGTAGTAATAGAATCAAATTGGACAGTTTCAAATTTAAGAAGAAAATAGGCCAGAACTGGTTTAAGAATGGAATAGAATTAATAATGATGTAGGAGCGCTGAAACTATTTGTTTTTTAAAAGAAGATTAGATAACTTTATGGATAGGGACGAAAGGTGGTATTGAACATGGGACTACATAGTGTAGGCCTTATGGTATCTCGCAGTCGCCTACATTCTTTTGTTCTTATGTGGGACGGTGTAGGATTATGTACTCTGTGACCTTTATATGCAAATCCTAGTCACCCTTGCAAGGAACCCGAAGCCGTAAGTATACTATTCGGCGCTGTCTCCCGAGGCGGGCCCATATAACTTTCAGAAAAGAAATGTAGTAGTATTTATCAGTATTTTGAATTCGAGACGGTGGAAAGCATCGTGTATTCAGAGAGCTCCTGGAGTAAGTGATGTCTACAACCAGTCCACAGTTCTGTTCGTCTATGAAGAGAATAAAGTTGCTCTGGATCTTCCACATATTTGATATGATTCCCTGTTAGGAAAGCTATTCAGATGATCGTCAGATATGTTTGCTCACATGCTTAATATTACTTGCCAGTCGTTGGGCCTGCATTGCGGCCCCTTGGACTGCGTGCAATTTATTTTCCATAATGTTTTTTTATGAATCGTCACATTGTTAGTTGTCTCTTTCTCCCTCTCTCTCTTTCTCTCTTTCTCTCCCCTTCTCTTGCTTAGATTTTAGTTTCTTTGGTCAGTTCTCTCCGTTCATTACCATAAGTAAAAGTGTAGACCTTACTGTGACTGATGCCAGACGGTTTTATAGAGTTGACGGGAAGGCGACCCCTAGAAGATTTATCGATACACCATTTTCTCCAGATGTTTTATGTAAGAACATAAGAATGAAGGAGACTGCAAGAGACCATAAGGCCTACACTAGGCAGCTCCGTATCCATCACCACTTGTCATCCCCATCAATAAAGTTGTCTAATCGTTTCTTAAAACAATTGGTAGTGTCAGTGCTTACTACATGGTTACTTAGTCTATTCCATTCGTCGACCACCCTATTAATAAACCAATTCTTGCCTATTTCCTTCTTAAATCTAAATTGTCCAGTTTAAATCCATTACTGCAAGTCCTACCCTGTTGTTTTAATATGATGACCTTGTTTGCATCACACTTGTTAAAGCCTTTGATCCACTTGAACACCTCTATTATATGTTTGACTTCTGGTAAACTACTCACGTCTACTAATAAATTTACTGGCTCAACCATGTAATTTCATAAAGATTTTCTACCATTTTACAATTATATAGAAGTTTATTATAGATTAGCTCAACTATATTCCCAGTGCATTCGTCAGCAAAGCGTCACTGAATCATAGTTTAATGCCGTGGGGATCTTACTTCACATGAAAGGAGACCAGAAAAATCTTAGTCACTCCTAACCGATTAGCTTGTTATCAGTTGTATACAAAACGTTTTCAAATGTTCTTACAAATAGATCTAAGTAAAAGTTTAGATGAAAGGTAGCCAAGAGAGCAGGAAGCTTTAAGAAGCGTACATTCGACTGCAAATCATTGGCAGACAAATGATAAAATATTATAATCTTTTATGCTAAGTTTTTATAGATTACAAAAAGGCCTTCGACTTGGTAGGACAAATGGTAATACTAAATTCTAAGTTCTGTACGCAAACAGGGTGTAAATAAACACATTGTAAGGGGTCTAAAGAATTTTACTGCTGTAATTTGACAACCTAAAGATACAGAAAAGATAAAGATTGAGAAAGGAGTACGGTAAGGCTATATAATTTGACCCAAGCTGTTTACAACACACACACACATACAAACACACACACACACACACACACACACACACACACACACACACACACACACACACACACACACACACACACACACACTCACACATACACACATATGAACATACACACTAACACGCACAAATCACGCGCACACACACACACACACACACACATGCACACATACATACACACACACGCGCGCGCACGTCCGCACACACAAACACATACATATATAGACACACACACACATACAGACACACATACACACACAAACACACGCACAAGCAGGTACAAAGACCACTCAAACACAGACGCACAAACACACACGCAAAAACACACACACGCACAAACACACACGCACAAACGCACAGACACATAGACACACACACATAGACACACACACATACACACGTACAAACACGCACACACACACATACACACACATACACACACACATACACACATACACACACACATACACATACACACACACACACATACATATACACACACGTACACACACGCACACATACATAAAAAACAATCTAACACTTTCCTACTTGATGCACACAATCTTTACAAAAAAAAGAAAAAAATCTGCGTATCTGTTAAGCTTTAGAGAACACACGACCGACTCCCCCCTCCCCCCGGCACACATAAGGTTCCCCACAGAAGGGGTAGTGGAGGCTGTCCACACAATGCGACGCGATTGGTGTGCCATAAACTCACACGGTATCTTGTTTTATAGACTCTCGTTTTGGCCCCGGCCACACACTTTTATTCAGCTGGGCGGGGAGCGGAGTCCCGTGGTAAGGTCTCGAATGTTTGGGAATCCTAGGTGTCCCAAACACTCAATATTTTTTTTTTTTTTTTTTTACATATTTGTATATATATATATATTTTTATTTACATATTCATATATGCATTTTTATTTTATTTATTTCTATTTATTTACATATACATATATTTTCTTATTTTATTTATTTTTCATTTATTTACATATTTATATATATATATATATATATATATATATATATATATATATGTATACATATATATATGTATATATATATATTCTTTATTTCATTTACTTTTTATTTGGAACAATAGTTTATTAAACATGTAGTAGTAAAAGAATTGATACAAATAATCTCCCAAGCTAAATTAGGCCGTATGACATTAATCGGAATAAAAATTGCATTGTTCATCTAGCGAAAGGGTTAGCCAAAACACACGCTGAGGATGTTATCACACTGGGCAGGCTTCCACAGCCGTCACCAGCACCAACGGTTGATAGTTCGTTTGAGTGAAAACGACTTCGGTTACAATATTTTATTTTTCAAATCTCCAAATATCAAATTATCTTTCCGTCACATGTAACAAAGCCGAATGATGAATCAATAAATTGTAAACTTATACGAATGTAAGACATACTGTTGAAATGTTCTTTGAGAATTCTAGATTTCCGTAAGCGAAGTCTTATTCTAGTTATTCGAATGGAGTGTGAATGTAGAATGTTGTAGGAAAAATAACCCAGTGTGATAACCCTTTGAGAGGAAAAATAACCCAGTGTGATAACCCTGTGGGAGAAAAAATAACTTAGTGTGATAACCCTGTGGGAAGAAAAATAACCCAATGTGATAGCCCTTTGGGAGAAAAAATAACTCAGTGTGATAACCCTGTGGGAGAAAAAAATAACCCAGTGTGATAACCCTGTGGGAGAAAAAATAACCTAGTGTGATAACCCTGTGGGAGGAAAAATAACCCAGTGTGATAGCCCTTTGGGAGAAAAAATAACTCAGTGTGATAACCCTGTGGGAAGAAAAATAACCCAGTGTGATAACCCTGTGGGAAGAAAAAATAACCCAGTGTGATAACCCTGTGGGAAGAAGAATAACCCAGTGTGACAACCCTGTGGGAGGAAAAATAACGGTGAGAGGAAAAATAACCCAGTGTGATAACCCTGTGGGAAGAAAAATAAACCAGTGTGATAACCCTGTTGGAGGAAAAATAACCCAGAGTGATAACCCTGTGGGAAGAAAAATAACCCAGAATGATAACCCTTTGAGTTCCATTAAATCGTTTGATGCGGGTGACTCTAGCCAGAATAAAGAGCTTCAATGTAGTCAAAGGGTGCCGATATCTAAGCTAAAATCGTTTGGTGACAATCAGAGTAGAAGCTGTAAAGTACATCATCATGAGCCTGCGTGGAGCAGTAGGTATCGTTCCTGCCTCGCAACACGGTAGGTTCAGGTTCGATCCCCGGTAAGTGCAAAGGTTTTTCGTAGCTTTCAAACCACGGTGGACATCAGAGGTGCGGTATACCAGTACCGCATGCATATGCTACCACCTAATCGGTATGGTCGAGTAGATCACGCTGATTTCAGACTATTCACAGTTACAGCCATTATAACACATCACCGACAACTTTACATGCAGAACTTCTGACCATACATACGAACTTACCAAGCCTGATTAAGCGACCGTGATGAGGTACAGAGGATGTATCGTCCTTCAGGGGATAGGCAGGTCTTGCAGTGGATCTTTATCAACACACAACATCATAAGTAATGCAAGGTTAGCGAGCGCATATTAATACCTGGAGTCTTAGTAGGCCCACACAAATGACGCAGCAGTTTAAGAACATGTCAGTCAGCATGATTTGTCACATAAAGAAAAATGAACAATTCATGGCAAAAAGGCTTTGTTTGTACAGATGTACGATTTAGTTAAGAGGCAATGCGTCTCATAAATCTTCGTGAGTTTTTCAAAGTGAGTTTAACTCTTAATGGCCAACACATTCTGACCATTGTTGTGGCCGTTGTTCATCTGCCCTCGAAGCGACATGACGTCACTGCAAATTTCAAATTAAGACATTTCTGACGTAATCAACCTAATCTTTGAATTCAAAAATCCCTCAAGGATTCAGTAACACGACAGTTCCTATTAAGGAAATTAATTGACGTTTCAGCCAACTAAATACAATAAATGTGACAACTTCGAGGGACAACTAAACGTTTTCTGGCAGAAGCATTAATCTTTCTGAGACATTTCCACTCAATTTTGATTCTTCATCCCTACTGCAGATTTCTTTCTACCACATCGGTATGATAACAATCTTTATTTATTTTATCTTATTTGTTTATTTATCTTATTATTACTATTATTCTATTTTTATTTATCTTCATTTTTATGTTATTCTATTGTATTTATCTACTTTTTTGTCAAACGAGACTATTTTAATAAGAATCCGTCATGGTACTCAGGAGCTTGACATCTCTATCAACTGCTTCGTTATGTCCTCTAAGAATCTTAATCTACCTGACGAAAGACACTTTATATCGGACGAAGAAATATCATCTCATGAAGTAGTTCAGAGGTCCACTGTGAGAGGTCCCCAGTTCAACAATGACAATGTGATCGAAGAAAGCGAATCACAAAGAAAACGGGAACAATGAAATGGGCAGAAAAAAGGCTGAGCTGAAGAAAACTCGGTGGCACAAAGCAGACGGTCGCGACGTAGATAGAGATAGAGAGATGGAAAGATATGTATATATATATATATATACATTTTAACAACCACAATGCACTTTAATTCTAAGCCATCAACATCGGGAGACCCAATGGGGCCACATGCAGAAATTGAAATGCGGTACTGCCGAGGACTCGAACTCAGTGACCACATAACAAGTGCCATAGTAACTAACCAACTACGCTATCAAGAGTTCGAGTCCTCGGCAGTACCGCATTTCAATTTCTTCATGTGGCCTCCATTGGGTCTCCGATGTTGATGGCTTAGAATTAAAGTGCATTGTGGTTGTTAAAATGTATCTCTAATCACTGGGACCCATTCAGTGCTGTACATATATATATATTGTTGTGAAGGTTGGACAGATGAGTGAAAAGGTGGTAGAGAAATACGGGTTGAGCAGTGTT
The DNA here is from genome assembly GCF_046742065.1 of Oratosquilla oratoria. Taxonomy (NCBI): domain Eukaryota; kingdom Metazoa; phylum Arthropoda; class Malacostraca; order Stomatopoda; family Squillidae; genus Oratosquilla; species Oratosquilla oratoria. The sequence goes on along the minus strand of NC_134817.1, from coordinate 7,905,115 downwards.
CTCGCTCTAACCCGTATTTCTCTACCACCTTTTCACTCATATATATATATATACATATATATTCATATACATATATATGCATATTTCAATCATATCAGCCGTCCTGAGTCCATTGCTGAACAAAGGCCTCCTTCATAGCATTCCATGATTCACACGACCGAGCCAACCTCTGCCACGTCACTCCTGCAAACCTCTCAATCTCGTCTCTCCACCTCCTGTCTGGTCTCCCTCTTCCACGCTTCCCTTCTCGCGGCGTCCACTCAGTAATACCCTCCCTCCATCGCTCGATGTATGTGTATATATATATATATATATATATATATATGAATATATATATGTATATATATGTATATATATATATATATATATATGAATATATATATGTATATATGCATATATATATATGTATATATATATATAATATATATGCATATATATATATATATGCATATATATATAATATATATATATATATATATATATATATATATATAAACAACTGCAATACACTTTAATTCTAAGCCATCAACATCGGGAGACCCGATGGAGGCCAACATGCAGAAATTGAAATGCGGTAGTACCAAGGACTCAAACCCGGCTGGCGCATGAGAAGTGCTGTAGTGACTTACCGATTACGCTATCAAGAGAGATATATACATATATATATATATATATATATATATTATATATATATATATATATATATATATATATACAAGGGGGAGGGGAGAAAGAGGTAAAGGGAGAGAAACAGGGAGGGAGGGAGAGAGGTGAGGGAGAGATAGAGAAATGAGAGAGAGGAGGGGGGGTGAGGGTGAGAAATGTGTACCTAGAAACACACTCACGGACACCCGGAAACACAGCCACACTGAAAAGCAGAAACAGAGAAACAAATACATAAAATGTACCGTAACACATAAATGGAAAAAAACAGAAACACAGAAAAAACACGGAAACAAAAAAATAAATAAAATAAAGACAGAAACACGAAGAAACAGATTAAGAAACACATAAACATAGCCAGAAGCCAAGAGGCTTTGCAGAGTGAAAGACCGAGCACCAGGAAGTCGAGGGAAATAAGCAGAGGGCGGAGGTGGGGGTTGGGGGGGTGGGGGGCCAAGGCTAAGGGCAAGAGGTAAAAAAAAAGGAAAACAAAAGGAGGTGGAAGGGGAGCCAGGAGAGTATTATCATCCGAAAGGAAGGGAGAGGACGGGAGGAGGAGGAGGGAGCTAGGGAGGATGGGAAGGCAAAGGGAAGTTGGGTGCGGAGTACTGATCTAAGAAGTAGGAAGTGTTTGGAGTTCCTTGGAGTCAGGGTGGATGAAGAATACAAGCATAGAGTCAATGTATTTGTGAATTTATAGGATATTATTATTGACAGTAGTATTTTTCTTGTTTTCGTTGTACTTCTTATTAATATTTTTTTCTTTCTTTTCCTCAGCTTCTTCGTCTTCTTTTTCCTCCTCTTTTTATTCTCCTTCTTTTAATATTTCTATTATCATCATTGTTATTGCTGTTATCATTATTGTTATTGTTATTGTTATTATTGTTATTATCATTATTATTACCACTGTAGTTGTTGTTATTATTAAACTGGATAGCCGCTGACGTTCTGACGACTTATGTAACTGATCGCTCAAAATTGCGGAAGTTTTTTTTTTCTCTCTCCCTCTCTCATTGTTCAACGAGAAACAGAAGTTTCCAGTATTCATCTGTTGGACCCGTATCAGCAAATTTCGAGGTTTCTTGCTTCAACTTCAGTTAAGGTGGAATACTTGAAATGTTAATATAGAATCTGCATTCACATGTCTGATAATATAAATGACCTATCCAGTGAAGCTTATGATTTTCTGTGCATTAAATGTTGTGAGCAACCTGTTACTATAGGGTTCTTGTCCGTTTTTTTTTTTTTTCATTATTCTATGTTTTTAGGGAACTATTATTTTTTGCTTGTTATTTAATGCTATTTTTAACACCTGGAATTTGTAACCTACGGCGACCACTTGTCTGGTAAATAATGGAAGTATTATTTCTAAGATCTACTGTTGGTGGTCTTTTACCACTGTTATAACGGTAGTATAACGTTATAACTGTCTTTTATAACTGTTATAACGGTCTTTTATAACTGTTATAACGGTCTTTTATAACTGTTATAACGGTCTTTTATAACTGTTATAACGGTCTTTTATAACGGTTATAACTATCTTTTATAACGGTCTTTTATAACGGTTATAACGGTCTTTTTCCAGATAAATTCTAGTGAATCCAATGTAAGTATTTTAAATGGATGCACAATTCCCTATCTAGAATGTGTGTTCATACACTACATTGTTCCCACTAGGCTCTGCAGTGTTAACCTAACGGGTTTTTTCTTGTAAATGATGCCCTAGCGTGAGACATGTTAGAAGAAAATACAGATATTTTGGATATATTTACATACATATACCAAAGGCTTTTTCCCCCTTACACGGGGGGGTAGCCAAAAAGAAAAAGGCATAGAGACCACTCCCACCCATTCCATTTCCTATATATTCCACTCCCCTCCACCCTCCTCCCTCCCTCTTATCTTGGCACCTCCTAGATGACGGGTCATCCCTGCATCCTGTCCACTGCCCTGGGTCAGAAGCAGTGTCGCAAGACACAGCACATCCACAGCAAGGCCGCTTCATAAATTTGGATATATGTACAGGCGATAAATGCCTTCCTATCTTAGAGACATTATATATAAAAAAGTTGAGCCTAAACTTAAACATACAAGCATAGGACCTCAAGGCACTCCCTGCACGCGAGTAGCCGCCGCCACTAATCCAAGCACGCCACAAACCAATACAAACCTAAGTGTAGGACAAAACGCCACAAACCCAGGTTTGGGACATTTAATATAACCCGGAGCCTCTCCCAAGCCAGCCAGTAACCTCTCCCAGTTACCCAGTAACCTTTACTAGTTGTCCGGTAACCTCCAACAGCGAAGAGCAATTATTAACACAAACGTAGAAAATGAAATATCATTACTCCATTCTTCGGGACATTCATGCCTAACCATAGATAAAGAATATCCCAATCTACTGAAGGAGGGTCTTGTACCCGAAATCGCGATGTAGCAATAATGGCTACTTACAGTGAACTCTAAGCCTCCTTTCAAAGGAGAACAAGTCCATTGTAAGGCATATGGAAAGTACTCTTAAGAAAATTATAAGCGCATTACTAGCTGTTACGTTCAATGATATATGCATAAGAGAAAATCTTCTGCTCATATATACCATATACATACATACACACACACACACATATATATATATATATATATATATATATATATATATATATATATATATATATATATATCTTGTGTGGATATGTATGTATACACAGCCTCATGTCCACGTGTGTACAAGGGAGACAAAACCTTGAAGGACACAAAAAACGAACAGGAAATGTCTGAGGCAGTGGGGTAATAACTGGAAGGGAGAGGGGACAAGACGTTTCGGACAGCGGTGGTCTGGGCCAAGGCTGGTCAGACATTGGGGAGCTTGTTTCGGGGTGAATGGGGAGGGAAGAACCAGTCTAGAGGATGAGGTAAGTGGGTGGGGGATGGGGGGGAGTATAACCATTGGTTTCAGGCAAAGACTGATTTTTTTTTTTTTTTTTTTTTAGGCTATCGACTTATAATGTGGTCATTAAGACTGGCTGGTTTGAATTTGTAGTCTCGACGTTGTGCTGATACATTTGAATGCAGAAATTGGTGGTGAACTGGATTTTTTTCCAGTTAGAACCACAACGAAACTTATGAAAAGGAAAAAGAAAAAAAACTATGAATCCAACCAGTAACACGTTGCAATGAATCCAAACAATGACTCATTTTTATTGTATTTCAAATTGACAAAGGAATGCAAAATGTATACTCAGGTGTAACAGGAGCTTTTTTCGGTTGGACTTACAGGGGATGCTACAAGTATATACAGAGGTTTGCAAATATCGAGGAAGGAGACGATATTATATAGCGGTACACAGTAATACTGAAATATACATTATGGAATGATTGGCCTTTGGGATGCAGCAACAATAGACACCTCTCAAGATTGACATAACATTGAATAGCAACGGGGAATAATACTTCCAAGGTTGGATTAGAATTACGAAGAAAAATATGCAAATTTTTATGAATATGAAAATATTGCAGGATGCCATGCGCAAGTTGCGAATGAATGTTGCATACAATTGCAAAAAATCTATATAAAGAAATGAACCAAAGGTGAATTACAATCTCACGAAGGGAAATCAATCACGAGAGTTACAAATAAAATACACGGAAGGTACTAAAGTTTTATCATAATTGCCATCTATGTCCAGTTCCTCCCAGGCTGTACGCTGATTGGCAGATCCGCTTTTCATGTTCCACGCCCAGCGCGATTTGACCAATCACGTGCAAGAAAGCCACGACGATTGGCGATTTCAATCAGGTACGCGGATCGTCCATGCGGTCAGAATTAAACAACTCCCCTAATTGGAGTCTCCCAGATGGAGTCGACTTCGGGTCCTTTGAGGATTTTACTTGGAGTGCCGAAAACCAATTCATTGGAGGAAACTCCATGCGGCAGTGTCTTTGGTGGATCATATTAAATCGTAAGATGAAAATCCATGTGAACAAGTTGTATAGACACGGTAAAGGAAACATGGACTGGAGGTGAAGCTTTTATTCCTGACGTTTCTTCTATCGACTTTCTCAAAGGAATGAGCATACTAGATACATACAGAGTTTATATACACGTTTAAGACTATAACAAAAGCCTATCAATGGTTACATAGAACGTTATTCTCAACATCAATCACAGTTTTCGGGAATAAGCAGGACTATAATAAGCTAGAGATTGAGGGCGCGCGAAATGGGTTGAATGCGGACAAAGTAAATTAAGATGTATAGAGATTAATTTTTCGGTGGGACGAAGGTATTTCAATAACTAATTGGCAGAACAAATACTGAAAGATCGTTCCCCATAGAGGCTATTTACTACACAAGTTTAGTAAAATATTTGCGGGCCAGAGTCTGTGAACTGTAAAAGGTGTAACAAGATGTGATAAAATTAGAAATGAAGATATCAGAAGAGAACTGGAATTTGAGTCTATAACAGATTATGTCGAAAGAAGTCGGTTGAGATGGTTCGGTTACGTGATGAGGGTGCATAAACAAGAGCACCCAGACAAATACTACCGATGGCAGACAGAAGGAAACACAGCCATCAGGCAGACCGACCAGGGAACAGATGGAGAGACGGTGTGAAACAAGCCATAGAATCCGGAGGAAAAAATATGGAGGAAATGGAGAGAGAGGGGCTGTATACAGATTTGGGCTTGGTGTGTGTGTGTGATTCACCTTGGTCTTTGGATCACGTGTTGGACTCGTGATCGACAGCTCTTTCCCTTCCGGAAGAGAGCTCAGAGCTCGCAGGACCGATCTATGGGTAATGCTTTGACCTTACACGCACACACACACCCAACTCCCCGCCCACGAGAGTTGGAGTAACGACTCGAAGCGCAGCGATACTGAAATCATTTTCAGCCCTGGGCAGGATTCGAACCCGGACCGCCGTAGTGACAGTCTGGGACTCTACCAACCGCGCCACCGAGTTGTGTGTGTGTGTGTGTGTGTGTGTGTGTGTGTGTGTGTGTGTGTGTGTGTGTGTGTGTGTGTGTGTGTGTGTGTGTCTGTGGGTGTGCGTGTTCTATTGTTTATTCACAAGTTACAACAAAACATGCCAACAGGAGACCTTTTGGTTCACAAAAAAATTTCAAATAAACACATTTTCTTGTGTTTTTTAAAAACTCGAATTGAATTACATTCATTCGACGCGGGTGAAAACTTATTCGATTAATTGAAAAATGCGTCTGGAGAAATCATCTCTACCTACTTCTGTGTCAAATGTACGTCCTGAGAGTACGTGGCCATCATTTTATGTCCAGATATTAGTAACTGTAGAAATATCTGATAGAAGAATATATGTACTATCAATTCTCTTTAAAATCCTAAAGATTGAGCTACCAATATTATCAATTTTTTTCTGGGGAAGATACATTATATATACATTTTAAGGTCGTCACTAATAATTATATCATGACTTTTTCATTCCCTACGTTCATTATTTATTTTATTTATTTATTTTTTCGAATAACTTGCAGTCATACTTTCTTAGTATCAGTCCTAGTCCGTACTTATTAATTATCAGCGTGTCTGGCGACATTACATTTAATTCTTCACACACACACACACATATATATATATATATATATGTATACATATATATATACATATATATATGTATATATATATATATATATACATACGTATATATATATATATATATATATATATATACGTATATATATATTTGTAAGTATATGAATAGATGTAAATCGACAACAGAACCCTGAGGAACTCCACTCGTAACATCTTTCCAACGAGGAGTTTAACCTTTCGGAAAAAAATCCCTGTTTACGAGTTTAACCGGTTTCCAATGGAGCCTAGCCCGCCTGCACGCCTCTTCGGTTCCCAGCAGTGAGGATTACCTCCAACAGTCCAATCGCATTAGGCAAACGTGACGGCTTCGGCCGCATCTAAACGCCTCCTGGAGTACACTCATCACTTTAGCTGTTTATTTTTTTATTACATGCGGGTTTTACACACGCACACACACACACACACACACACACACACACACACACACACACACACACACACACACACACACACACACACACACACACACACACACACACACACACACACACACACACACACAAGAAGAAACTTAAGAAGGACAGTTACAGAAGAGATCTGAAAAAGAATAGCTTTCCACATAGAGTGATAGATACATGGAATAAATTGAAAGAGAAAACAGTGAGTGCTAAAACTATACACGACTTTAAGAAAGAACTGGATGCGGAAAGATGCAACTGCGGTCCCTACGAGCATAGTTCTTCTCCTGCAAAATATAATTAGGTAAACACACACACACACACACACACACACACACACACACACACACACACACACACGACTCGACAGCGCAGTGGTAGCGTTTGCAACTGTTACTACAGTGGTCTGAATTCGATTCCCGCCCAAGGCTGAAATAATTTCAGTATCGCTGCGCTGCGATTCCTTACTCCAACTCTCGTGGGCGGGGAGTTGGGTGTGTGTGTGTGCGCGCGTGTAAGGTCACAGCAATACTCATAAATCGGTCATATATGAACTCTGAGCTCTCATACGGGAGGGTAATAGCTGTCGATCACGAGTCCAACAGGTGATCCAAGACCATGGTGAATTACCATGGTGAATCACACATACACACACATATACACTACACACACACACACACACACACACACACACACACACACACACACACACACACACACACACACATATATACAAACAGAAACACTCCCATACACGTACACTTAAACACACATGTTCACACGTGTACATAATACACATGCACACACACACATACACATACAAACAGAAACACTCATATAAATGTACACTTAAGCACACATGTTCACACGTGTACATAACACACACACACACACACACACACACACACACACACACACACACACACACACACACACACACACACACACACACAAACACAAACAAACAAACAAACAAACAAGCAAACACTATTAATTTCCAGTGATAGTACTTCTCATCTGCTCAGGATTTCTTCAAGTCACCATACAAGTCCAGCTGGACATCGTGCCTTCCCGACCTTGTTCTGCCGGCCATTTCACACCCGTGACCTCGCCACGGGTCTGACGCCCAGTCCTGTCCCTTGTGCACACATTTGTCCTTGGAGTCCACCCCTTTCCACTAACCCCCCCCCTTTCCACTAACCTCCCCCTTCCTCATCCATCCCCCTCCTTGACCCTCTTCACCCCGGGTTAGCTGTTGCAGTTTAAGGAAAGGGTGTTGAGAGAAGTGTAGAAGAGAGAAAGGAAAGGCGGGAGGAGGAGGAGGAGGAGGAGGAGGGTGCAGGTGGGGGTAGGACATCCGTTGTTTGTAAAGGCTTTCACTCTTCTCTCTCTCTCTCTCTATTTTTTTTTTTTTTTTTTTTTTTTTAGTGTGTCTCGGGTTACTCACCCAGTCCCAGAGACAGTATCTATGTGAGTTGAGGTAAGGTAATGGGAGCTTACGCCAGGATATGCTCAACTTTGACCTATGCGCACTCAATCAATCAAATCAGCCATCCTGAGTCCACTGCTGAACAACGGCCTCCTTCATAGCATTCCATGATCCACACGACCGCGCAAAGCTCCGCCACGTCACTCCCGCAAACTTCTCAATCTCGTCTCTCCACCCTTCCGTCTGGTCTCCCTCTTACACGCTTCCCATCTCGCGGCGTCCACTCAGTAATACACTTGCTCCATCACTCATCAATCGTTCGCACTAACTTACCTGCTCCTAGGTTGAATTAAATCGCTTCCTCAACCCGGGATCCGCAGTAGGAACCTACCGAAGGGGGGCGCGGGAACCTACCAAGGGGTCCAAGGGAACCTACCAAAGGGTCCGCGGGAACCTACCAAGGGGTCCGCAGGAACCTACCAAGGGGTCCGCGGGATCCTACCGAAGGGGTTCGCAGGAACCTACCAAGGGGTCCGCGGGATCCTACCAAGGGGTCCGCAGGAACCTACCAAGGGGTCCAAGGGAACCTACCAAGGGGTCCAAGGGAACCTACCAAGGGGTCCGCAGGAACCTACCAAGGGGTCCAAGGGAACCTACCAAGGGGTCCAAGGGAACCTACCGAAGGTATCCGCGTGAACCTACCGAAGGGGTCCAAGGGAACCTACCAAGGGGTCCGCGGGAACCTACCAAGGGGTCCGCGGGAACCTACCAAGGGGTCCAAGGGAACCTACCAAGGGGTCCAAGGGAACCTACCAAGGGGTCCAAGGGAACCTACCAAGGGGTCCGCGGGATACTACCAAGGGGTCCAAGGGATACTACCAAGGGGTCCGCAGGAACCTACCGAAGGGGTCCAAGGGAACCTACCAAGGGGTCCGCAGGAACCTGCCGAAGGGGTCCGCGGAACGGGGAATTCAACATGTTACAGTTAATCCCCCTCATGGCTCAGTTCTTTACAATTCAAGATTACATAACGTGTCTTTATCGAGACGTCCATTTTTCTTTTTCTATTTTTTCCGTCTAGTTTGGTCTCCCAAAATATGGCGACGATTCGTATAATACATTGTAATATCTCATATCACTAAATGATGAGAAAAAGTGACTATATCCTAATTAATCCCGTATCAAAGGGTCCCCTAAATATATAAGTCGATGTAAGGGGTCCACAAAGCTTGAGAGGTTGAGAAACGGTGTCATAGAGGTATAATGAGATCGTCTGGCAATTATCAGAATAAATGGAAGTGTCATCTGAACGGAAAAGGTCGGTCGTGATAAGTTCCTTTCGATACCGATAAGGAAGGAATCAATACTCTACCTCTTGGTCTTCTTCTCTGGTGGTATCGATCAGGATGCTCGCTGGGTTAGAGCGTTGCTACTTGCGGCAGAGGTCAAGGTGATGGCAGTTCGAACCCTGCCGCCGGCGAGTTTGACCAAGGGCATGATTCATCAAATTCCAATTCTACAAAGTCCTCTGTAAGGGTTACCTCCCTGGCCTTCTGATGAGGGGGAGTTGACGACGTTAAACTGAATCATCAGTCAGTAAATCAAAAACAAAAAAGGCAATTAATGTGAAACCACGGAATGAAGAACCTTGAGGAAAAAGTATCCGACGTCAAATGTTGATTTACGTCAAATGTTGTTTACGGAAAGTGACGGGCCTCCTGCATGTGTACTGTACCACAATGAGTTCGTCGGTATCATTTATGGGGATTTTTTTTCTACACTGTGACAGAGACTTTTTTAACGGCAAAAATAAATATGTAAATAAATAAATAAAAGATAAAAGAATAAAGACAAAATGCTCCTATAGGACCTCTCCAAAATGAATGACAATACGGAATTATATTGATCGTATTTTTTTTTTTTTTGGGGGGGAGGGGGGTGTTAATCTCCCCCCCCCCCACCAAACCACCCCTAAGAAATTATTGACACAATATTTCGACTTATACCCACCCCTCTATATAGGCTCGTCACTATTATCCTTGCACTGTAAGTAATATTGTGCAATACGGTTTATTGTGCAATATTATTGATCATGGGAAGCTCGCTGGCCGAGCGGGTTAGGGCGTCATTACTTGCAGCGAAGGTCGAGGTGATGGTGGTTCGAATCCTGCCACCGGCGAAATTGAACCAGGGACATGGTGTATTAAATTCCACGTTATAAAGTCCTCTGTAAGGGGCACCGTCCTAGCCTCCCAATAAGGGGTGGGGGTTGGGGGGGAGTTTGTGACATTAAACCATATTTCATCATTGATCATGTAGGGACCATTTCACACCACGAGGCCCCTGACTGAGCCAAAGCTCGCATCGTCAGAAGAAAACTGTATGAAAAAAAGTGCGACTGTACTTGATGGGCTACACCGTCACTTTACGTAACAGAATCCCGTCTCCCAAATACCAAAAGTCAATTCAAGGCGACCATAGGGTTCTCGCGGTCAGTCGTCCTCACCAGGTGCGACCTTAGGTCCTCGGTTCGCCAGTTCTCTTTGTTTCTTTGTACGACCTGGAAGAGGTACAGGTGTTTATGGCTCATGGCCTTAAGACACCAAGAGTTCGTCTGAAGCGAGGAGCATCGAATAGTGACATTTGCCGTAACAGTGATTACACTTGAGTTTATGAAGGAAGTCGACAAGAACGGGTTTACCAATTAAAAGGTTAACGACTTGGTAACCATGTAGTGAGCGCTTAACGTATTGGTTGTCTTAAGATGAGGTAGCTTTATGGATAGGGTTGATAGGTGGTAATGGACATGGAACTGCCTAGTGTAGGCCTTATGGTCACTTGCAGTCTCCTTCTTTCTTGCGTTCATAGTAAAATCCAGCCTTCTGGTCCATGGGAAAAGGTTTTCCCCCAAGACTGAGCGACAGCAGTGTTGAAGTGGCAGAGGATGGATTACGTTTTAGTCCTTGGCAGGTTCCTCATATGTCGTCTGTCGTCTGTCTTCGCGACATGACTCTTCCAGTTTCTGGAATCTAATGCAGACTCTCCAGTCACACATGTCGTCGGGTCTTGTTTCAATACCCAACGCAAAATTTCGTTCTCACATAGTGTTAGAATTTCTTTGTTTTACCGTTTCTTGTCTAAGATTTTTCCTTCGTGCATGATGATATTTTTTTCATTAGAGGAATATTATTACCTTTCACTACAAAGGATTACAAAGGAGGAGCATGCCAACAGGAGACCTTTTGGTCCATAACTAGGTCGGATGCAAAAAAAAAATTATAATAATGATAAATAAATAAACAAATAAATAGCAATTATAATGATATAAATAATAGATAAAATAGGTGAATAAATAAATAGGTAAATTTAGATATATAATAAATAAACGGATAAATAGTAAATGATAATAAATTGACAAATAAATGATAATGATAAAAGATAATCAAGGAAATAATAAACAAATAGACAAATAATAAGAAATAAATAAACAAATAATATAAGATAAATAGCAGGCATTACAGCATCTTGATTAGGTGTTTATCTAAACGAATCTTAAAGTACCTATTCCGTAGGTACTTTCCCTCTGTCCGTGATTTCGTGAAGAATCTGTCCAACTGGTCATCAATATGGTCACCTCAGCTTAGGAACTTATCTGATATTTCGTCACTATTCTGAACTCTCCAGTTTTCATTTTCTTCATTGCCCGTTTAATCACTTCACGACTAATGTCATTCTCCTCCATAGACTCTTCCGTCATTTCTTCATCTTCCAGTTCCTGGTTTTGATTTTCTTCTGTCATTCTTAGCAAGTCTGACTTATATCCTCAACGTCTTTCGTCTATCTCCTCATGTTCAAACAGTAATACTCCTTCTTTGTCTTTAATAGTACTTTCGGTAGGCTATTTTCTTGTAATTCTTTGCAACACTATTAGTTCCTCAGTTCCTTGTATGTCTTGTTCTAGTTTGTCACAAATCTTCTCACATGCCTGTTTTTAAGTGTTCTGATTCATTAATTAATTCAATGTATGATGCTCTTGTGATTATAGTCCTACTCGCTCACTTCTTGTGTGTGTTTTCTCCCAACATTTTCTCTTGCCTCATTTGTCCATCTTGCTGCTTTCTTTTCCTTCCCACACCCAATGTTCTTAGAGTGCGGGGTGATCTAATAGAGGTGTTCAAGTGGATCAAAGGTTTTAACAAGGGTGATGCGAACAAGGTCATCATATTAAAACAACAGGGCAGGACTCGCAGTAATGGTTATAAACTGGACTAATTTATATTTAAAAAGGAAATAGGCAAGAATTGGTTTACTAATAGGGTGGTCGACGAATGGAATAAACTTAGTAATCATGTAGTAAGCGCTGAAACTATCAGTTGTTTTACGAAACGATTAGACAACTTTATGGATGGGGATAACAGGTGATGATGGATACGGAGCTGCCTAGTGTAGGCCTTATGGTCTCTTGCAGTCTCCTTCATTCTTATGTTCTTATGTTCTATGGCTCCAGTAATTATTTTACTATTGAAAATTTTCCATTTTTGAAATTTTTCCACTTTTCTGTGTCCTGCACAACGTCGTTTTGTTCACAGGCAAAATCTCTCCTTCATTAACTTCCCTTGTGTTTAGTTCTACTTGGGGAATATCAACCTATAACCAGACTCGAATATGATAGCTGGAACACTCGACATCCCTGAATATCTTTCTTGTTATTATAGAAGTTTACCGTATTTTTTTTCTGTGGAGTCCTTGATTTCAATGTTCCATCTATACCAACTCCATAGGTGGCCTTCTTGATGACGTCTAGTATGTACTCCCAATGGACATTTCATTTCTTATGCAAAAGCTAATTGGATATTCTCCGTCTCTGTTTCTTTCACCGAATTAAACAATTTCAGTACGTCCTGTAGACCAGGTCTGTCCGACTCCACCTGTGCACAGAAGAAGAACATAAAGAAGAGCATACCCCAGGAGACGTTGAGTAGCTACGGCCGAAGCCATCACCCTTGCCCTATGGTCTTCTTGGACTTATGGTGCAGGTAACAATCACTGCTGGGAATCGGAGAGAAGTGCAGGATTCGAACCCACATCTAAGCAAATGCGAGACCTGGGAATACTCCAGTTATGGTTACAATTCCTTCTGTTTCAGTGTCATTTGCAGTTTGTAATAAAATTAGTGATTTTTTCTTGAAGGAAATTTTATAGCGGTCCCACACCACGCCGTCGCGAGGTGCAACGGTCTCTCTGAACAAACTTGCCCCAATTATGAATTCTGTGGGAGAACCTTTCGTCTCCTCAAATGAGGGCTTTCTCTTGTAGATACGTTTACGAAATATGCTAAAGTTCATCAAAGAAGAAGAAGAAAAATTATGTTGATTTTGCACATTATACTGTATTAAACAACATTCCAAAAATTTTGTTTCATCTTTAGTTCTTGAATTACTTTTGTTTAGGAACAGCATGAGTATGGATACAACTAGAATGATATTTTACGAGTGGTTTGTGGTGGTGGTGGTGAATTTGTGGTAGGTGGGATTGTGGTAGAGTAGGCTGGTGATTGGGGTGGGGTTGCAGTTGTTGTGGGATTGTGGTTGATGTGCGTTTGCGGCACTGGAAACAATGTTTTTGTACCTGGTGGTACCTGGAGGTCACATGTTTGTCGTAGACTCAATGTCATTAACGCAGAGGAGTGTTTCACAACCTTTTTACCCTTGCGTAACCTTTAAAATGAATTGCACGTCTCAAGGAACCCCTGCGCAAAAAAAAATATATATATATATATATATATATATATATATATATATATATACCATATCTTTCTCATTTTATTTTCATCGTAATGATAGGTTAGATAGGATGATGTCTATATTACATTATTACGATAACAAAGGATATGCCGTGCGTGTTTAATTATATTACGTATATGAAATTAGGTAATAAATCAAAAGTGCATTAGCTTATCTCACTTGTTCTCGCGGAACCCTTAGGGACCTTTTGCGGAACCTTAGGGTTCCGGGGAACCCTGGTTGAGAAACGCTTACGTATAGGGTTTCTGGAATCTGTTGCCTTCGTGTATTGGGCTGGGGGAGGGTGCATTCAACAATAGATGTTTCTTCTTCTGACATTTTCTTTTTTAATGCATCATTGTGGCAAGTAGGGAAATGGGTTTTGTGGGCTCCATTTTAAAAGTGACTGGTAAGACGATATGAATGACAACTTAGTTTATGTCATACTTTAATGATCTTAGTACCAAATGATACAAACGTAGCCTGTATGATGATGATGAGGAGGAGGAGGAGGAGGAGGAGGAGGAGAGGGGGAGGAGGAGGAGTAGGTGGAGGAGGAGTTTGAGGAGGGGAAGGAGGAGGAGAGAGTTGGATGAGGAGAAGGAGGAGGAGTTGGAAGAGGAGAAGGAGGAGGAGGTGGAGGAAGTTTAGGAGGGAGATGAGAAGGAGGAGGAGGAGGAGGAATTAGTACGCTTGCGACAGAAGGCAACAGCTGCACAAGGAAAAAAAATGGCACAATGTCCACGATGACGACAATCCCCGTGACTTCGGCTGTACGATGCGCGAACACACACACACACACACACACACACACACACACACACACACACACACACACACACACACACACACACACACACACACACACACACACACACACACACACACACACACACACACACACACCGACTCGGTGGCATAGTTGGTAGAGCGCTGAACTGGGAAGCAGAAATGCTCCCAGCACCCAGTTCGAATCCTGCCCAGGGCCGAAATTATTTCGGTATCACTGTGCCTCGGGTCGTTACTCTGACTCTCGTGGGCGGGGAGTTGGGTGGGTGTGTGTGTGTGCAAGGTCATAGCATTACCCATAGATCGGACCTACGAGCTCTGAGCTCTCTTCCAGGAGGGAAATAGCTGTCGATCACGAGTCCAACACGTGATCCAAAGACCAAGTGAATACACACACACAATATATATACACACACACACACACACACACACACACACACACACACACACACACACACACACACACACACACACACACACACACACACACACACACACACACACACACACAGCAGTACCCATAGATTGGTCATATAAGAGCTCTGATCTTTCTTCCGGGAGGGTAATAGCTGTCGATCACGAGTCCAACACGTGATCCAAGACCATGGTGAATCACACACGCATACACACACACACACACACACACACACACACACACACACACACACTGTGATTCATTGTAGAGAGATCTGAACAGGGTTTGGAGTCAGAGGTGGGAAGTGGACGTCAACATTAAGAAATATATCATAATTGAATTTTTTTTTATTATTTTTTTTATATACCAAGGCTTTTTCCCCCTTCCAAGGGAGGTAGCCACAAAAGGAAAGGCATAAAAACACTCCCACCCATTTCATCCCTAAATACACTCCACACCCCTCCCACCCTTCCTCTCATCTGAGCACCTCCTGGATGACGGGTCATCCCTGAACCCTGCCCACCGCCCTGGGTCAGAAGCAGTGTCGCAAGACACAGTACATCCACAGCAAGGCCGCTTCATTTAATCGGCGACCCCCCCTCTCCGTCCCCCTTTGCATATAAGGAGAGGACGGGGAGAAATCCCTTCGGGCTGCGTCAAAATTTACTCACACATACTACCCCACCCCCCACCCCCCCGCCTATTCCTCCTCATGTCGTCACAACATCATCCATATACAACCATTCTCCACTCACCTCTGTCTTCCGTCCTCTCCCTTCCTTCCTCAACAGACATTCCCCTCTTCCCCAAAGCCCCCTTCACCCCATCCATCCACCTCATCCTAGGACGTCCCCTCATGTTCACTCCCTCCACATCTGCCTTCCATACCTCTTTTACTAGTCTTTCGTCACTCATTCTTTCCATGTGTCCAAACCATCCTAATATTCTTTCATCAACCCTCTCTCCCAAATCCTTTTTCACCCCTGTTCTCCTCCTCACCTCCTCATTTCTCACTCTATCTAGCCTAGTAACCCCCACCATACTTCTCAGACACCTCATCTCAAACACATTCAAACTCCTTCTCTCTTCTTCTCTTATGTTCCACGTTTCTGCCCCATACAGTGCTGTTGGCACAATCACTCCTTCATACAGTCTCCTCTTCGCATCCATTCCCAAATGTCTATTTCTCATTACACTCTTTAAACCACCAAGGCATTTACTTGCTTCTCTCAATCTACATTCTACCTCCACCTTCACTCCACCTTTTCCTGCTACACTTGCACCCAAGTATCTAAAACTATCCACTTCCTCCAGTCGCTCTCCCTTAATGTTCACTTCCAGTCTACTGCCACTTTCACCCCTTGTACATCTCATCACCTTACTTTTACCCACATTTATCTTTAGCTTTCTTCTATCACATACTCTCCCAAACTCTGCCACCAGCTTCCTCAATCCCTCCTCTGAATTTGGGAAAAGTAGAAAAAAAATATTAGGACAATATAAAATTGGTGCAAAGGAAGTAAAGAAATTGGGATCTCAAAAAGACCTGGGAGTAATCATCACAAAGGATATGTCCCTTGGCAATAGATAAACAAAATTGTCTTAGAAACCTATAACTTGCTAAGATCAGTAAAAGTGGTTTTCACTTACTTGGATGAAGAAATGCTAAAGAAAATACTATTCACACTGATAAGGCCAAGACTGGAGTACGCAGTGACACTATGGTCACCCAGTACTAAAAAGAATATAAATTGAGAGAATCCAGAGAGCAACCATGAAGATGGTCCCAACACTATCAAAACTGTCATATGAAGAGAGACAGCCAAAACTAGAATTGTCGTCTCTGGAAGAAAGAAAAGAAAGAGGTGACTTGTTGACCGTCTACAGAATTATGAGAGGTATAGAAGTCTTTGATAGAGAAGACTTACTAAATTGGGATAAGAGAAACACAAAAGGACATGGAAGGAGACTCAAAAAGGACAGTTATAGAAGAGACCTGAAAAATATTTTTTTTCCCAAAGAGTGGTAGATGTATGGAACATACTAGACGAAACAATAGTGTACAAAAACATTACATGAATTTAAGAGCAAATTAGACTTGGTGAGGTACAGACACGGGACACTACGAGCGTAGCTCCTCCTTCTCGTAAGATACAACTAGGTAAACACACACACACACACACGCACACACACACACACACACACACACACACACACACACACACACACACACACACACACACACACACACACACACACACACACGTACGCACGCACAAACACACAAACACATTTATATGCTGTACATAACCACATACATGTACTCATGCAAATAATTATGATGTCCCCACTAATTTCTGGGGCCCGAATGGGAACAGGGAAACTTAAAACTCAAACAGGATGGATCCAAGGACAAAGCCATTTAATTTGCCATCTCCCGTTGTTGCTATGTTTCCACGTTCAGATCACAGCCTGGCCCTGACTAGTTTCAGGAACTTTCGTAAGTCTTTGGTGAACACGTGATAGATATCGAAATCTGTAGAGAAAAGGATGCTTCTTTTCGGTACGCCTTCGTTGATTAATGCACTCGTATATCAATTGATTCATGAACTCGCTGATTCTTTTTGTTTTCTTTAGTTCTTGAGATATTCCAAATCATATGGGAGGGAGGGAGGAAGAAAGATTGGAGTCTTAACGGAGTTATGCCTGAGTAGTTTTGTAAAAAGATCTTTTCAAAGGAATAATGTTAAAAGGTGAAGAGAGATGATGACGACGACGGTGATGATGATGATAATGGTATGGTAATGATGATATGATGGCGATAGACGCAGTAATAACCTGGATTAATTTCAGATAGCAGTTACAACCACGTGAGGGGGGATGACGATGACGATGATGATATGATAATAATGATAATGATATGGTAATGATGATGATAAGATGGCGATAGACGCAGTGACAACCTGGATTGGCTTCAGATAGGAGTTACAGCCGTCCACGTGAAGGAAGATGATAATGATGATGATGATATGATAATAATGATGATAACATAATTATGATGATATGATGGTAATAGACGTAGTGATAACCTGGATTGACTTCTGATAGGAGTTGCTCCTAAAATTTCACGAATATAACAGATTTCAGTGGAGTCTTCGTTTACTCGAAGTGGATTTACTTTCCACATGCACAGGCTCGCACACACACACGCACGTACGTACGCACGAAGGCAAAGTGGAGTGACCTATGCATTTATTTATTTTATTTATTATTATCTTTATTACTATAATTTTCATTTATTTATCTTTTATTTTTTATTTATCATTATCATATTTTTTTCGCATCCGACCTAGTTATGGACCAAAAGGTCTCCTGTCAGCATGTTCCGCCTTTGTAATCCTTTGTAATCCTTTCTAATCCTTTAATGTTCCTCATCGTTGCAGATAAACAAAGCTAGAAGAGAATATAAACACTAGATCTTTCATCATTCAAGAAACGAAGAGTAACCACCCTCACTGGAGGGAATTGACGAATGTAGTAAATACGTATATTTACTATTACCATGATATAGAAAGTTGCATTTGGATCTTCACTTGGTATAGATTTATTTTTTTCGATATTTAGTCGGCAATAAGCGGTGTTTCTGACCTTAGAAACAAAATAGTATCGAGAAAGTGGAACTGTAGATGTTGTAAAGATTATATTTAAAGAGAAGGTAGAACGGGAGCATTATATGTTAAAAAAAATGGTCAGCATTTTTTTCAGTTTACTTTGTTTTATTTTATACCAATAAACCAGATGTGTATCCACGTGAAAGATTACATACACACACACACAAACACACACACACACACACACACACACACACACACACACACACACACACACATATATATATAATATATATATATATATATATATATATATATATATGTATATGTATATATTATATATATATATATATATATGTTTGTGTGTGTGTATACATTTCATTATTGTTATTACTCTTTTCGGGGAGAGGGAGGGGGGAGGGAGGGAGAGGGAAGTTATTTCGAAAAAGAAAATCGTTTTATATTAACTTGATCATGACCTTGGCGCAGTCATTCCTATCCTGAAAATAACCCGTCAATTCGCAGAATCGTCTTGCTGTGATCCTTTTGACAATAAACTAGAAAATAATAGCAAAGCAAGCAAACGGGTAGTAAATAGACGAACGAGTCTGCCAGCAAATGTCACCACAGAAGCAGTTCCCGTAATAGGCCTCGTCAATTTGACCTTGTTCGAACCCGTAAGGTCACACGATTCGCGGTTGTTAACCTAGTTGGTTTAACCTTGAATGTGCTCGGGTTCGGTTCTTCCTCCTAATTGAAAGGTTAGTACATCAGGGATAGTTTGCCTGGTCTTCAAATGAAATCGATTATCAAAATCGATTTTAACTTCTTGCACGTGTAGTTCGCATCTTTAATTCTCCTTTCGTGAAGATGAAGTTTACACCAGAAGGAAGTTTGATGTTAATGGTCATGTCATTTTTGGCCTTCAGTTTTAATCAAATATATTCTCAAGATTTCTGATGATTCGTTGTAGTTTTTGTTAGGCTTCTTTCTCTAGATTCTCATTGTACTGTGTAGCTGGCGATACTAACTGTTTCGTTATTGATTTTCGTGATTGTTACTAGTAACTTAGAAGAAAAAAATATGGTTTTAGCCAGTTCCCACTGATGCTAAAAAGTTTTTTTTTTTTTTTTTTTTTTTTTTTTTTTTTTTTTTTTTTTTTTTTTTTTTTTTTTTTTTTTTTTTAAGAATAAATTTTTTTACGCGTGTTGGCAATCACAGTAAAGACACAAGTCACGACCATCAACGAAGACTTGGAGAATCGACAATGACCAACAGGTGGTAACCGACAGATGATAGAAACATAAACAGATCAGATTAACTTTCACCTTATTTCTTAACGTGAGATCTGTTCTTTAAAGAAAAACAATTCTACTCAGCTTTAAGGTGAAATCTGAAAGGTCTAGAAATCTATAAGTTTTGTGCAAAAAACTAATTGGGAGTTTGTTTCTCTGTGGTTTATCTAGAACATCACATATGCCATAATATGTTTTGTTTATTTCAATTCATGAGCGCGCGTGTGTGTGTGATTCACCATGGTCTTGGATCACGTACTGAACTCGTGATCGACATCTATTACCCTCCCGGAAGAGAGCTCAGAACTCATATATGACCGATCTATGGGTAATGCTGTGACCTTACACACGCACGCACACACTCTCATGGCGCTGTGGTTAGAGCTCTGGCCTGCCACTACGGAGGTCCGGGTTCGACCCTCGCCCGGGGCTGAAAATAATATTAGTATCGCAGCGCTGAGGCTGTTACTCCAACTCTCGTGGGCGGGGAGTTGGGTGTGTGTGTGTGTGCAAGGTCATAGCATTACCCATAGATCGGACCTACGAGCTCTGAGCTCTCTTCCAGGAGGGAAATAGCTGTCGATCACGAGTCCAACACGTGATCCAAAGACCAAAGACCAAGTGAATACACACACACACACACACACACACTCTGTGGCGCGGTTGGTAGAGTCCCCGACTGTCACTACGGCGGTCCGGGTTCGAATCCTGCCCAGGGCTGAAAATAATTTCAGTATCGCTGCGCTTCGAGGCTTTAATCCAACTCTCGTGGGTGGGGAATTAGGTGTGTGTGTTCTTGTGAGGTCACAGTATTATCCATAGATCGGTCCAACGAGCTCTGAGCTCTCTTCCGGGAGGGAAATAGCTGTCGTTCACGAGTCCAGTACGTGATCCAAACGACTAAGGTGAATACACACAACCCCCCCGCCCACGAGAGTTGAAGTAACGACTCGTAGCGCAGCGATACTGAAATTATTTCAGCCGTGGGAGGATTCGAACTCGGACCGCTGTAGCCGCGGTTGCGAACGCTACCACTGCGCCGTCGAGTGTATGTGTTTGTGCGTGTAACTTTGAGACTGGAAGCATTTTGCTTGTGTGTAGATGTCCGTATAGATGTTAAACCTATACGGGGAAGATGGGTTTAATACGCATCTATACGGTTATGAATATCACTAATCTTAAAGATGACGGCAGCTCTCGTTCTAGTGCATCAAATGCTGCCGTGAGGTCAACTAAAGGTGCCGCCAAAATTCATAACAAAAATAATTTTCGTATTATCGACTGTCTCTGTCATCCATTTTTGTTCATTAAAGCAGCATCAGTGTAAAGATGAGTATTTTCATATTACCCGGGGACAAAATATTGTTACACTGATGTTGAATCGAACAAAATACTGACCAAACTAGAATTTAGATTTTCTGACAAGGGTGCTGGGGACTTTCGAGAGGTTTGGGAAGGGTGATAAGGCTGCTTACTTCATCAGTGTAAAACTATTCTGTCCAAGCTGTGGGCAGGAGCAACATAAATTGCGTAATTGGTTTTGACATTGTCTACGATTGGCCCGTCCGCCATTGAATACATAATACATTGAAAATAATTAAATCTTTGAACAGAGTATGCAAATAACAGTATACATATATAAATTCAACAATACAATAGTCATCTTCATACAACATATAATATTTGAAACATACTGTGTAATTTAAAAGACATGCATATTAATCCGATACAGAATAATAATTTTATAAACAGTATGATGTGTACACTTAGGGGACACTAGCAGTGGTAGCGTGTTGCTACAAGGGTGTCTCCTCAAGCCAAAAAGGTTGGGAACTACTTTGCTTGTCGCCAGGCAATTCTTTACACATGAGGGAACAAGATGACTTGTGTTCGTGTGCAGCCAAGACTAATAACAAGGCAGTCACGCGCGTTCGTATAATAGAGTTGTGACCACATTTCTCATATAAGGTAGTGTACTGGTGACGTAATCTGAAGCATGTTGGTTTCTCGCAATCGCTCAGTTGCGGGTTCGAATCTCGCACTTCCCAGAAGTGACTGTTACCTTCCCCCCAGCAGTCCAAGCGCATGATAGGGCACAGGGGACGGCTTCGGCCGCAGGTACGCGTCTTCCGGCGTAAGTTTCCCATCTTCTTGTCATTTGAGGGAAAGGATTTATGATTTCAAAATGCTTTCAGTCATTTTTGCACTGCGGAAGGGATAGTCGTCGGCCAAAAAAAAAAAAAAAAAAAAGGTGGAACGGTGATCTAATGCAGCGAATAACAACAAAAATATTTGGCCACAATTTTCTGTTTACGTCGATTAGGATAATTAACGAACTAATGACCAACTGATACTTGATCAACCTTCGCGTAAATTCCAGAGAACAAACACCCGTTCCTGACCAATCCCTTCTAAAAGCCGTTGCGCCATTGATGTGGTCAGCCCAGTGTAACCATACAACCAGGAAGAGAGGCGGGAGAGATGAGAAAGGCTACGAAGAATGTAGGAAGGAATAAGTCGAGGTGACTCACGGGAGTCACGGCCCGCGAGCCTCCGCCTTCCCCGTCCACCCGCGCCCGCCTCCGCCGTCGACAACAGACCCTTCGAGACGCTAGTTCATGCGTGACGCGGCCTTCGGAAAGAAGTCAAAGAAGACCACAGCCGAGAGAGAGATGAAGGGCAATGGGCTTCACAGTTACAAAGGAGTATTCTGTTACGGTGAAGGTGTGTGTTTACTTTTGCCTTTGTAATAGGAAATGTACGAATATAAGGACTCGAAGAGGCGTATCCATAACATAAATATTGCACATGCATGCATCCATCCACATATTCAGCCGAGAAAGAGATGAGGGGCAAAGGGCTTCACAGTTACAAAGGAGTATTATGTTATGGTGAAGGTGTATGTTTATTTTTGCCTGTGTAATGGAAAATGTACGAATATACGGACTCAAAGAAGCGTATCCATACATACATAAATACTCGTACTGTACATGCATGCACATATATACATGTTGAAACATATGTATGAATACATAAAATCATACATATGTACAAAATATATATATATAGGTATATGCTTACTTTTGCCTGCGTAATGGGAAATTACGAATATAAATATATGAACTCAAAGAGGCGTATCTATACATAAATAAATATTCTACATGAATGCATGCATCCACACATGAATACATAAAATCATACATATATACAAAAACATATATATATGAATATTGATAAATACAAATATACCAACATACCGTTCATGTATACAAAAACATTGACACAAATTTATACATATACACCACACAAACGTGTATGCATATGCTCACACGCACAGATGCGTCATCTTATGGAATTGCCTAG
>NC_134817.1:7846741-7874241 GCF_046742065.1 Oratosquilla oratoria | reverse complement strand
ATTAGTTCGGCCATGTGAAGAGAAGAAATGAAGATTACGTGGGAAGGAGAGTGATGGAGATGGAGGGCCAGGCGAGGGAGACCCAAGCTGCGTTGGAAGGACAGACTGAGAGAGGACCTTAAGAAGAAACATCTGGAGGAGGAGGAGCAGGTGATGGACCGAAACAGGTGGAAACGACTAGCGAGAAACGGCGACCCCACATGAAAATGGGAAACGTCAACAGGAAAAGAAGAAAGATATGGTTTAACGTCACAAATACCCCCCTATTTGAAGGATAGGACGGTGCCCCTCACAGAGGAATTTGTAGGGTAGAATTTAATTAACCATGCCCTTGGTTCAACTTCGCCGGTGGCAGGATTCGAACCGTCATCCCTTTGACCTTCGCCGGAAGTAACGCCCTAACTCGCTCAGCCAGATTATGATTACTAATAAAAAAAGAAAAAGAAACATAATGCATGGCTCTGATTACGTCATCATGCTTGGAATATACATGAAGAAACAAGAGGGGAAAAGCTGAAATTAAAAATTATACAAAAATTTATGTAAATCGAAGGCAAAAGTGATAAAGTTAGGGAAGTGAGAGAGAAAGCAGAAGGTGAATGACCTGGCAAGCGGTGAGGGAATCACACCGTGAGGCGCTTCCCTGCATCAGCCAAAACTGCCAAATCTCCCTTTCCAGTAGGGCAAGTGGCAATCACTTGGACGAGTTCTTTAATGGAGTTATCAGGACTTTTTCCGCCGCAAAATCACTATTTTGTTTTCTCAAAAAAAAAAAAAAAATTGATATGCTGGAGGAAAATAGCTGAAAGTTGCAAGATTCAATTCTGCTCAGATAGTCGAAGGAAAAATAACCCAATGTGATAGCGCCTCAATGATGAACACCGGTCAACGTCATGACGAGGCATCCACAAAACTCGACGTGGCACGTCGGCACCTAAGAACAGAACATAAGAACATGAGAATGGAGGACACTTCGAGACTATAAGACCTACACTACACAGTTCCATGAGAATGGAGGACACTTCGAGACTATATGACCTACACTAGACAGTTCCATGTCCCTTATTATCTTTCATACCTATCCAAAAAGAGAATGAAATAGGGTCACGCGGTGCTGAAGGCGCTGATCAAAGTCATGTATCAAACGTTTGCTCCCACAGTGGAGCCACGGAAATGAATGAAATATCGTGAGTGACTACACCCACAATAAAGGTAAAATGGCACCCGGTACTGAGGGGGTTTGTAACCATCAGTAGCCGGTCATTGGTTAAAGGAAAGAATTATTTTTGTTTTTCTTCTTTCCTAACTGAAAAGGACATATTTGCATAAACAGAACACACATGACAATGGCTGAAAAAAGGAATATCTGCTACAAGTGAAAGGGAGACTTTAACATATCCTGCCGCGCAAGGCCGTTGATTACAAAGGCGAAGCATGCCGACAGGAGACCTTTTGGTCCATAACTACCAACAGGAGAACTTTTGGTCCATAACTACCGACAGGAGACCTTTTGGTCCATAACTACCGACAAGAGACATTTTGGTCGCTACAGGAACTGAGGTAAATAGCAAATGAAGTAGGCTAAGCCTTTCGTTGGGTGACACTTGCATGATTGTGATAAACAGGCAGAATAGGAGGCCAAACGCAGAGTATGGGATCCAGTATATTTGACGTTTCGTTTTATTTTATTTATTTATTATTATTATTATTATTATTATTATTATTATTATTATTATTATTATTATCATTATTATTATTTTTTTTTTTTTTTTTTTTTTTTTTTTTTTTTTTTTTTTTTTTTTAAGAAGCCCTGCTGGTCGAAACGTTAAATACATTGGATCCCATACTCTGCGTTTGGCCTCTCTCCTACAGAGCTGTTGTAGTCGTTGCTGCTTTTATTCAACAGCCAGAATAAAAGAAAAAAAGTGCGACGTGCCAAGGAGGGGAGGAAGAGAAATTTGGACAAAGACGAAACACGAGAAGAGAAAATCACCGAAAAGAAACTAACGGAAGAAACCAAGAAGTGAAAGTGAAAGGTGAATGAACCACTAACTGGAAGAAGAGGAGGAAGAAGAAGAAGAGGAAGAGGAGAGGGAAGAAGGTGAAGAGGAAGAGGAAATAAAGGAAGAAGAGTAGGAAGAGGGGAAGGAAGAAGGTGAAGAGGAAGAGGAAATAAAGATAGTAGAGGAGGAAGAAGAAGAGGAAGAGGAGAAGGAAGGTGAAGAGGAAATGAAGAAATTAGAGAAGGAAGAAGGAAAAGGAGAAGAGTCAAAGACAAAGGAAATAAAAATCGTGAAAGAACAAATGTACGAAGAAGGAAGAAAAGAAGAAGAAAAAAAAACGAAATAAAAATGGGAGAAGAAAAGTCCTCACCAAAAATGGACCGGAATTATAGGAAAATTACTCCAAGAGGCGCTTGACGATGACTAAAGCTGTTGTCACCTTTGCCTTGTGTGCTTGGATAGCCAGGGCAATTGGTAGCCACCAACAGCCGCTTGGAATCGACCCCGGGGCGGCATTTTTTTTTTTTTTTTTTTTTTTAGGGGGAGGGGGCGGCACCTTTGGTGAAAAGAAGCTAAAGCAAATTCCCCCGTAATGTACTTTTAATGCATGATTTATTTATCCTGAGTTGTGTGTATGAATGATGTGTGTATAAACGTTGTTTTGTGGATGAATGTAACATGGGAATCGTGCTAGTGACTATCAGATGTGGAAGGTGGTGGTAGTGGTGGTGGTGTGTGTGTGTGGGGGGGGGGAATTTACCCATGTCGGGGCCCTGATTTGAGTACATGGCGACCAATCACATACCAAGGTAGAGGAAAGGGGCGGAGCCGTTTTGACATTATCAAAGTAAACAGACTGTAGGAAACTTTGACAGGAATGAAATTGAGACCACTTATAGCCCATGACAGAGGAAAGGGGTGGAGCCGTTTTGACATTATCAAAGTAAACAGACTGTAGGATTCTTTGACAGGAATAAAATGGAGACCACTTATAGCCCATGACAGTGGAAAGGGGTGGAGCTACTTTGGTATTATCAAAATAAACAGACTATTAGAAACCTTCACAAACAAAGTAAATAAATAGAAAAGTAAGTTTTCTTTATTTGCCTCCGTAGGGACATTTATATCTTTTAGGATAGGGTACAAGGCACAGACATCTCTACTGTACTTTGGGTATTCTTTCAGCTATCTCTTCTCTATTCTTCCATCCATCTTTTGTAAACACGCTTCCCAGATACTTAAATAGATAAATCATCATTTTGATATAATGAAAGATGCCAAGACATTGCGAGATGAATCATGTTTGTGCCTTCATAGTGCGTCGAAGTCGGTCCCGACACGTAATTATGTAGCCCCAGGGTTCGAACTAGTGATGAGACGATAGCAAAAACTTGTAACGATTTCGATACAAGTTCCGATACTGCTTTAAACTTCCGATCTTCCGATACGAGCCCGATTCCGATACCTGCAATGATCATCATTCATGTTTTATTTTCGGGCCCTACAGTTGGTTTGAGAAACTAACGCTTTATGAACGGAGTACATTTTTATTGCTTATCGGAATCGGAAGTTTGAGTAGTATCGGAACTAGTATCGGATTTTTTTTTTTTTCTGTATCATCCTATCACTAGTATGAACCATAACCTTAGCTGGTGACTGCCATTAGCCAAGCTACAGCAAAGTGTCTCCCGGCGCCAACGACATTATAAAATAAGTTTAGCGAATACAAAAAAAAATTGACTCATTTAAGCTCAAAATTCCCTCTCTCTTGAACAAAATCGTCTAAAATTAACTTGGGGGACTCGCATGTAATTACTACCTAAGAGGTAATGTTGATACTGTCAATACTTTCGATATTGACAATAATGACCTCCCTGCTTCTGGTATCAACCAAATATTCTGCAGATTCCTCCAAGACCTTTAGTATCAACCTAAGTCGATCACTATTACCGAAAATAACGAAGATATCCTAAATGAATATTCACTGTCGGAGGACCCTTAAACAAGAAGATTTTAGTACAACATAAGATCAATTGGGATCAGTCAAATGTCCCTAAACCTGTCCTTATTCCGGGTTTCCTCCTCTTTTGAACGAAATGGTTTAGGGCTCGCCGGAACGAGACCTTTGCATTGCAACACAAGACCACTGGGCGAAACTAGCTGTTCCTCCAACGGGACTTCGGGTGCACGAAAGTGAGAGGCCGGGGGTGAGGTGACGGTGCACGAGAGACGTGAGAGGCAAGAAAGAGGCCAGAAGGGAGGATGGTCATGTTATGGTGGACATCAAAGCGAGCTCGGAAGAGAGAAGAAAGAGGAGGAGGAGGAGGAGGAGGAGGAGGAATTAGTGGGGAAAAAATAAGGCAATAAACAGGAAGAACATATTAATGAACAAGAAATATTTAGGTATGATGAGTAAAAGTACTCGTGAGACAGAATCTTCTGTAATCCACGCCTTCGTCCAAATTGAAAAATTGAAAGTCTTCAGTCGCTAGCCATTTCAACATTTTGAAATAGGTGAGATTGCTTCATCGGTCCTTTAGGGACTGGTCGAGTTTGTTGAATCATCGAAATGATTCTGAATGAGAGATTCTTATGAATCAGTGGTTTGCCACCAGGAATCATGTCACATAATTGAGAGAATCATATGAAAAAATATTCATATTAAGGTCTTAATAGCTGGACTGTTTGAATTGATCATTCTTGAAAGTTGATGCAAACACTTGTTTATATATGATACAAATGCCTTTCATGTTTGTTTTGAAACGAGTGTAATTATGCAGATATTTATTTCTTAAATAATAGTCTGAAAAGTGGTTAATGAAAAATTACCCATGTAAATAAAAAGGTATATACATTGGTAAAAATAACACCAAGTACAACTACAAGTTATTTGGAAAAAACGTCAACAAAAGTGAGTAGTGAAAAGGAAAGGATCTTGGTGTAATAATCAGTAACGATCTCAAATCATCTAGGCAGCGTATTTCTGCCTCACAGAAATCAAATAAGATCCTAGGACTCATTGCACGATCTTTGGATTCCAAAAGACCATCTGTCATCAACGAACTGCATAGGTCAAAAGCCCGTCTACATTTGATATATGCTGTGTCCGCATGGTCACCGAACCTCATTAAAAATATTGTCCTCATCCTCTTCCTCCTCTTCTTTCTCTTCCTCCTTTTTTCCTCCTCCTCATTCATCTTCTCCTCCTTCTCCTCCTCATCCTCATCCTTTTTTCTCCTCCTACTCCTTCTCCTCCTCCTACTCCTACTCCTCCTCCTACTCCTCCTCCTCTCCTCCTCCTCCTCCTCCTCCTCCTCCTCCTCCTCCTCCTCCTCCTCCTCCTCCTCCTCCTCCTCCTCCTCCTCCTCCTCCTCCTCTTCCTCCTCCTCCTCCTGCCCCATCTACTCCCTTTCTCCATCTTCGAGAATTGGGAATCGTGCAGCGAGGTCGAACGGCTTCCAGTCGATGATGATAAGGATTTCTAGTCGAAGGCAAAGAATATCTGAGAGAGGACAAAGAGATATGCTTATTATATCTATTGATACGATTATATAACATTTTTGGTCAATTTAGATCATCGTACGTGAAATCATATCAAATCATCATCATCAGTTGGGGGGGCATACGCAAGGGGGCGCGTTGCGTCACTCACTCTCCAGCGTCAAAGCCTACAGTCTCCAGCGATTCTCTCCATATTCCCAAACCATCTCAATATCCTTCGTCATCCCTACCTGCCAGCTCTCTTTCCACCTTCTCTCTTTTCCTCTTTCTGCCAGCTCTCTTTTCACATCCTCTCTTTTACTCTATCTGCCAGCTCTCTTTTCACATCCTCTCTTTTCCTCTTTCTGCCAGCTCTCTTTCCACCTTCTCTCTTTTCCTCTATCTGCCAGCTCTCTTTCCACCTCCTCTCTTTTCCTCTATCTGCCAGCTCTCTTTCCACCTCCTCTCTTTTCCTCTATCTGCCAGCTCTCTTTCCACCTCCTCTCTTTTATTCTATCTGCCAGCTTTCTTTCCACCCCCTCTTATTTTCCTGTATCTACCAGCTCTCTTTCCACCTCCTCTCTTTTCCTCTGTCTGCCAGCTCTCTTTCCACCTTCTCTCTTTTCCTCAACTCCTCATAATTTACTCTGTCCATCCTCATAACCTCTGCTATACTCCTCAATCACTTTGTCTTATTTTTATTTATTCATTTATTTATCTATTTATTACTTATTTGTTTATTTATTTTTATTTTTATTTATTTATTTATCTTTTTTTTTTTTTTCTTCTTTTTTTTTACAGTCCCCGTCTCGGATCCATACGATATCGTGGACACAATCTCCCCATTCCTAGGCACCTCTTAATCATAAATAATAATAATAACAATAACAATAATAACAATAACAACAATAACAATAATAATAAAAATTCCCAAGGCATTTACTTTCTTCTCTCAACCTACAACTTACCTCTACCACCGTAGATCATGTATATACGCATGTATGCATATTAGTATGTATGCATGCAAATATGTACGCATGTATGTATACATGAATATATATGTATATATTCGTACATGCATGTCTAGAATTAAGTTGCATTGTAGGTACTCTTCGGTCTAATACCGGACGATCCTTTTTTGTTCGCGGTCCGCCATGATCATGCGCCTGTCTCGTAAAGAATCAAGGACGAAAACAAAAAACAAGCTCGGTTAAGTACCAAACGAGTTACTATCTCATATTTCGAATTGCTCCCGTCCGATCCGACTAACCCGTCTTCGTATGTACCGATTACTCTCCAAAGTTACGATCGTCTTCCGTTCGGAGAGAACGGGATCTTGTTAGTGGAGTTTAGTGTGTCTATGGGGACGAGAAGGACGAAGGAAAGGAAAGGAATGCAGAAGTGGTCAAACGCCAGATGGCGACGGAGTGCCTCCAGCAGCGGGTCAGCAACTCCCTCGCCCTCGCCGTGGCTCAATGGTACCGCACGTGTCTCGTAACCACGTGGGGATTTCGGGCGTTTGTTCGAATCCTGGCCCCGGCTCAGAGATTAGGAAAGACGTTCACTATTGGTAATGACCCCCCAATCGTTGATCACCTCGGATTTCAGGTGACCTTAACTTCTTCCAGATATCGTCACTGGGGTAGTATATCGTGGACACAGGCTCCTGTGAGCATGTACGAAGTGTTTTGGGTTATCTTCAAGGTTGAGATCCGGGCTGGTGCAAGCCCCGCAGACCACGGACAAAAAAAAAAAAAAAAAAAAAAAAAAAAAAACCGAAGATACGATATTATTCGAAACGTCTGTAAAACGGTTCTTCAGAGTTGGGAGCCGGGAGAGGAAAATGAGGTCACCAAGATGACCTTGGCTATATCTAGACTACCAAAGACACGTCCTGATATTTTATGAATCACCACAGTCCTGGATCATGTGTTGGGCCTGTGATCGGTAGTTAATAACCCTCCTGGATATGAGCTCTGGTCTGTCTCGTATTGTGGTTTAAGTTGATGTTGTGACCATCCACACACTAAACGTATATTAATACCACTGCTTTGTTGTTCTTCTTGTTCTTGATGTTCTTGTTTTGTTCTCATTCCTGTTCTAGTTCTTGTTCTCGTCCTCGTTTTTATTCTCACTCTCATTCTTGTTATTGTTCTCTTTATTCTTCTTGTTCTCTTTCTTGTTCTTTTCCCAAACATGTTCTTGTTCATGTTTTTTTGTTCTTTATCTACTTTTTCTTAATTTTCTACTTGTTCTTTATGTTCTTTTTGTTTGTTATATCATTGTTGTTTGTCTTGTTCCCTTAGTTCTTCATGGTCATTTTTCCTACTTCTTGTTCTTGTTCTTCACCTTGTTCTTGTTCGTCATCTCGTTATTCTTGTTCGTCTTGTTTTTCTTGTTCTTTTGGTTCTCCCGTTTCTCTTTTTAATATTTTTCCTATTTTCTTCCTTGTTTTATTTCTTCCTCTCTCTTTCTTCATATCTTCTCTCCATCCTATTCTGTTCTACTTCACCTCCTCCTCCTCTTCCTCCTCCTCCTCCTCCTCCTTCTCCTTCACCTCCCTTTGTTTCATTTGTTACTTCTTTATTAGTGAAAGTAATATGAAGAAATTATTTTTTCTTTCTTCATTGGCAGCCTATTAAAACATAAAAAACATAAGAATTAAAGACTATCATTTCGATCAAAGAAAGAAAGAGATCGTCAATCCAATGCGGCTACTAGGCAACAAAGTAATCAATTCCGACAACGCAATCAATTGCGACAAAGCAATCTATAATCGATTGCGACAAGCATCGTCCGCAGCCCCGCCATGTATTTATTACCTCATCCATATTCTAGCGGCCACACTGGTTGATGGGTCTTTCTGGAGGTCAAGTTAAAACAAAAAGCGTAAATTGTGGATCAACGTGTCAAACCACCACATAGTTTAAGAAATATCAAACCACCACGGAGTTTAAGAAATATAACCTTCGTTAATAAGGTGTTTTTATATATATATCTCTCTAAATAAAAAAAATTAAGTGTAGAAAATACATCATGAGAAAGGTACCACGTATTGTTGTATAAGTCTGAACGATGTATTTCGAATTGTGGATCAACGCGTCAAACTACCACATAGTTTAAGAAATATCAAACCACCACGGAGTTTAAGAAATATAACCTTCGTTAATGAGGTTTTTATATATCTCTCTAAATAAGATTTTTTCTTATATGTAGAAAATACATCATGAGAAATGTACCACGTATAGTTGTATAAGTCTGAACGATGTATTTCGAATTCAGTTTGTACTTTTTCACAGTATTCGCAGCGTTCGGGAAGAAATCTGATATACTGAAGCTGAAGGAAAAGTATTTTCTTCCTGCACATCTCATGACTTTTTTTTTTTTTTTTTTTTTCAGAAAACAAAATAGCTTGCCGTGATGATTTTACGGCGGATGAAGTTCTGGAAGTAGGCGATACCGCCGATTAATCGGAGGTTGGAGGAGATATAGCCCAGTGTGATAACCACTTAATGACGGCTACCACCTCATGCTAGAGCCTGACATCACGTTTGTTTCTTCTTCTTCTTCTGCTTCTTCTTCTTCTTTTCTTTTTTCTTCTTCTTCCTTTCTTCTTTTTTTTCTTCTTCTTCTTCTTCTTCTTCTTCTTCTCCTTTTCCTTCTTCTTCTCCTTTTCCTTCTTCTTCTTCTCCTTTTCCTTCTTCTTCTTCTCCTTTTCCTTCTTCTTCTTCTTCTTCTCCTTTTCCTTCTTCTCCTTCCTCTTCTTCTTCTTCTTCTTCTTTTTCCTCTTCATCTTCTTCTTCTCCATACTCTTCTTCCTCTTCTTCTTCTTCTTCTTCATCTTCTTCTCCTTTTTCTTCTTCTTCTTCTCCCATCAGAGCGTTCCCCCAGGTACCAGTTTCCCCTCTAATACTCACGTGTGTGCTGAACTCAAAAAGAGAGAGCACCACCACCGCCGAACCTACATTTCACTGACGCTTGATTTCGATTCATTACGGCCTTTGCTCATTTCCCACCGGAACGCATTTCTGTCGACATTTAACTTCTGAGTTTTCTATCTCTTATTTTCCTTTCGTTTTTTATTTTTAAGAATACGTATATATATTAATAAAGAAATGTATCATTACAAAATATAGATCTGTGGGATCAGGACTTCGAGGTGTCTTTGCGTAATAAACGAAGACGCGACACTGAGGGAGTATGGAGGAGTCTGACGTTGTGGTTTTTTGAAGATCGAGACGCAGATTCCTCGTGTCTTCTCGAATATCGTGACAAAGAGAGACAGGTTTGGTAAGTTCTGACGCAGAATTCCGCATCTCAAATATTGATAAGCAGCATTGTTGTGCCTTTCTGTGATTGGCTGTTTCCCTTTAGAAAAGTGACGCGGCCACCGTTTTCCAGAAAGACGCTATTTCTCAAAATTTGTATTGTACATCAGCTGTCTCTATTTTTTGTTTTGTTTTTCTGTGGATTACTGATTACATAAATTCTATGAAATCATCACCTCGGAGACGTTAGTAATGCCCCTTTACACTAGAGCAGCGTTTTCCAACCTTTTCCGACCATAGCACCCCCTGTTGTCATGTCTAAGCAGTCCAGCACCTCATATCTTGTTATTAGAAGGATAAAAGAAAGTGAAGTGTACTGCTTGATGATTTATTTCCTTGATTCCTTAGAACTGAAACAAAGGGACAATATTGTTTGTAGAAGAAATAAGAACACCCTAGAAAAATAAAATAGCATGGGAAAAAGTCAAACATGAACAACTGGGTAATCAATGATACACATATCAATGTGGTTTTTATATGGATCACTTCCCAGCACCCCCTATAATTGATTTCAGTACCCCCAGGTTGGGAAACGCTGCAATAGAGTTATATATACATTATTCTTATATGACTGAATACAAATCACCACACAAAGAATACTAATCACTTGATATTCTAGGGGCGGTAAAATATAGGAAGTAAAATTGGGGAGGTAAGTTAGTGCGAACGACTGAGGAGCGATGGAGCAAGTGTGTTACTGAGTGGACGCCGCGAGATGGGAAGCGTGGAAGAGGGAGACCAGACAGGAGGTGGAGAGATGAGATTGAGAAGTTTGCAGGAGTGACGTGGCAGGGGTTGGCGCTGTCGTGTGAATCATGGAATGCTATGAAGAAGGCCTTTGTTCAGCAGTGGACTCAGGATGGCTGAATTGATTGATTGATTGATCTATCCCTCTTCGCTGTTAACTCATTTGGAACTATCCTTGTTCCGAAAGCCAAATGCTCTGGTTTTCGATGACGAAATAATTATGTCGATTTTTTTTTTAAAACTAAAGTCACTATATTTTGAAAATTATTGACCCAATCATTCTGTATAACTATCGTTCCGTATCCACTACCCCCCCCCCAATACTTTCACTAGTTGTTTCCATAAGCCAGAATGACATGTCATTCACATTTCTAATCGTTTCGTTCTCAAACTGACCTTGCAGATCACGCAACTGCCGAGGAAATGACGTCATTCCTCCCATCGATGCTGCTTTCATTATCCGGTTGGGTAGTTCCAAACGATCTTATTCAACTAAGTTGTCTAAAAAAAAAAAAAAAAAAATTATGATAATAATAATAATAATAATGATAATAATAATATAGTAATAATAATAATAATAATAATAAACGTATTTCAATCTAATAATCATCGGTCAGTGCAACTTGAGTTTATTATTGGGTGTCTTTAAGCCATTTTCTTCAGCTGTGGGTGTGCGGGCGCCTTCTGTGCGACAACGTAGCTTACACCAGAAGACACTTGAAGGGTTATCACACTGGACAATTTTTCCTCCGACCTCCGATTAATCGCCCACCTCCAGCACTTGGCAAACTATTTTGCTCTCTCAGCAATTTACATAAATATGCTGAAGGAAATTATTTTCCTCCAGCAAATCTGCTTCAACAGTCGAAGGAAAAATAGCCCAGTGTGATAACGTCATTAGGTTCGGATCGGATGATAAGGTGAAGGAAGGAAATAAAAAAAAAGTGACATCAATTTCACTATCTAAACCATTGACTATCACTATCACTCGATTTGTTTCCAAAGATTATTTCCTTTGGAAAAAAGAAAATACAGTGAAAAAGAAAATGGATGAAATTAATTAGCATCCGAAAGTAAATAATGCCATAAATGTCACGAAGCAAAGGAGAAATAAATGTCTGAGACAAGCCAGGATGAGGCCACTGGGTACAGAAGTATTGAATATCTTCTCCAGTTTAAGAAAATTTAAAGACCAAACGTTTTTTTGTAACATATAGCTTCTCCAAATAATACGCACCACTACTACTACTACTACTACTTCTACTTCTACTACTACTACTACTACTACTACTACTACTACTACTACTACTACTACTACTACTACTACTACTACTATCACCTTTCACTATCACCACCACCACCACTGACCATTACAATCACCATCCAAATTACCACCAATCCTGCCATTAGCTGCAATATAAAACACCTTATACCAGTCCCACTACCATC
This sequence comes from Oratosquilla oratoria, assembly GCF_046742065.1. Taxonomy (NCBI): domain Eukaryota; kingdom Metazoa; phylum Arthropoda; class Malacostraca; order Stomatopoda; family Squillidae; genus Oratosquilla; species Oratosquilla oratoria. The sequence goes on along the minus strand of NC_134817.1, from coordinate 7,862,234 downwards.
ACTAAACACTACCACAACCATGATTATTACTACTGTTAGTACTGCTCTTGTTATCACTACCACTAATACTATCACCACCACGGATACCACTACCACCACCGATACCAGTACCACTACCCACCACGGATACCAGTATCACGAATACTATCACCACCACGGATACCACTACCACCACCACTACGCCAATACCACTACCACCACGGATACCACACTACCACCACGGATACCAGTACCACTACCACCACGGATACCACTACCACTACCACCACCAATACACTACCACCACCACCAATACTACTACCAACACCAATACCAGTACCACTGCCACTACCACTAGTAGTGTCGGTCTCATTGCCAGCCTCACTAGAGCAACCCCCACCTCTTCACCGTGGAGATCTCCACTTCTCGGACCACCCACGTTGTGCGCTCCCGCGGACCCGGATCGAGTTGGCATTTGAGGTCCTAATTACCATATCAGGTCGACGGCGGACCATTGATGCTATAAGGGGCACGACCTCACACGCCGGCTGCCGCCACCTCACACATTAGAACCAATCTCTGCCACATCCGATCACACCCCAATCCCCAATCACCGCGTTATTTCCGCGCAAGGGAGGGGACGCTGATATATCGTGTCTTAGGAATGAATGCTCCTGTTTCCCCCTCTTTCTCCGTTTTCTCCTCTGTCTTCTCTTTTCTTCCTTCTCTTCTTCCCATTTCCTTTCTATCTTGTCCTCCACTTTCTCCTGTTCCCCTTCTTTCTCCGTTTCCTCTTCTGTCTTCTCTCCTCTTCTCTTCTTCCTCCTTCCTTTCCGTCTTACCCTCTACATTCTCTTGTTCCTTTTCTTTCTTATTTTCCTCCTTATACTCCTCCTCCTCCTCCTCACCACCGTCACAATATTCATTATATTCAATATTATTCTTATCATTAATATAAAATCACTGATCTTAATTGCTAGCCTCAGCACAGACTTATAGCTCTCTTCATACGAGTATATCTATCTATTCCAGACTTTCCGTTGTTTGCAGTCTCGGTCGTAACATTAACCTCCGATGATAAATTGTAATCCTTGTTTTCCTCCTCTGTTCATGACGTCAGACGCCTTTTAGTGGTGGTCGTAGTGGTAGTGGTAGGAGTAGCGGTAGTGGGAGCTCAAAGGTAGTGTCTGCTGGTAGTGGTAGTCGTAGTGGTGGTGGTGGTGTATCATTGTGGTGGATGGGGGTTAGCGAAGGGGGACAGAACTCCTCCACCATGGAATTCTGTCCTCAGCTGACTGACATCATCTGGCATTAAGCAAAAAAATAAATGAATAAATAAAATAGAATAAAATTACTAAATGAATAAAATAATGATAATAATAATAACGATAATAATAATAATAATGATAATAACGATGATAATGATAATGGTAATGATGATAATGATAATGATAATGATAATAACGATAATGATGATGGTGGTGATGATGGTGATAATGATGATAATAATGATAGTGATAATGATGATAATAATGATAGTGATGATAATGATAATAATGATAATAATAATAATAATAATAATGAAATAACAATAATAATAAAAATAAATAGAATGCTACATTTTCTCCTTGGGTGGCCGCCCCGGACCTACACGAAGACAGGTCCGTCCTGGAAGTAAATCAAGGACGTCCTCACGTCGTTCCGACAATCTTCTCATTTTGGGACAAAGTTCAAGTTTGTTCTCGCCTTGTATCCTCCTTTTTGCCGCCAAGAGCACCGCTCCCCATGGCCAGAGCTAAATTTCCCATGAGCGTAAGGCCCTGTTCACACTTGCGGTTTGAACCATGGCGGTTCAATTACAATACAAGCCAGTGAGGTGTGTTCACACACAACCGCGCGGTTTTTCTTTGGCTCGAAGGGGCTGATTGAGATCGCTTTCTCAACCTGAACAAAATCTGTAAAGCTCTCTCAGAACTGGACGTACCTCAGGCTCCTTTCACACGTGTCGACTTTTCGCCGTGCGCCGTCCACGACACGACGTCGTGCTCTCAAATAACCATGGGTGTGTCTATGGATGCCTTCGTATGTGGTCGTGGTCGTGACGTGTGAAAACGTCCATAGACAACCATGGTTATTTGATAGCACGACGTCGTGTCGTGGTGCGGCGCACGGCGAAAATCGATACGTGCTATAGCATTCACACACAACCGCGCAGTTTTTCCTTGACTACGCGGTACCGCCGCGGTTTCAGCGCGGTTCAACAAACGACTAGTGTGAACAGGGGCTGGAGTCGAGTACCCGGGAATTGATAAGTGCAGACGCTAGCAAGTGAATCACCATTCCTGACTGAAAGAACTCATGAGTGATTCGAATGTGAGTTTCTTCCCGAGTTGTGTTATTAGATGCACATAAATGTCAGCCCTTGAATTAGACATTTACGGGGATATTCTTAAAAAAATTCTTTCCATTCCAAGGGTTTATATAAGATGTATATAAGGAAAGATTTATATGAGGAAAGAATTTATTTTCAAGAATACCACCGTAACATTCTTACGGTGGTATTCTTAAGAAAAAATCTTTCCCTTCCAAGGATTTATATAAGATTTATATAAGGAAAGATTTATATAGGGAAGGATTTTTTTTTTTTTTTTTTTTTTTTTTTTTTTTTTTTTTTTTTTTTTTTTTTTTTTTTTTTTAAGAATACTACCGTTAGTCTCCATTCTAGACGTTCTGGTGTATGGGTTACGCTGTGAGGAATCCCTGGGATGTAGCTGGGGCTTATGTACGATGTACTATATCAATCCTCAGGGTTGATTGGATAGAAGAGAGAGCGTAGGGGAAGTTGGTGCAGTGTGAACAGGCAAACTGCTGATAGGTGGTCTATCCCACGTTTCAAAGGCGGAGCATGCCGACAGGAGACCTTTTGGTCAATGTGCACCATCATCCCTCGAAACGGCTAAGTTGCGTGCTAACTACTTGCCCAATGTCAACCGAAAGTTAGTCGACTTGCTTCTAAACTATCCTAGTGTCAACACGTACTTGCCGGGTAAGTTAACTTGCAACTAGCACTAGCGACTACTAAACTAGCCCCAGGGTTCGTAGAAGTGAGAAAATTAATATTCAGAGATCAAAATGATGTGTGGTTCTGGTCCGTAGGGGCGCCCCATATAGTAGACCCTATACTATCAACTGCATGCTACTTAGGTATTTACCCCACAATAACATGCAGCCAATACCCAAGACGTGGAGTATGGAAATAGACGTAATACACGAAGATTTATTTATAATTCTTAATCATTGCAGAATATCATATCCAGTAGACTATATCATAGAATAAATCCAATGAATTTGAATTGTCGACTAGTGTAGCTTTAGCCCCGTTTTACTGATTTGATTTGAACATAAAAATGTTCTCATCATTGTTATCGCTGATATTGTACCGCTACTCCTTGATTCGTTTCCAAAAATCTAATTTTCGTAAACCTTTTGTGATCAATGCAGTTTGATATATGAAAAAAAATCGTCGTAAAGTAACTATTGTATATAGAATATATGCAAAGGATCCGAGAGAAAGTTGTTTGCATAAAATCATGAAGGGGGAATGCTACTTTGCATTCAGCTGCACCATCGGACAAACGTTGCGGCTTCCGTCGACACTTTCCAAATGTGTGCACGATAGCGTGCAAGGTCCATAAAAACATAAGTAGACGCAGGACTGTGCGGGCTTTTGTGTAACACACTATCACCCTTCCCGGCCCATAACTCACAGACCTTCCGAGGTGATACGTGTCGTGCGAAGACTAAATTTGGACATCGAGGTCCGTTTTATGGACTTGCGGGGGCTACGCATTTGCAAATGTCGACTAAGACGCACATGCGTCCGATTTTTTCTCTCTTTCTTTTTCTGTGTGTTCACACTTTTTCAAACGCAAAGCATATGGTTTCTCTTCTGAGTTTAATGGCATTTTTATGCATGTCTGAAGTGTAATTGCATCAATTTACAGGAGATTTGTTTCACGAAGTGAATTAGAATTGCATCTCTTTACAGACGACTTGTTTCACTAAGTGAATTAGAATTGCACGACATTTAACCAAAACAGACATTTTATTCGTGTCCAATGCATCACAATCGTTCCTAAAAAGTATAACGAAGGAATTGAACCACCATGTTCTTGGAGGTTCCTCTAAACTGAATGGAATAGTCTGGCGTTAGTTAAAATAAAATCCTTAAGTGACAAATTCGTCCGAGCTTTCATCACACGTGTGAACATTTGTCCATGCGTTTCTGTTACATAAGAACATAAGAATAGAGAAGACTGCAAGGGACCATAAGGCATACACTACATGTTATTTTTTTGTATAAGATTAGTTAATTTTCAGCGATAGATAATAACGATAGATTTATTGTCTAAGATTCAAAACAATAAAACGTTGTCGATAGCCTTAAGATCCAACAAAAATAAAATAAAATAAAATGTCCACGTACAATATATGATGATATAACACAAAATTAAATAATAAAAAATATAAGACGATGTTACTGATGTACCGTAGGAAAAAACCTGTTCTTGTATTTCACTTGGTTCTTTATGTAAGTGTTGCATATAACTGCATCTTAAGTCGGTTTTTACTTCCGTTAACTACATGAACACAGGTTCAGTTCCATCGACTACTAGTGACTCCCATTTGCCCAGGCTGCTCAAGCCTGGACAGTTAGAATAATTGCTTAGAGCGCAGCAAATGTCCTCCCGATTATAAAGACCTCACCCTCTTTACAATGCCACACACACTAATTTGGACACTTAAAACAAATCTACGACACATCAAATATATGCAAATATAATACTGATGACCCATTTTCGGAGAAGAATAAGCGAAAGTATAAAGTTCTGTATATTTCGATCACTAACTGTGATCCTCTTCAGCAGATGTGAATTCAATTCACATCTGCTGAAGAGGATCACAGTTAGTGATCGAAATATACAGATCTTTATACTTTTGCTTATTCTTCTCCGAAAGTGGGTCATCAGTATTATTTTACAAATGTACTACGACATAATCTTGTTGTGATTTGCAAATATATAATCTATCGTCGTTACTTTAAAACGATTTTGTTTAACAAAAGAAAAACTCATCAAGACAAAATAACTAAGAAGAAATATATGAAAAACTTAACGGTGGAAGACATACTTAACATAATTCTGATATATCTTGAGTCAGGCACAGGTGTCAGTAACAATGGGTACCTAAATGACCGTGGATTACAGGACACGGTCGTTTCCCGTAGTGTGACGTCATATATTTAATCTCTAGCAAAAATCCAGGTCCATTTTGCTGCTTTAAGGATATTTCACGTAGTTTGTTTGTACGTATACTTAAATGTTTGAGTGTGTGTGCATGTACGTGTACGTGCGTGCATGCATGCGTGTGTATTTGTGTGTGTGTGTGTGTGTGTGTGCGTATTTATGCGTTTGTGTGTGTGTGTGTATGTATGTGTGTATTTATACATGCGTGCGTGTCTGTGTGTGTGCGTGCATATCTGTGTATGTCCGTGCGTGTGTGTGTATGTGTGTGTGTGTGTGTGCATTTATACATGCGTGCGTGTGTATGTGTGTGTGTGCGTGTGTGTGTATGTGTGTGTGTGTGTGTATGTGTGTGTGTGCGCGCGCGCGTGTGTGTGTGTATGCGTGTGTGTATGCGTCTGTGTATGTGTGTGTGTGCGTGTATGTGTGTGTGTGCGTGTATGTGTGTATGTGTGTGTGTGTGTGTGTGTGTGTGTGTGTGTGTGTGTGTGTGTGTGTTTGCGTGTGTGTATGTGTGTGTGTGTGCGTGCGTGTGTGTGTGTGCGTGTGTGTGTGTGCGTGTGTGTGTACGTGTGTGTGGACCCGGTTGTAGTATACAAGCAAGAAGCAGCGCTCCCAAGGGACCATCTGTGTGTGTGCGCGCGCGCGTGTGCGTTTGCCTGTGTGCGTTTTTTGTATGTGCCGTGCTCGCGTACATGTTTGGGCATGCATGTACATCTGGGAATACTGTACGTGTACCGATTTTCTTCACCGAATGAGATGTGATATTTTGTCCACGATTTCTTCTTTAACACTTTCACAAAAACACAACCAAAACAACATTTCTCACCTCATCCTTCCTGGGACAGATTTTGGAAGAAAAATGAATAAAAAAAATAAATAGATAAATACAATAGAACGAAATAAGATAAATCTACAGTTCTAAAAAAAAGAATGTTTTATAAACAACAGTGCATGAAAAGAAAAGTTCTGCACCATAATCTCCACATTTTAGTCCCTTGCGTTACCGTCGGTCCCTACCAGCTGGTACCCCGGTATGCACCACCGGTAAGCATACCGGACTTAGCACTTTCGTAGGGCCCGGAGCTCCACAATGACCTACATCTCAATACACGGACGTCTGGTAACTTGTCACACGCCTCGTCTAAATGAGATAATTGCAAGTCTTGCCACCTGCACCTTATAATTAATCCTCGTTCTACTTATGACGTACCGTCGTCGTCACTGCCTGGACGGGTATCAACGTTTTGTGACGTCATAGTAATGATGTCATAGCCACGGTCAGAACAAGCCACAACAAATTGAGACTTTTCTGTTCATTTCCCGTCACCTATTTATTCGTCGTTTTCGTATCCTCTTCCTGGAAATCTTGACCAAAATTGACCTGATTTGAAGATATTCGGTTATGATGACCTAATGTACAAAGAGGTCTTGTCAAGGACATCAAATGGTGATCTTTATCATTAGGGACATTAGTTACGAGATGTTGATTGGTCTATACTCGTTTTTTGCCCCGATTTTGCCTCCACGAACAAATAAAGAGGTCGCCTAAGATTGGCGAAAAAATCTCAAAAATGCGTCACTTTGATAGAACAGCTGCGACCTCGCGTTGATGTATAAAGAAAAGATAGAAGATGATTAAGATTTGTCGCATAACACGAAGATGTTATGTCTTTAACCTTTTACATATCAACAGTACGAATTCATCTTCTTTAGCGCCAAGAAACCCCAAGGTAGTAGAGGGTTGCATCAACGTCTAGTTAAGATTAGATCCTTCGACTTTGTCGTCATGTTTGTCAGATTCCATTCTTGAGTTAAGTCGTCTGTTTTTCCGGATATTACTCCACACACACACACACACACACACACACACACACACACACACACACACACACACACACACACACACACACACACACACACACACACACACACACACACACACACACACACACACACACACACATGGAATATATTGATGGAAAACTACAATGAAGGGGTAAACAGGCATGTACCAAGACAAAAGCGAGAGAGAGAGTACATTAAATGTTGGTTCAACAAAAGATGCAGTGAGGCAAAAGACAGAAGGGACAAAGCTTGGAAAAAGTGGAGAAAAGACAAAAAACAAAGCAAATGGCAAATTTATGTTAACTATAGAAATGAGTATGTTAATGTGAGAAGAGAGGAGAAAAGGAACCATGAGAAGGATATTATAGACAAATGCAAAGAGCAACCCAAACTATTCTATCGGTATGTGAATGGTAAACTTAAAAACAAACAGGAATTGGTGAAACTATGCCAAGGAAACATAGAATACACAGAAGATTTAGAGATGGCCGAAGTCATGAACAATCACTTTAAATCTGTTTTCACCAGAGAGAAAATACCGAATTGTGACATAGACGAAAACAAGAAATCTCCCCTCATGAATGAGTTTACAGCATCACTAAAGGAAATATCAGAACATTTATCAAGGCTGGATGTCAGAAAATCACATGGCCCGGACGGTATTGCAAATTGGATTCTAAAGGAGTGCAAAGAAGAACTAACAGACAAAATACACATCTTAATAAACAGCTCACTCAAAGAAGGAAAGATACCCGAGGACTGGAAAAACGCTAACATTGTACCAATACACAAAGGAGGAAACAAAGAAGAACCCACCAACTATAGGCCAGTATCACTAACAAGCACCATTGCCAAAATTTGTGAGAAAATAATCAAGAATAGATGGGTAAAACATCTGGAAGACAATGACATATTAAACCCAAGACAATTCGGATTCAGACAAGGAAGATCATGCTCCACAAACTTAATATGCTTTTACTCAAGACTAATAGACATAGTGCAAGAAAGAAATGGATGGGCTGATTGTGCATTCCTAGACTTGCAAAAAGCCTTTGACAAAGTACCACACAGAAAACTACTAAAAAAACTGGAACACATAGGAGGAATACAGGGAAACCTACTAAAATGGATAGAGGACTTTCTGACTGGTAGAAAGATGAGAGTAGTGCTCAGAGAAAAATATTCAGACTGGAAAGAGGTGATCAGTGGAGTACCGCAAGGATCTGTGCTGGCACCAATAATGTTTGCTATCTATATGAATGACATGGATGAGGACGTGAACTGCTACATGAGCTTCTTTGCCGATGACGCCAAACTGCTAAGGAAAATAGAAACTGATGAGGACTGTGAAGCACTGCAAGAAGACCTAAATAGGGTATGGAACTGGAGTCAGAAATGGGAAGTGGACTTTAATACTAAGAAGTGTAGCATAATGGAGTTTGGAAAAAGCAAAAACAGAATATCAGGAAAATATACAATTGGAACCAAAGAAGTAAAGAAAGTAGGATCCGAAAAAGATTTGGGAGTAATTATCACGAACGACCTGTCCTATGATATACAGATTAACAAAATTGTCGGGGAGACTTACAATTTGCTAAGATCAATAAAAGTGGCGTTTACATACTTGGACGAAGACATGATGAAAAAAATATTGGTTACATTGATAAGGCCTAGATTAGAGTATGCAGCGACATTGTGGTCCCCCAGTACCAAAAAGAATATAAAGAAAATAGAAAGAATCCAAAGAGCAGCTACAAAAATGGCACCTGCACTTGCAAACCTATCATACGAAGAGAGATTGGCTAAACTGGAGTTACCGACACTGGAGCAAAGAAGAGAGAGAGGTGACCTATTGACCATCTACAGAATCATGAAAGGCACAGAGGTACTCGATAGTGAGAACTTACTTAACTGGGACAAAAGAAACACAAGAGGACATGGAAAGAAAATAAAAAAACATAGCTATAGAAGAGAACTGAAGAAAAACAGTTTTCCTCATAGAGTTTTGGACACTTGGAACAAACTGGACAATGAAATAGTATGCGCAAAAACCATTCATGAGTTTAAAAACAAACTAGACACTGCAAGATACAAAGGCGGGACAACACGAGCATAGCTCCCCTTCCCGCAAAATACAACTAGGTAAATACAACTAGGTAAATACATACACACACACACACACACACCAGTACCCATAGACCGATCATATATGAACTCTGAGCTCTCTTCTGGGAGGATAATAGCTGTCTATCATGAGTACAAGACGTGATCCAAGACCATGGTGAATCTCACATACACACACACACACACACACACACACACACACACACACACACACACACACACACACACACACACACACACACACACACACACACACACACACACACACACACACACACACACACACACACACACACACACACAAAGATACAAAGACGGGTCACCACGAGCATAGATCCCTTCCCGTGTAATACAACTAGGTAAATACACACGCACGCTACCATAGTTCATAAGTCTTACTCTTCCAAACAAAGACAATTATATTCCATTTAGCAACAGACCACGACCTTCTTTTCCCCTTTTTTTTTTTTTCTTTTTTTTTTTACAGCACCTGTATACAATGTGACACCATGTTCAATGGTGCATTGCCCCGACCGTTGCTTTCATGTCTGCTTTTGTTGTCCCAACACTCATCACACTTTCGACAATCAAGCCTCGCTGCCAACGCCACAATTACCTTCATTGTCACCACAGATACATCCAATGTTCCCGATTTGCATAATTGCCAACACCTTGCCAAAGAGCCGTATTATATCGTTATCACAGTCCACAAACTTTTTTCTCTACAGACAGTTTCTTCGCATTTGTCGAAGAAAATAGGCAAAAACTGGAGTGGTTAATGTAATAGACTTAGTAACCATGTAGTGAGCGTTGAAACTATCGGTTGTTTAAAGAAAAGATTAGATAACTTTATGGATGGGAATAATAAGTGGTTAGGGACACGGAACTACCTAGTTTAGGCCTTATGGTCTCTTGCAGTCTCCTTCATTCTTATGTTCTTCCGTTCTTATCTCCACTAATGTTGTTAAATAGTTGGTGTGTGGTTCTCGTTGATTTTTTTACTTATATGATAATTATAATCTATGTTACATTTGACCAGGTTCTTTACTGATACGGCTGAGGGGATTTTTTTGTTATTTGATAAATCTTCACAACTCGTCACTTCTACCAATCTTTTCCAACAATCTCCTCACCTAACTATTGGAATTCTTTTGTCGCTGTTCATCGTTATTTGTTGATCACCCTATGCTGATTTTACTATACCGAAAGTCTGTACGATTTCATTCATCAAGAGGTGGACCCCATGTTCTGAACTGGGAGTTGATCGACCGGAATAGTTTTGGGCTGAATAAATCACTTGTGTTTGCCACAACGAGAACCTTTCCTTTACAAGATGCTGTAATGATTATAATTTATTTTATATTATTTGTTTTTGTTTTTTGTTATCATTTGTCTGTCTGATTTTCATTTATTATTAGTTATATGTCAATTTATTATTATTTACTATTTACCTGTTTGTTTATTATTTAACTATACCTATGCATTTATTTATGTATTTTATTTGTTATATACATTATTATAGTTTTTTTTTTATTACTCTTATGATTTTTTTTTCGCATCCGACCTAGATATGGACCAAAAGGTCTCCTTTCGGCACGCTCCGCCTTTGTAATCCTTTGTAAATCACTCCATTCAAAGAGTTCTAGATATGTCTACACTTCCTTTCGCCACTCCTTTTATCACTAAACTAAATCAACGTAACAGCAAGATATTCTGCCACTCCTGTTGTCACTAGATATACGGTACTGTTCAACATCAACTTCATAACTCCAATCGCGACACTAAATCAACGTAACAACCCGATACTCTTTTGTCCACTTCAGCCTGTTAACACATGTAACTGTTTCATTAGCAAGTCTTTCACAGTATTTTCTATAATCATTATTCAGTGAACATTTAACTACAACGTCGAAGACAATAATGATGGCGGTGACGATGAGAACGACATTGGTGATGACAACGGGCATGGTCAAAAGTTATACTTTGAAAAAGAAAACAGAAAAATCATATATATATACTAACAGAAGTTATTTCTGCTCAATAATACATTCACTTTTTTCTTTTTTATGTGTGTGTGTTTGTTTCTTTCTTAAGGTGGGTTCCTCCCACGCTCTTTCGCTTTTTTATTTTATTTTATTTTTTTCAAGAAAATTCCCACGAGGTGTGAATAGCGGAGAGGCGTGACGTCACGAGTAACGACATGGAGATTGGGCCGAGCTCTAAATGCCATGACATTCTAAGAGTCATATCAATATGAAAGTCTCAACGCCTTCAGTCTGGTGACAATCCCCTCCCCTCCTCCCTCATCAACTAAACAGCATCAAGAACAGAAGAACAAAGAATGGAAGAGACTGCAAGAGACCATAAGGCCTACACTAGGTAGTTCCGTGTCCTTTACCACCCGTCACCCCCTTCCATAATGTTATGTAATCTTTTCTTAAAACAATCAATAGTTTCAGCATTCATTATATATTTACTAAGTCTTTTCCATTCGTTGACCCCGCTGCTGGTAAACCAGTTTTTCCTTAAGACACACCATGTACTTGATAAAGCCGTAATGAGCGAAACGTTGTACTTCTGTGCACCTCAATAAGTCCGTTTAGGGTGCGGTATACGTCGTGATTTACTACTACTAGACATTCTGCCAAATCAACCTCAACTCGTACCTCCCTCTCTCTCTCTCTCTCTCTCTCTCTCTCTCTCTCTCTCTCTCTCTCTCTCTCTCTCTCTCTCTCTCTCTCTCTCTCTCTCTCTCTCTCTCTCTCTCTCTCTCTCTCTCTCTCTCTCTCTCTCTCTCTCTCTCTCTCTCTCTCTCTCTCTCTCTCTCTCTTTTATTTTCCATGTATGTGTTATTTGATTTGAATAAATTCTCTGAAACGTGGCAACAGCGCTTCTTCCCATGTTGCCACGTCAAGGTGTCTTAGGTGAGTCAGATTGGATAGGGTATAGCTAACCGTTGCTATAATCCTAAAAAGTGATACTTATTGTACTGTACAGTTTCCTTTACTATAGAATATAAAAAAAAATCAAATAGTACATAGATGGGAGGTAAGAGAGAGAGAGAGAGAGAGAGAGAGAGAGAGAGAGAGAGAGAGAGAGAGAGAGAGAGAGAGAGAGAGAGAGAGAGAACGCACAGACTATAACAAAGGCTCCGTCTGCACGTGGTATTTCTTTAGATAGATTTGTCGGCAGTTGCCAATTACATACAAACCAGTTCTTGTCTGTTTCCTTCTTAGACCTAGATTTCATCCTCCCATCTACTCGACAGCTTTAAATTCTAGGTGGAATAAAACACTTAAACTAAGAAGAAATATCCTAGCGTAAGCTAGTATCCAATCTGCTTAAGGGTGTCACGTCGTGGTACATCTAAGAAAGTGATTTTTAACCTTTTTTAGTGCCCTAAATACACCTTGATATCTCAGAAAATGTTCTCGTACCCCCCTCCAATACAAATACAATGTACACATACGAAAAGGATTAGTGATACAAGCCTTGCTTTACTTTCTCATTGTAAATATACATTACCATTGCACTGGCTATAATGTCTCGTTCCTCCCCCCCAACCCCCAACCCCCACCCACCCCAGGGTTCAAGGTTGAGTACCCCTTGGGGTTATAGGTATCCCAGATCCCAGATCCCACTGATCTAAGGTGAAATGTAAAAATAAACAAGTAAATAAACAAATAAATAAATCGAGAATGTTGACTTAAGCGTATGAAAGACAGGCACAGAATACATATTTTGGGGCTAAATATTTTCCAACGTTTGATCATCTCGATAATTAAGGTATAATATGCGTAATGTATATCTGTAATATGAATGGTGATTTCAATGCTACAGTAAGAAGTCAGGATTCTGTCGCCTTCCTCCCAGTCGTACTGTAGCTGGTGAGTTACCCAGATTCAGCAGTCACGAGAAGAGAGACTCGAATATTGCCACACGACGGTGTAGATTAGAAGCTCGTTAAGATGGTATTTCACTTGATTTATGTGTTTCTTTTTATCGTAGCCCTCCCCTAAACTAAGTGAAATTGTCTAGTGTTATCAAATCTACATACAAAAACCAAATATGTTAGCTTAAGTGATTACACTTCAAGAATTTATCATAAACACACTTTGTAAGCAAACAACACATCTTAACCTGACAGTGAATCAAATTTAATTTAAACTTTTCACACACACTCTAGAGATACATATTTTCACGTGAGCATCACCATAAGAACATAATAACATAAGAACGGAGAAGACTGCAAGAGACCATAAGGCCTACATCAGGCAGTTCAGTGTCCCTTACCGCCTGCCATCCCCGTCCTTAAAGTTATCAAATTTTCTCTTAAACAGTTTCAGCACTCACTACGTGGTTACTAAGTCTATTTCATTCGTTAACCATTCTGTTGATAAACCGATTCTTAGCTATTTCATTCTTAAACCGAAATTTGTCTAATTTAGATTCATTACTACGAAACCTGTCTTGTGGAGAGAGAGAGAGAGAGAGAGAGAGAGAGAGAGAGAGAGAGAGAGAGAGAGAGAGAGAGAGAGAGAGAGAGAGAGAGAGAGAGAGAGAGAGAGAGAGGGAGAGAGAGGAACCACCACCTGATTGTGTTTTGTGATTGACGTGAGATCACCGCCCCACCACGGAAAGAACAATAAATGATAACGTTCATACATGCAAGCATCTAGAGATTTCATCATCATCCAGTGCTAAGTGAAAGTAGAAAATAAATGAATAAATAAATAGATAAGTAAATGAATATATACTTGTAATCAGAACTTCAATAAGTAATCAGATTCTTAAATGATTAATAGATGAATAGATCAATGAACAAATGAATAAATAAGTAATTGAATAAATCAATAAATAAATAAAAAAATAGATAATAGATATAATGATAGACTCATGAATGAATAAATGAATAAACGAATTGGTAGATATAGGAATAAATAAATGAATAAGTAAAGAATAGATAAATGGATAGATAGAGTAATAAATGAACAAGATAAGTGAACAAAAGAATAAACAAATAAAAAGGAAAATAGGATAATAAAATAAAATAGAATCACGAGTTTATGTGATTTCTCATTATATATATATATACATATATATATATATATATATATATATATATATATATATATATATATATATATATATATATATATATATATATATATATATATATATGTTGCTACCAGTCTCTGTAGCCGATTTCTGTATAAAGCCACGATTAATTAAATCCTTTTCAGTAGGGAAGAAAACAAAACCAAACACAATTCTTTCCTGTACCTAACTAGTGACCAGTTGGTTACAAAGCCTTCTTAGACGAACTTCTTGCCCACCATATAGAACCTTTCTATCATAACTGCAGACAGGCTATATTATTATTTTCCGTGCCGTCCCATCAGTAGCAAATGGCTAAACTATGATGTATTTTATTTTATGTTATTTGTTTATTTGTTTTGTTATCATCTATCTGTTTGTTTATTATTGTTTGCTTGATTCACGTTTATTATTAGTTATATGTCAATTTATTATTACTTACTATTTACCTGTTTGTTTATTATTTAATTATACCTATGCATTTATTGTCATTTTATTCATTATTATCTATATTATTATATATATATTTCTATTTATTTATTTATCATTATTATAATTTTTTCGCATCCGACCTAGTTATGGACCAAATGGTCTCCAGTCGGCATGCTCCCTCTTTGTAATCCTTTGTAGTAACTAGTCCTAACAGTATATATTTTTTCAAGTAGGATTGGAGAAAAGCAGTATGCTTACAGCTTTCCCCATTTCTTAACTGCATTCACTCCCCACCCCCTCCCTCTTTACGACTAATACTCAAACGAGAGAGACAGCTTACAGGGAAGGAATTTCAATTATAATGTAGGAATCTTTTGTTAAGAGAGAAACTGAGGAATTTCATTCAAGGGTGAAACTCTAGATTGAATATATATAATTATATATATATATATATATATATAAATATATATATATACATATATATATATATATATATATATGGAAATAAGCTCCACTGCAAGGACTTGAACCTTTGCCTTAGCGACTGCTTATTTTGAAGCAAAGACAACAGCTTTGAGCCAGCCAGGCCGTACAAAAGGAACGACCTGGACCCCCCGACGGTACTAAGCTAGCTCAGTCTCTATTCTAATGTGTCACAATTACATATATATATATATATAGATATATACACATACAGTACATATATATAT
>NC_134817.1:7839241-7841741 GCF_046742065.1 Oratosquilla oratoria | reverse complement strand
TGTGACTCGGTGAGGTTCGAACTCTCGGCAGTGAGAGCTCTTGCATGCGCAGATAGCATTCGGTAAATGACATTTACGGCTCCGATTTGTATGATAGGAACTCGAGAGCAACTTGTCTTAGACCTTTTGTATCTGACTTTCTACCGCACTTATAAATTATGGACAGTCTCAATTTTTTTTTTTTTTTAATAGAGGTGTGTCTGTGTGTGTTCGTTCGTGCGTGTGTGTGTGTGTGTGTGTGTGTGTGTGTGTGTGTGTGTGTGTGTGTGTGTGTGTGTGTGTGTGTGTGTGTGTGTGTGCGTGTCTGTGTGTGTATGTGTATGTGTGTGTGAGTGTGAGAGTGAGAGTATGTGATTGTGAGAGTGTGTATGTACAGTATGTATATTGTATGTATGTGTGTGTATGTGCGCGTGTCTGTGTGTAAGTATGTGTATATGTACGTGAGAGTGAGAATGTGTGTGTAAGAGTGTGTGCGCATGTGTGTGTAAGTGTGTGTATATGTGTGTGCGCATGTATGTGTGTGTGTATGTATGTGTGTGTGTGTGTGTGTGTGTGTGTGTGTGTGTGTGTGTGTGTGTATGTATGTGTGTGTGTGTGTGTGTACGTATGTGTGTGTGTGTGAAATTTCTCTCTAGACCACAGAGCACATAACGTTATACTGCCCAACACGAACAGAGCACAGACGACAGAATAAATTTTCTTTTACGAGTGAGAGCTATAGATCATCCCGAGGGTCATTGGTCTCCTGAAAGAGCCAGCCAAGGCGACAGACATGTGGAGTAATTGAGGAGTCTGAGAGAAACGACAAAATTTATACAATTTGACACCAATTTCGTCTGATTTCTTGACCCCTTTCCTATCGATTTTGAGATCTTCTTAGCCGAATAAAATCTTATGACGGTAACCAGAATAAAACCTTTAAGTATTTCTCCTCCAGCTGAATGAAAATGACTATCGTCATCCAGAATTAAATGTTTGAGCGCGACAATAGTTTACTCGGTGATTCTTTAACTTCTTGTCCCTTTAATGCAGCGTCTTTACTTCGTGTCAGAATATCCTTCCCCTCATCTTCACAATTTTTTTTTTCAAAATGTGAACACTTATCTTTATTATCAACTTAATTTATGACATTTAAGATGAGTGTGATGGGCTGTAGATTATACAAATTGTAGAATCAACATAGTAGTTTGTAGAAATATTAGTATTCCAGGAATTTGTGTCTGAGAATCTGTAGTCTTTATCCTCCCCCTAAAATCCTAAACCCCCCCCCGGGGGAGAATTATCCTCTGGTTGGTTCCACGGGTTAAACGTTGGGGACAGTTGGATAATCGACCTCCAAATTCTCCATCGTCATAAATCCTGTCTATCCTGCAGCACTCGTGGATAGCTGCGCCTTTACTTCTACCTAGCCATGATCCTCCCTCACTGCCCTTCCTAACATACAATGTCTTCTGACCGTCCAGCTTCAGTAGAATGCTCTCCTCCAAAGCTCTCTGTGCTGATGCACCAGCTACCCAAAAAAAAAAAAAAAAAAAAAGTCTCTGTGCTGATGCCCCCGCGCCCTACAAAAAAAAAAAAAAAAAAAAAAAAAAAAATTGGCCCCCACCACCACGGCCACCTCCAGAAGCTATTGCACCAGTCCTTATACAAAAGAACAGCTGTACCCTTCTCTCTCTTCTAATTTGGATCCAGCCGTTTCCGAGAAGTCTGTCGTGGTTCTCCGAGTTCGAGGAATCTGAGAGTATTCTTAGGCTGCAGAAAAGTTTTCTTGATAGTCCAAAGTCTTAATATGTACTCTCTCTTTTCTCTCTCTCTCTCTCTCTCTCTCTCTTTTCTCTCTTTCTTCTCAACTCTTTCCTTGTCTCCTTTTCACCTTCTTTTATGACATCCCTTCAGATGTTCTCACTTTCCAAAAAAAAAAAAAAAGTCCCTTCCTCCCTTTTCCTTCCCTCTGTACCTCTCTCCATACCCCTCCACCCTTCCCCACCTTTCTCCGCAGCGATGATTGTCGTTATGGCTTCTGGTCTTTCTCCTCACAGGATTTGCGCCCCCTATCCCCCCTTCCCCCTCCCCCCCTTCCCCCCCCCTTCGCCTCATCGTCATCACCGACTCATATTTCTTTGTTGCCCTTCCATTACTCAAAATACTGGTGTAGTCAGGAAGACAAATTTCGAACACATACCTCAACCACCACAACCACCACAACCACCACCGCTGCCACCATTGTCACCACTGCCGGTGCCACCTCACCATTATCCCCCATTACCATCGCTACTAACATTAACGCCACGTTTACAGTAAACAGGAGCCACCATCACTAACTATCGTCACTATTACATCTACCAACTTCTACATGGTATTTCACGGCATTTCAAAGAAGGTTAGGTTAGGTTAAGATTAAGTTAGGTTAGGGTTAGGGTTAGGATAGGATAGTATAGCTAAACTGTACTATCCTGCCCCTAAGTTAGGTTAGGGTTAGGATAGGATAGTATAGCTAAAC
>NC_134817.1:7761741-7834241 GCF_046742065.1 Oratosquilla oratoria | reverse complement strand
CCATGGCATTATGTTGGAAATACAATGGAAGGTTCAATAGAGCAAGGCAACAGTAGACATTCTGGTCCATAAAACAGCCAGGTGGAACGACAAGTAAGACTTCGAAACGTCTAGTTTGTACATCATGTCTTGAGTCTACAACTATGAATTCTGTTATATCCAAATGCTTTAGCGAGATGTGCTCTGTGAGGGGATCTTTGTAAATAGTGCGCTGTCATGCAACCTCACAACTTCATCTCATGTTGTCAGACGAAACCCTAAAGCAGCGTTTCCCAACCTTCTCCTGCCATAGCACCCCCTGTTGTCATGTCTAAACAGTCCATCACCCCTATTTTGTTATCAGAAGGATAAAAGAAAGTGTAGTGTATGCTTGAGGATTTTTTTTATTATTCTTTAGAACTGAAACAAATTGACAATATTGTTTGTAGAAGAAACAAGAACACCCTAGAAAAATGAAATAGCATGGAAAAGGTCAAATATGCACAACTGGGTAATCAATGATACATATATCAATGTGGTTTTTGTGTACATCACTTCCCAGCACCCCCTCTAATTGGTTTCAGCACCGCTAGGTTGGGAAACGCTGCCATGGAGCGTTTGGCTCAGTGCTATAAAGTTTTGTCCTAAGCCTTGGTCATTGTTTCCACAGTAAAACTAGTCCACAGATGCCTCCCTTCTCTCGGGGGGTTTTCTAGAAACAGGCTTGAGCTGAATATAACAAAGGGTTTGCACTAGAGGGAGCTTATCTATTAGTCTAAGAAGGAAAGAAGCAACAGTGTTATGACAAGTGGTAAGGAAAATGGATCTGCATAGTGTAGGTCGTATGGTCTCTTTCAGTCTCTTCCATTCCTATGTTCTCATCACCTTTGTTCAATGTAACATCAGTTATAGATTTTAAATTGGGTGCTCTCCAATGGTGGTGGTGTTCACGCAAAAGGGCCATTTACACAGTCAAACGGTTTGTCAAACAGTTACTTGTAGTAGTATTTGACACTGTGAAAGGGATACTTGGTTGTCAAACACGTTTGTCAAACATGTTTGACAGCTAAATACCCCCACTCATACGGCCAAACATCTCTTCAAACACTTGGTTGACAAACCGGGCTCGGCAAACCGTTTGACCTTGTAAATGGCCCTTTTGAATAAAAGACTCGTGAGAGGAAGCAATTACTTTTTTTTATTCGTTTTCCACTGTTTTTGTTTATGCGTTCTATTTGTTGTTGTTGTTGCAAAGTCATCACTACAAATTAGTTTTTTTTTTTCTCTCTAACTTAATCTCATGTGACTGGATTTTTTGTGTATTCCATTTGTAATTTGTCAGATTTACATTTCTTCATTATATACCATATTGTCCCGTTGGTTGTTTCCTATAAAGGTATTTTACATATTTCAATGAATTCAAATATATGATCAAGTTTAAAGCTACATGCACACCCTCTTATCGTGGTGATGAATGTTTTTCGCTCAGTATGATAATTTTTATGACAGTCGCATGTAGGATTCGAACCCACTGCTTTCGGTCGCCGTAAGATTACCATCACAGAGCCTTTACACACTCTGTGAAGGTAATCTTACGGTGACCGAAAACAATGGGTTCGAATCCTACATGCGACTATCATAAAAATTATCAGATTAATGTCGCTGTCACTAGCGAATTTCTCTCATGGTTACAATGGCGAAAGCGTGAAAGGGATTTGTTTCGATCCTTACCCCTTGCCACTAGTGGGCTCGGGCCTTGTGTAAAACAGGAACAGGGGTCGCAGAAAAGTGATCTTTCCTATTCTCAGGAATCAGATCGATTCCAGGTTTCAAGGATTTAATAGTCTCTGTGGAGGAGTGGGTAAAGGCTCTGTGAAGGTAATCTTACGGTGACCGAAAGCAGTGGGTTCGAATCCTACATGCGACTGTCATAAAAATTATCAGATTAATGTCGCTGTCACTAGCGAATTTCTCTCATTTTCACCCAGTATGTTTACGATTCCGATGATAGAAAAGTCAACCCATGGTCACTTTTTTCAGATTAAAAACAAACTTTTCTTTTAATCCGAATAAAATGATCCAATGTGTAGGAACCAACACATTTAGACGTGACGAATCTTTCGCGACAGCCCGTTCAGGGCCAGCGAAGTCCTTCTGCAAAGATTTATGTCCGCCAACTTTTGCCACGTAACAGAAGTCGGAAAGCTGCTTCCATGTTAAGTCGCGGTATGAAACGTCATTTTTCAACCAAATCCTGGAGGGTTTTCAGTTTCTCCACCACAGCACACTGGCAACGTCAACTGGCTTCTCGTTTTGACGCACCAAGCTGTTTATGAAACCTTCCTTACAGCAGAGAACATGGTAGAGCCTACAGAGGAAGTTATCGGACGAATTTGATGAGCTGGAGAACGATAACCCATAAACGACAGGACAACATTCAGGCCGGGGATCCGTCCCCCTGCTGAAATCAATAAATAGAAAGATGAATAGATGTGTGTGTGTATGTGTATATATATATCATATATATATATATATATATATATATATATGTATATATATATATGTGTGTGTGTGCGTGTGTGTGTGTGTGTGTGTGTGTGTGTGTGTGTGTGTGTGTGTGTGTGTGTATATTATATACATTATATATATATATATATATATATGTATATAATACACACACACACACACACACACACACACACACACATATATATATATATATATATATATATATGTATATATATACAGTATATTTATGTACTGTATATATGTATATGTTTCTCACCAGACGCCAGGTAGTTGATTACAACTGTCAGTCGTCGACCTTGTCAACAGACGCCTCCACTCATCTCGATCGTCATATTCGATTTGCGTTTCTTGAGCGTTAATTCATCCAGCAGTGGCCCGCTGAGCCTATCCTGGCTATATGTGTATGCATATACATACATGTATACATTCCACCAACTCACACGTGAAAGTAAAGGTATAGAAAACCACTAGGAGATAAGAAACGTAGTCCGAATGTTTCCGTCTCTGAAGACATCATCGGGAAATACAAAGTGACAGATATAGCGGTGTTCATACTAAATAGATGAAGAAATGGTAAAGAATATGGGAAAGTCAAACAAGGATTTGATGTGATTGAATCAAATAACCCTCGAATTCACTTTGGACCCATGAAAGGTAGAAGTAAGGAAAATCACACCTGATTTGGAAAATGCAACTTTGCTAAATAAAAATATATCAGATTGAGAACATACTTTGAAGAAGCAGATAAAGAAGAAAATCGGTGATCGAAAAGATATAAAGAAATCTGAAATTTTTCTACAAATTTATAACGTCAAGGTGGATAGATATGAACTATAGTCTATGCGCTCCAAGTATTCCGTTCAGTATGTGACATACGTCATGATTTACTACCAGCCATTCTGTTAAATCTACCTTAGCATATACCTATCTCTCTCTTATTTCCAACTTGTGTGCTATTTCTTTTTTTCTTTTTTTTGTATTTTGTTTATGGTAAAGGAAATTTTATACACTGAGTATCACTTTTTGGGATTATAACAACGATTTGAATAAGTTCTGACACGTGGCAACAGCGCATTTTCCCTCCCAGGTTGCCACGTCGAGGGGTCACAGTTGAGACACGTGGGATGGGGTATAGGTAATCCTTGTTATAACCCCAAAAAATTATACTCGTTGTGCTATTAAAAAAAAATCAAATTGCACAAAAATAGGAAACAAGAGAGAAACATGTGCTAAGGTTGATTTGGAGTGCATCGACTATAGAATAAGAGTGAGAGAATCGTGAAAAAATTACTTCTTTAACAAAAGAAATAACGCATGGAAAAGGTGGATAAAGAAGTCGAGCAAAACGAAACAAAAGCACCAGAAACATGTTCACGAAAAATAAAAAAAAAAAAGAGGAAGAAATGAACTTTGAAAATGGTGTCATTGAAAAGTGCAAAGACGAGTCAAAATTGTTCAATAGATTTGTAAATGACAAGCTGAAACACGGAAGGAATATTCAATATAGTAATAGAAAGACGAAAAGCG
This sequence comes from Oratosquilla oratoria, assembly GCF_046742065.1. NCBI lineage: Eukaryota > Metazoa > Arthropoda > Malacostraca > Stomatopoda > Squillidae > Oratosquilla > Oratosquilla oratoria. The sequence continues at coordinate 7,830,206 of NC_134817.1, read as the reverse complement.
AACAAACATCTCAAGAATTTAGGAGTACAAAGGGACTCGTAATCAGATGGAGTGAATTGGATACTAAATTCAGAAAACAATTATTTGACGTACAAAATACCCCGACATATTGTACGAGTATGTTCCTTGGAAAAGAAAAATGTTCCACAACAACGTGGTACCATTGAAACCTCGTAATACAAACCTACACTCTGTGAAACCAGTATCCCTAGTACTGTATGGACATGAACATATAATTTTCCTTTACTTGTTATTTCATAAATGCAGGTACCTGACTACTAGTGGGCAAGCGCACAAGGAATACAGCTTTTACAAAGTGTAGGCATTCGTTGCGATCGGTTTCATGCAACTGGTAACGTCGGTCCGCAGGCTGCCTAAATGATAGACTAGTATTCTTGATCAGTACAATAGCTAGAATGGATGAATTATGATAGATAGGTGGGTGAAATATCTGTAATCCTGGTAGATAATTTGGATTCAGAAAAGGAAAGTTCTGTGCAACAAACCTGGTAATTTTATGTTTAAAATGTGCTACATGAAGGAGAGGGCTGGATAGACTAAGTATACTTGGACTTGGAGAATGCTTTTGATAAGGTGCCGCACAAAATATAAGTGTGGAAGTTGATTGATTTTTTTTTTTTTTTTTTTTTTTGAGGACTTAAAGAGAGCATACTAGAATGGATGAAGGTTTTCCTGGAAGACAGACTCACTTAAACAGTAAAGAAGGATACGATGTCAGATTGAAGAAAGATGGTCATTGGGGTATCATAGTGCTCGGTGCTAGCAACAGTAATGCTTTTGATATAAATGAAATAAAAACAGGATGAATGGACTCGGCAATTACGCAAATTTATTCAAGACACCAAGATCACACAAAGAGTTAGGAGTGAAGGTGTATGGGTGTATCCAGGAATTGAAAATGAAATTCAGCGAAAAGATATGACAAGTTTCGAAAATAGGGTCAAGGCAAGAACAAACCGTCATGGAGTTATAAAACAGAAGATGAAGAATAATCACAAAATTAAAGAATAAAAATAATCCAGGAGTCTTGATTATGGAGGACCTATCGCCTGGAAAAAGAGAATATATATATATATATATATATATATATATATATATATATATATATATATATATATATATATATAAACAATACAGCAGACAGAAAAATTTGACTAGAAGAAAAGTGTTATTTTATTACATTGATAAAGATATCATCAAGAAAATGATTTAAATTTTTATCTACCCCAGACTGAAATACAATGTGATATTACATGATTATGAAGATATAAAAAATAGAGCAAAAAGGGTGGTAATTAGAATGATCAGTATCCTGGCTGGTAAATATTATGAATAGACATTAGAAGAAACTCGTATTGACCACATAAGAAAATCAAAGAGTGGTGATAAGATGTTTAACTTATGAATTGAAAAAGGAAAAAAAAAAACGCTGAAGAGGATCTGCTACTATGGTATGAAAGGGCATCCTAAGAACAGAGTAAAAGATAAATAGATAAATAGCGAAAGAAAAAAGCTGTATCGAGATATTAGAAATCATAGGTTTTCACATAGTTATGGATCAAATTAGAATACAATTCAAGCGGATGAAAGAATTTTGTAGATAGTGATAATAAGACGGTAAAATGCAACAATTATTTCAAACCTGTGTATGACAAGTAGGTAAATAACACTAATGAAGACGCACATACACACACTCACGCGCGCACACACACACACACACACGCGCCCGCGAGCGCACACACACACACACACACACACACGTACACACATATGCACATACACAATAGTGTGTGCAAACGCCATAGATGAATTCAAGAACAAACTAGATGTTGCGAGATACAAAGACGGGACACCACGAGCATAGCTCCCCTTCCCGTGGAATACAACTAGGTAAATACACACACACACACACACACACACACACACACACACACACACACACACACACACACACACACACACACACACACACACACACACACACACACACACACACACACACACACACACACACACACACACACACACACACACACACACACAACCGTTACATGCGTCCCGCTAGAGACCACTCAGCTAGGACCTCCCCACCACCCCCCACCCCGCCTACCACACCAGCAGCAGCAGCAGCAGCACTAGTCCGTTCTTTGGACTCTGATGAGGAGTCAGCGCGTCGCCGCGCCGCGCGTCGCCTTGACCGAGGCCGCGTTACGACAGAGAATTACGTGTGGATAATAATTTGGTCATTAGGGGCTCGGTTGCACGGCGGAGGTGACGCAGGGTCTTTTGCAATTCGGCAAGGGGGCGCCTTCGTGGGTCACTTGGAAAGAAAAATATTGGTTGTTTATGTGAATGTGTGGGTTAGTTTTTTGTTTGTTTTTTCTCTCTAACTCTCACTCTCGTGGATGTATCGTTGTTATTTGTTGTTATGAGGTCAGCCTCCTTCATGGCCTTAGACATGTGTTTAATCAGTTTCATGTATATTATAGTTGCTCATACACACACACGCACACACACACACACACACACACACATATATATATATATATATATATATATATTTATATGTAATATACTGTAGAATAAATGTATATATAAATATATATATATATATATACATATGTAATATAGAATAAATGTATGTATATATATATATATATATATATAAAATATATATATAAAAATAATTGTGTGTGTGTGTGTGTGTGTGTGTGTGTGTGTGTGTGTGTGTGTAATGTATATAATAAATGTGTATGTATACGTATATTATATATATATATATATATATATATACTGTATATATGTGTGTGTGTGTGTGTGTATGTATGTATGTCTGTGTATATACATATATATATGATCAATTGGTAGGGCAAACTGAGGGGCTATGCACATGTATCTGTATAAATGTGTATGTACTAGATATGCACGTATATGCATAGATCAATTCAGTACAAGGGTAAATATATCCAAAAATAATTCCTGAAGTTACAGTAGCTTGCAAGATAAATGAAGCACTGACTGAGGCTGCAAGGGTTGTTTATGACTTCCTCACACGCGCGCACACACACACACACACACACACACACACACACTAAGACGCATCTATCATTTTTATATGTTCATATTTTATATATTTGTATAGTGCACAATCACTTCAGCATCATAATATGTATAGGTAATCGTTTATTATGTACCCTCTTACCTTAATATGTGTATTTTCAGCCTTAGGCTTCCACGTTTTCAATAAACCGTTTATTGTTATTATTATTGTTATTATTGTTATTACTATTATCATTCATTACTACTATCATTAATCATTATATTATCATTACTATTATCAATCATTACATTATTATCATTATCATTACATTATCATTACTATTATCAATCATTACATTATTATCATTACTATTATCATTATAATTACTATTATTATTACTGTTATCATTACCGTTATCATTACTATTATCATCATTACATTACATTATCATTACTATTATCATTATTATTATTATTACTATTATCATTCTTTACTATTATCATTACCGTTATTGTTAGTTATTATTACACACACACACAAACACAAACGGCCGCAGAATAAGCATGCACTGCACACCAAGAATAAATTGCTTCCTATAAGTAATGCTATATGAACTATCTATCAAACGTCGGCTAAATCTTGGTTACACAAATAAAGACCTTGTGGCCGAGAGTTTTACCTTGTGCTTGATATAAGTCTCCTCAAGACATCGTTCTTGCGTCATTGATGTCTGCAATCGTACTTGCATGAGAGAAAACCGATAAAATAATTGCTTTATACTGACTCATGATTGAGACAATTAAACACATATTCTGTTTATGCATCCAACCAAAGCTGTGTCTATTATCAAATTATCCTAAGCCAAATATAAAAAAATTATTTTTCGGCGTAAGAGACATACTCTCGCATGAGAGTCACCCCTATTTTACTAGGATATTTTGTGGGGGGGGGGGAAATAGTAAGTTTCATCGTAAATTTATTGAAAAATATCTTGAAGTAATTTTGTAAGAAAATTTTAATGTTTATGTACATGAAATACAATACTCTGACAAACGAAGGGCATTTTTTTTATACATCTGAAAAAGAAAAACCGTGTCTTATACGCATTGGGAAATACGGTATGTATTTTTTTTTCATACTCTTACTTATTTAACCATGTCCTCAAGGCGCTTGTCTTCGTCTTTGCTACTCGTGATCGTGGGAATAAAACGGATGACACTAACTCTCCAAGGTCCACCTTATAGTAGCACCTTGGAACAGATCTTCTTGTGTCATTTGAAAGTGATGGCAGAGAAGTAAGATTCTTTCAGTGAGTCATGAGAACGTGACGTCATATATAGAGGTGGCGTGGGAATCGTGTCAAGAAAATAATCTTTTTGTTGTTCATCTATTTTATTAGTGCTTATATATTATATATATATATATATATATATTATATATATATATATATATATATTAATATAACCATAGTGACAATTTTCCACGTTTGATGTAGATGACGAAGAGCGATTTTGTTCCCTTGGCGACTGCTTGACGTTTGCTGCAGTCCAAGATCCCTTTTGTTAGAGAGAGACCATCAAATACTCGTATCTCTCTCCCTCCCTCTCTCTAAGAGTTATTTAATCAAAGGGTCAGTATGAGTATACAGTATATACTATCGATCTATCTCCTTGTGTGTGTGTGTGTGTGTGTGTGTGTGTGTGTGTGTGTGTGTGTGTGTGTGTGTGTGTGTGTGTGTGTGTGTGTGTGTGTGTGTGTGTGTGTGTGTGTGTGTGTGTGTGTGTGTGTTCCTATGTGCATGTATCTATACTCACACGTCCACACCCGTACGTGCGTGTATGCGTGTAATCCTAACTCAGGAACTAACCTCGTCATGTAGCCCTTGACCTTTGCTGTAGAAGACCAAAAAAAAAGTCGAGGTAGACCTTTCTTACGCATGAGCTTCTCAGCATTTCATTTTCATTTCTGGTCCGACATCTCGTCGCGGTTTGCCTTGTCCACTTCGCCACCAACTGACTTTCAATTTCAACCGAATGCAACTGCTAGAGTATAAAAAGTACTCACTATGTTTTCCATAACTCCTTTGCTATGCCATCGTAACAAAAAGTAATCACTATGTTTTCCATAACTCCTTTACTATGCCATCGTCCCCTTAATCGAATAAAAGATTGAACCGCTGTCAGTTTACCTTGATACTAGATCTACTGAGAAACTGAGGTTTTTGAGATCGTCTACTTCCCTTGACCACAGTGATGTCATCATTTTACCTCAATGAGATTGGCTGACCTCGGTCACTTTAATCTGAAATTGTTGTCACCCAGCCAATGGAGGTCACTGTGACCCCAGTTGAGGGGTTATCTCACTGGGACATTTTCCCTCCAGCATCCTACCTCCAACATTCATTTGAATAACTAGAATATGACTTCACTTACAGAAATCTAGAATTCTCTAAGAACATTTAAACAGTTTGTCTAACATTCCCATAGGTCTACAATCTCTTAGATCATCATTCAGCTTTGCTGTATACGACGGAAAGATGATTTGATATTTTGGAGATTTGAAAAATAAAATATTATAACCGAAGTCGTTGTAACTCGAACGAACGGTGCTTGTGAAATCCTGCCCAGTGTGATAACCCGTTTAAAGTACCAACTTGGCTCAGAGAAGATCTCATCACAGTGTCTGTCTTATACAAAAGCAAATTCAGTACAACATCCGCTCGATATGGAGAGCCCCTCGTTACGACACTGGGAGCATCTCGTCACGTTAGACTCGTGTCACACGTATCGAATTTTCGCCGTGCGCCGTCCACGACACGACGTCGTACTCCCAAATAGCCATGGGTGTCTATGGACCTTTTTACGTGTGGTCGTGACATGTGAAAGCGTCTTTAGGTACTCATGGTTATTTGAGAGCACGAGGTCGTGTCGCGGGTGGCGCACGACGAAAAGTCGGTACGTGTGAAATGAGAGAGGGGGGTACTTGCTGCGTCACCTTTGCCCAGTGTGCTCAATTTTTTTTTTTTTTTTTTTTTGTGTGTGTCGGCGGAACTATAAGAACGCAGAAGACGATGAGTCCGCGGTATGATGCCACTGCAGTGATTATACCCGGAGGAAGCCGATGTATCGTACACACATCGATACCCAAGTCACCTCACAGCAAATAGAGGTGGAACCAATCTAACGCGACCGAAATGAACAGGTAGTCATAAAGGTATTAACTTTTTGCCATTGTTGACATTTTTATTATAAACTGTTATTATGCTTATCACTACTGGTATGATTATGTTTTCATAATCATACTGATGTCGTCATCATCACAACCACCACCATCACCACCAACATCATTATCATCATCATCATCACTACCATCATCACTATCACCACTATCATCATCATCACCACTATCATCACCATATTCACTATCATAGCCATACACACTATCATGGCCATCATCACTATCATCACCATCACTATCATCACCATCATCACCATCACAATCATCACCATCATCATCACCAACACTATCACCAGCACTACTGTTATCACCAGCATCATCACCATCATTACAACCACCATCATGACCATTATCATTAATCATTATCATTATCATAGCATCGTCATCATCATTACCATCACCACCACCACCACCATCGTCACCATCATCACCACCCTCATCACCATCACTATCATCATCATCATCATCACCACCACCATCACCATCATCATCATTACCATCACCATCATCACCACCACCATCATCACCACCACCATCATCATCACCACCATCGTCACCATCATCATCACCACCCTCATCACCATCACCATCACTATCACCATCATCACCATCATCACCATCATCACCACCACCTCCATCACCATCATCATCATCATAGCATCATTGTCATCATTATCGCCACCACCACCACCATCATCATCATCATCACCATCATCATCATCACCATCATCATCATCATCACCACCATCACCATCATCGCTACCACCATCACCGTCACCACCATCACCATCACCATCATCATCTACTCGCCTCCGCCATTCTTGTATGTCTCCTCTTCGTCGTCACATTGTTGCCAAGGACGCGGGCGCCGCTTCTTATCGCTGACGAAATACGAAAATCGTCCTCACAAATCGCCGTCACAATTACCGTCAGCACAGTCATTACCATCACCATTATCACCGCCACTACTTTCACCATCATTGCCTTCTCCACCGTGACAAGCACCAACATTAACATCATTACCGTTACCGTCAACATCACAAGCAGTAGAGACAGCAGCAGTAGCAGTAGCAGTAGTAGTAGTAGCAGTAGCAGTAGCAGTAGTAGTAGTAGTAGTGGATGAAGTAGTAGTAGTAGAATATAGTAGTAGTATTAGAATATAGTAGTAGTAGTAGTAGTAGTAGAATATAGTAGTAGTATTAGAATATAGTAGTAGTAGTAGCAGTAGTAGTGGTAGTACTAGAAGTAGTAGTAGCGTTAGTAATTACAATATATTGCAGTAGCGCTGTAATTACAATATATTGCAGTATTGTAATTACAATATATTGCAGTATTGTTGTTGTCATCGCCCACCTAACCCCGCCTCATCCACCCCCATCCCCTCCCCCTCCCCCTTCCTCCTCCTGAGGGGACATTCGACAGACGACTGAAGTCCAACGGCTCCCGGGGAATGGGGAAGGGGTTTCGTTGTCGAAAGGTCTTCCGCATACAAGAGCAAACACGGGAGTTTTTGTTGCCGTGAGGGAGTCGCGCGGCATTCCAAGGGGCCGAGGCGATTGCAAAGCAAATACCGTTAGTTTGTTTCAACAAGAAGAAACCGTTTCTTCTTACCTTTCCCACATTTTTTGTTTCTCTTTTCTTTTTTATTCTTTCTTCTTCTTTTTTATATAACTGGCCGCGTCGGAAGGGACGAGAAGGAGTGCGGAGGGGGAGGGATAGGGACAAGAAGACCGAGAGAGAGAGAGAATGAGTGTATGTGAGGGGTTAGGAGAGGGATAAAAAAAAAGAGGCAAATTGAAAAGAAAGAAACCATACGAAATTTGCCCAAAATCGGAAGGTGACCGATTTGGTCCAAACTTCCCTCACAGGTAGCGAGTCGGACAAAGTACAAAGGAAGGTAGACATGAACACCCTTAGCCCAACGGCGTGGAGGTGGCACCCATCCAAACTTGTGCCTTTTCACCCAGTATTCACTTTTGGGCCTGTGGCACCCATACCGTATCCCTGAGTGGTGTCAAATTGGACTCCACGGCATCCGTAGACCTCCTCGACCTGTGGGTGATATGGCGGGTAAATCGGAGCAGGTGACCAAAATGACCCAAAATCCAAAAAATCTCAAAGGAGAAACCATACGATTTTTGACCAAAATCCGAAGGTGACCGATTTGGTCCAAACTTCCCTCACAGGTAGAGAATCGGACAAAGTACTAAGGAAGGTAGACATGAACAGCCTTAGCCCATGGGCATGGGGGTGGCACCCCTCCAAACTTGGGCCTTTTCACCCAGTATTCACTTTTGGGCCTGTGCCACCCATACCGTATCCCTGAGTGGTGTCAAATTGGACTCCACGGCATCCGTGGACCTCCTCGACCTGTGGGTGATATGGCGGGTAAATCGGAGCAGGTGACCATTATGACCCAAAATCCAAAAAATCTCAAAGCCATACGATTTTTGACCAAAATCCGAAGGTGACCGATTTGGTCCAAACTTGCCTCACAGGTAGAGAATCGGACAAAGTACTAAGGAAGGTAGACATGAACAGCCGTAGCCCAACGGCGTAGCGGTGACACCCCTCCAAACTTGGGCCTTTTCACCCCGTATTCACTTTTGGGCCTGTGCCACCCATACCGTATCCCTGAGTGGTGTCAAATTGGACTCCACGACAGCCGTGGACGCCCTCGACCTGGCGGGTAAATCGGAGCAGGTGACCAAAATCACCCAAAATCCAAAAAATTTCAAAGGAGAAACCATATGAATTTTTCCCAAAATCCGAAGGTGACCGATTTGGTCCAAACTTGCCTCACAGGTAGAGAGTCGGACACAGTACAAAGGAAGGTAGACATGAACATGGAATTTGGGGGGAAATCCGAAGGTCAGCGATTTGGTCCAAACTTGCGCCACAAGTAGAGCGTGGAATAGGGTGCACACCAGCGTAGGCAGCACAATCCTGAGACCAAGGGTGTGGCGGTGAGAGCCCTCCAAAGTTGGGCCTTTTGACGTTTATGCCTGTGGCAGGGATACCGTGTGCCTGACTGGTGTGCCATTGCACTGCAGGGCATCCCAGGCCGCCCCGGACCTGTGGGTGTCATAGCGGGTAAATCGGTGGAGCTGACCAAAATGACCCAAAACCAAAAAAAATCTCAAAGGGGGTACCCCATGGAATTTGGGGGGGAAACCCGAAGGTCAGCGATTTGGTCCAAACTTGCGCCACAAGTAGAGCGTGGGATAGGGTGCACACCAGCGTAGGCAGCACAATCCTGAGACCAAGGGTGTGGCGGTGAGAGCCCTCCAAATTTGGGCCTTTTGACGTTTATGCCTGTGGCAGGGATACCGTGTGCCTGACTGGTGTGCCATTGCACTGCAGGGCATCCCAGGCCGCCCCGGACCTGTGGGTGTCATAGCGGGTAAATCGGTGGAGCTGACCAAAATGACCCAAAATGCCCAAAATCTCAAAGGGAGGTACCCCATGGAATTTGGGGGGAAATCCGAAGGTCAGCGATTTGGTCCAAACTTGCGCCACAAGTAGAGAGTGGGATAGGGTGCACATCAGCGTAGACAGCAGAATCATGAGACCAAGGGTGTGGCCGTGAGAGCCCTCCAAAGTTGGGCCTTTTGACGTTTATGCCTTTGCCAGGGATACCGTGTGCCTGACCGGTGTGCCATTGCACTGCAGGGCATCCCAGGCCGCCCCGGACCTGTCGGTGTCGTAGCGGGTAAATCGGTGGAGCTGACCAAAATGACCCAAAATGCCCAAAATCTCAAAGGGGGTACCCCATGGAATTTGGGGGGAAATCCGAAGGTCAGCGATTTGGTCCAAACTTGCGCCACAAGTAGAGAGTGGGATAGGGTGCACATCAGCGTAGACAGCACAATCATGAGACCAAGGGTGTGGCCGTGAGAGCCCTCCAAAGTTTGGCCTTTTGACGTTTATGCCTGTGGCAGGGATACCGTGTGCCTGACCGGTGTACCATTGCACTGCAGGGCATCCCAGGCTGCCCCTGACCTGTGGGTGTCATAGCGGGTAAATCGGTGAAGCTGACCAAAATGACCCAAAATGCCCAAAATCTCAAAGGGGGTACCTCATGGAATTTGGGGGGAAATCCGAAGGTCAGCGATTTGGTCCAAACTTGCGCCACAAGTAGAGAGTGGGATAGGGTGCACATCAGCGTAGACAGCACAATCATGAGACCAAGGGTGTGGCCGTGAGAGCCCTCCAAAGTTTGGCCTTTTGACGTTTATGCCTGTGGCAGGGATACCGTGTGCCTGACTGGTGTGCCATTGCACTGCAGGGCATCCCAGGCCGCCCCGGACCTGTGGGTGTCATAGCGGGTAAATCGGTGCAGCTGACCAAAATGACCCAAAATGACCCAAAATGCCCAAAATCTCAAAGGGGCCCCATGGAATTTGGGGGGAAATCCGAAGGTCAGCGATTTGGTCCAAACTTGCGCCACAAGTAGAGAGTGGGATAGGGTGCACATCAGCGTAGACAGCAGAATCATGAGACCAAGGGTGTGGCCGTGAGAGCCCTCCAAAGTTGGGCCTTTTGACGTTTATGCCTGTGGCAGGGATACCGTGTGCCTGACTGGTGTGCCATTGCACTGCAGGGCATCCCAGGCCGCCCCTGACCTGTGGGTGTCATAGCGGGTAAATCGGTGGAGCTGACCAAAAAGACCCAAAATGACCCAAAATGCCCAAAATCTCAGAGGGGGTACCTCATGGAATTTGGGGGGAAATCCGAAGGTCAGCGATTTGGTCCAAACTGGCGCCACAAGTAGAGAGTGGGATAGGGTGCACATCAGCGTAGACAGCACAATCATGAGACCAAGGGTGTGGCCGTGAGAGCCCTCCAAAGTTTGGCCTTTTGACGTTTATGCCTGTGCCAGGGATACCGTGTGCCTGACCGGTGTGCCATTGCACTGCAGGGCATCCCAGGCCGCCCCTGACCTGTGGGTGTCATAGCGGGTAAATCGGTGGAGCTGACCAAAATGACCCAAAATGCCCAAAATCTCAAAGGGTGTACCCCATGGAATTTGGGGGGAAATCCGAAGGTCAGCGATTTGGTCCAAACTTGCGCCACAAGTAGAGAGTGGGATAGGGTGCACATCAGCGTAGACAGCACAATCATGAGACCAAGGGTGTGGCCGTGAGAGCCCTCCAAAGTTTGGCCTTTTGACGTTTATGCCTGTGCCAGGGATACCGTGTGCCTGACTGGTGTGCCATTGCACTGCAGGGCATCCCAGGCTGCTCATGTTTACCATGCTGTGCATTTTGACCGACTCCCTATGGGGCAAGTTTGGACCAAATCGGTGACCTTCGAATTTTCGGCTAAATTGATGGGGTCTTTGATATTTTTTGGATTTTCGGTCACTATGGTCACCTGCTCCGATCTACCCGCTACCGAAGAGTCTTCGATGACTGTGGTTTCGTCCTTCATCTGCCCTCCACCTTTTATCTTATCTCCTGTCAATCCTGTAGATTCTGTCAACTGGTCTCCTGTCTGAGTTACACTTTCTGTCACCTCGCCTCCTGTCAGTCCCGCAGTTTCTGTCAACTGGTTTCCTGTCTGACCGGACAAACCCTCGCTATAACGGATGAAAATCCGTTATAGCGAGGGTTTGTCCGGTCAGATTTTTTTTGTCCGTTAAATCCGATATCCGGTATATCGAGATCCGTTATATCGAGGGTTCACTGTGTCGTCCGTTTGCAGCAAAGTGAGCTTAAAGAGTACCAACTTTCTAAGTGAAAGGTGTCTAAGTTTATCGGAATTATTTTTCAGTACTTCCCAAAGTCAATATCTAAATAGATGCCACGAAAACTCTTTCGTTTCTTTATTATAATTCTAATTTACTGACCCTATCCCCCCAAAACTCGTCTTCAGTCATTCTCCTAAACGCCCAAAAAATTATCCGACCTCGCCATGAACACAAAGCTCTCTTGTAGTCTGATTTGACAAAAATTGACAATTTAAATTTACTCTCAGCTGTTTTTTTTTTTTTTTTCTAATGTAGCTCATTTCTTCCTCCAGCTCCTGGAACTATTCACCGACACTTGAAAATATTAATATTTCCGTTGGACGCAACCGTTACATTCAATAGATATTATTTGAGCGAGAATCCCCTCCCGAAATGTATCAATATGATAACAATAATACTAATGACAACAATACTAATACTAATGACAACAATACTAATACTAACGACAACAATACTAATACTAACGACACTAACGACACTAACGATACTAACAACACTAACAACACTAACAACACTAACGACAATAGCAACACTAATGACACTGACAACACTAATGACACTGACAACACTGACAACAGCTAAACACCGCTAAAAACCGCCCCCCCCCCACCCTTGCATAAAAGGAGAAGACGGGGAGAAATCCCTTCGGGCAGCGAATATTTTGCTCACACATACTACCTCACCCCCATCCCCCCGCCCATTCCACCTCATGCAATCACAACATCATCCATATACAACTCAGTGTCTCACAGTGTCTCACAGTGTCTCACAGTGTCTCACAGTGTCTCACAGTGTCTCACAGTGTCTCACAGTGTCTCACAGTGTCTCACAGTGTCTCACAGTGTCTCACAGTGTCTCACAGTGTCTCACAGTGTCTCACAATGTCTCACAATGTCTCGAAATGCCTCAATCCCTCACGTCTAAAAATGTCTCAAAACGTCTAAAAATGTCTCAAAACGTCTAAAAAATGTCTCAAAACGTCTAAAAAATGTCTCAAAACGTCTCAAAAATGTCTCAAAACGTCTCAAAACGTCTCAAAACGTCTCAAAACGTCTCAAAACGTCTCAAAACGTCTCAAACGCCTAAACGTCTCTAAACGTCAATGCCTCAAAATGCCTCACAATGCCTCACAATGCCTCACAATGCCTCACAATGCCTCACAATGCCTCACAATGCCTCACAATGCCTCACAATGCCTCACAACGCCTCACAACGCCTCACAACGCCTCACAACGCCTCACAACGCCTCACAACGCCTCAAAATGTCTCAAAATGTCTCACAAAGTCTCACAAAGTCTCACAACGTCCCAACGTCTCACAACGTCTCACAACGTCTCACAGCGTCTCAAAACGTCTCAAAACGTCTCAAAACGTCTCAAAACGTCTCAAAACGTCTCAAAATGTCTCACATCGTCTCAAAATGTCTCACAGCGGCTCAAAATGTCTCACAGCGTCTCAAAATGTCTCAAAACGTCTCAAAACGTCTCACAGCGTCCCAAATGTCTCACATCGTCTCAAAATGTCTCACAGCGTCCCAAATGTCTCAAAACGTCTCACAGCGTCCCAAATGTCTCAAAACGTCTCACAGCGTCCCAAATGTCTCAAAACGTCTCAAAATGTCTCACATGGTCTCAAAATGTCTCAAAATGTCTCACAGCGTCTCAAAATGTCTCCAAATGTCTCCAAATGTCTTACAGCGTCTCAAAATGTCTTACAGCGTCTCAAATGTCTCACAGCGTCTCAAAACGTCTCACAGCGTCTCAAAATGTCTTACAGCGTCTCAAAACGTCTTAAACGTCTCAAAACGTCTCTAAACGTCTCAAACGTCTCTAAACGTCTCTAAACGTCTCAAACGTCTCTAACGTCTCAAACGTCTCTAAACGTCTCAAACGTCTCAAACGTCTCTAAAATGTCTAAAACGTCTTAAAATGTCTCTAAACGTCTCTAAACGTCTTAAACGTCTCTAAACGTCTCTAAACGTCTCTAAACGTCTCAAACGTCTTAAACGTCTCAAAACGTCTCAAAACGTCTCAAAATCTCTCAACGTCTCACAACGTCTCAAAACGTCTCACAACGTCTCAAAATGTCTCACAACGTCTCACAACGTCTCAAACGTCTCACAATGTCTCACAACGTCTCAAAATGTCTCACAATGTCTCACAATGTCTCACAATGTCTCACCCGTCGTCTCACAACGCCTCACACGCCTCAATATGTCTCACATTGTCTCACATTGTCTCACATTGTCTCACAATGTCTCACATTGTCTTACAATGTCTCAAAATGTCTCAATGCCTCACAGCGTCTCAAAATGTCTCAAAATGTCTCAAAATGTCTCAAAATGTCTCACAATGCCTCAAAATGCCTCACAGCGTCTCACAGCGTTTCAAAATGTCTCAAAATGTCTCAAAATGTCTCAAAATGTCTCACATCGTCTCAAAATGTCTCACAGCGTCTCAAAATGTCTCACAGCGTCTCAAAATGCCTCACAATGTCTCAAAATGTCTCACAGCGTCTCAAAATGTCTCAAAACGTCTCAAACGTCTCAAACGTCTCAAAACGTCTCAAAACGTCTCAAAACGTCTCAAACGTCTCTCAAAACGTCTCAAAACGTCTCAAAACGTCTCAAAACGTCTCAAAATGTCCTCAAAACGTCTCAAAAACGTCTCAAAACGTCTCAAAACGTCTCAAAACGTCTCAAAATGTCTCAAAATGTCTCAAAAAGTCTCAAAAGCCTCAAAAACGTCTCAAAAACGTCTCAAAATGTCTCAAAACGTCTCAAAACGCCTCAACGTCTCAAAACGTCTCAAAACGTCTCAAAATGTCTCAAACGTCTCAAACGTCTCAAAATGCCTCAAAACGTCTCAAAACGTCTAAAAATGTCTCAAAACGTCTAAAAAATGTCTCAAAACGTCTAAAAAATGTCTCAAAACGTCTCAAAAATGTCTCAAAACGTCTCAAAACGTCTCAAAACGTCTCAAAACGTCTCAAAACGTCTCAAAACGTCTCAAAACGTCTCAAAACGTCTCAAAACGTCTCAAAACGTCTCAAAACGTCTCAAAACGTCTCAAAACGTCTCAAAACGTCTCAAAACGTCTCAAAACGTCTCAAAACGTCTCAAAACGTCTCACAATGCCTCAAAACGTCTCACAATGCCTCACAATGCCTCAAAACGTCTCAAAACGTCTCACAGCGTCTCACAATGTCTCACAAATGTCTCACAACGTCTCAAAACGTCTCAAAACGCCTCAAAATGTCTCAAAACGTCTCAAAACGTCTAAAAATGTCTCAAAACGTCTCAAAACGTCTCAAAACGTCTCAAAACGTCTCAAAAATGTCTCAAAACGTCTCAAAACGTCTCACAGCGTCCCAAATGTCTCAAAATGTCTCACAACGTCTCAGCGTCTCAAAATGTCTCAAAATGTCTCAAAATGTCTCACAATGCCCCAAAACGTCTCAAAATGTCTCACAATGCCCCAAAACGTCTCAAAATGTCTCACAATGCCCCAAAACGTCTCAAAATGTCTCACAATGCCCCAAAACGTCTCAAAATGTCTCACAATGCCCCAAAACGTCTCAAAATGTCTCACAATGCCCCAAAACGTCTCACAATGCCCCAAAATGCCTCAAAATGTCTAAAAATGTCTCAAAATGTCTCAAAATGTCTCAAAATGTCTCAAAATGTCTCAAAATGTCTCAAAACGTCTCACAATGTCTAAAAATGCCTCACAATGCCTCACAATGTCTAAAAATGACTCACAGCGTCTCAAAACGTCTCAAAATGTCTCAAAATGTCTCAAAATGTCTCAAAACGTCTCACAATGTCTCACAATGTCTAAAAATGCCTCACAATGTCTCAAAATGTCTCAAAATGTCTCAAAATGTCTCAAAATGTCTCACAATGTCTCACAATGCCTCAAAATGTCTCACAATGCCTCAAAATGTCTCACAGCGTCTCACAGCGTCTCCGTCTCACAGCGTCTCAAAATGTCTCAAAATGTCTCACAATGCCTCAAAACGTCTCAAAATGTCTCACAGCGTCTCACAATGCCTCACAATGCTCAATCTCAAAACGTCTCACAATGCCTCACAATGCCTCAAAATGTCTCACAATGTCTCAAAATATCTCACAGCGTCTCAAAATGTCTCAAAATGTCTCCAAATGTCTCATAGCGTCTCAAAATGTCTCAAAATGCCTCACAATGCCTCAAAATGTCTCACAGCGGCTCAAAATGTCTCAAAATGTCTCAAAATGTCTCAAAACGTCTCAAAACGTCTCACAGCGTCCCAAATGTCTCACATCGTCTCAAAATGTCTCACAGCGTCCCAAATGTCTCACATCGTCTCAAAATGTCTCACATCGTCTCAAAATGTCTCACATCGTCTCAAAATGTCTCACATCGTCTCAAAATGTCTCACAGCGTCTCAAAATGTCTCACAGCGTCTCAAAATGTCTCACATCGTCTCAAAATGTCTCACAGCGTCTCAAAATGTCTCACAGCGTCTCAAAATGTCTCACAGCGTCTCAAAATGTCTCAAAACGTCTCAAAACGTCTCCTAATGCTTCACAATGCTTCAAAATGTCTCACAACGTCTCACAACGTCTCACAACGTCTCACAACGTCTCACAACGTCTCACGTCTCAAAATGTCTCAAAATGTCTCAAAATGTCTCACAATGCCCCAAAACGTCTCACAATGCCCCAAAATGCCCCAAAACGTCTCACAGCGTCTCAAAATGCCCCAAAACGTCTCACAGCGTCTCAAAATGCCCCAAAACGTCTCACAGCGTCTCAAAATGCCCCAAAACGTCTCACAGCGTCTCAAAATGCCCCAAAACGTCTCACAGCGTCTCAAAATGTCAATGTCTCAAAATGTCTCACAATGTCTCACAAAGTCTCACAATGCCCCAAAACGTCTCAAAATGTCTCAAAATGTCTCAAAACGTCTCACAGCGTCTCACAATGTCTCACAATGTCTCACAGCGTCTCACAGCGTCTCAAAACGTCTCACAGCGTCTCACAATGTCTCACAGCGTCTCAAAATGTCTCACAATGTCACAATGTCTCACAATGTCTCACAATGTCACAATGTCTCAAAATGTCACAATGTCTCAAAATGTCTCAAAATGTCTCACAATGCCTCAAAACGTCTCACAATGCCTCACAATGCCTCAAATGGTCTCACAGCGTCTCAAAATGTCTCAATGCCTCACAATGTCTCACAGCGTCTCAAAATGTCTCACAATGCCTCAAAATGCCTCACAATGCCTCACAATGCCTCAAAATGCCTCACAATGCCTCAAAATGCCTCAAAATGCCTCACAATGCCTCAAAATGCCTCACAATGCCTCAAAATGCCTCACAATGCCTCAAAATGCCTCAAAATGCCGCACAATCCCTCACAGCGTCTCAAAACGTCTCACAGCGTCTCACAATGTCTCACAGCGTCTCAAAATGTCTCACAGCGTCTCAAAATGTCTCACAGCGTCTCAAAATGTCTCAAAACGTCTCAAAATGTCTCACAGCGTCTCAAAATGTCTCACAGCGTCTCAAAATGTCTCACAGCGTCTCAAAATGTCTCACAGCGTCTCAAAATGTCTCACAGCGTCTCAAAATGTCTCACAGCGGCTCAAAATGTCTCAAAATGTCTCAAAATGTCTCACAGCGTCTCAAAATGTCTCACATCGTCTCAAAATGTCTCACAGCGTCTCAAAATGTCTCACAGCGTCTCAAAATGTCTCACAGCGTCTCAAAATGTCTCACAGCGTCTCAAAATGTCTCACAGCGTCTCAAAATGTCTCACAGCGTCTCAAAATGTCTCACAGCGTCTCAAAATGTCTCACAGCGTCTCAAAATGTCTCACAGCGTCTCAAAATGTCTCACAGCGTCTCAAAATGTCTCACAGCATCTCACAGCTCACAGCGGCTCAAAATGTCTCAAAATGTCTCAAAATGTCTCAAAACGTCTCAAAACGTCTCACAGCGTCTCACAATGTCTCACAGCGTCTCACAGCGTCTCACAATGTCTCACAGCGTCTCACAATGTCTCACAGCGTCTCACAGCGTCTCACAGCGTCTCACAGCGTCTCACAGCGTCTCACAGCGTCTCACAGCGTCTCACAGCGTCTCACAGCGTCTCAAAATGTCTCAAAATGTCTCAAAATGTCTCAAAATGTCTCAAAATGTCTCAAAATGTCTCAAAATGTCTCACAATGCCTCAAAATGTCTCACAGCGTGTCAAAATGTCTCACAGCGTGTCAAAATGTCTGAAAACGTCTCACAATGCCTCAAAACGTCTCACAATGCCTCAAAACGTCTCACAATGCCTCAAAACGTCTCACAATGCCTCAAAACGTCTCAATGCCTCAAAACGTCTCAATGCCTCAAAACGTCTCAATGCCTCAAAACGTCTCAATGCCTCAAAACGTCTCAATGCCTCAAAACGTCTCAAAACGCCTCAAAACGTCTCAAAACGCCCCAAAATGCCTCAAAATGCCTGAAAAACGTCTCAAAACGTCTCAAAACGTCTCAAAAACGCCTCAAAACGTCTCAAAACGCCTGAAAACGTCTCAAAACGCCTCAAAAACGTCTGAAAACGTCTCACAATGCCTCAAAATGTCTCACAGCGTGTCAAAATGTCTGAAAACGTCTCACAATGCCTCAAAACGTCTCACAATGCCTCAAAACGTCTCAAAACGCCTCACAATGCCTCACAATGCCTCACAATGCCTCACAGTGCCTCAAAATGCCTCAAAATGTTTCAAAATGTTTCAAAATGTTTCAAAATGTCTCACAGCGTCTCACAGCGTCTCACAGCGTCTCACAGCGTCTCACAGCGTCTCACAGCGTCTCACAGCGTCTCACAGCGTCTCACAGCGTCTCACAATGTCTCACAATGTCTCACAATGTCTCAAAATGTCAATGTCTCAAAATGTCTCACAATGTCTCACAAAGTCTCACAATGCCCCAAAACGTCTCACAATGCCCCAAAACGCCTCAAAATGCCCCAAAATGCCTCACAATGCCTCAAAATGTCTTACAGCGTCTAAAAATGTCTCACAATGCCTCACAATGCCTCACAACGTCTCAAAATGTCTGAAAATGTCTCACAATGCCTCAAAATGCCTCACAATGTCTCACAATGTCTCACAATGCCTCAAAATGCCTCAAAATGCCTCACAATGTCTCAAAATGTCTCAAAATGTCTCACAATGTCTCAAAATGTCTCACAGCGTCTCAAAATGTCTTACAGCGTCACAAAATGTCTTACAGCGTCACAAAATGTCTTACAGCGTCACAAAATGTCTTACAGCGTCTCAAAATGTCTTACAGCGTCTCAAAATGTCTTACAGCGTCTCAAAATGTCTTACAGCGTCTCAAAATGTCTCAAAATGTCTCACAGCGACTCAAAATGTCTCACAGCGACTCAAAATGTCTCCAAATATCTCCAAATGTCTCAAAATGTCTCCAAATATCTCCAAATGTCTCACAATGCCTCAAAACGTCTCACAATGGCTCACAATGCCTCACAATACCTCACTGACTCACAATGCCTCACAATGCCTCACAGCGTCTCAAAATGTCTCAAAATGCCTCACAGCGTCTCAAAATGTCTCAAAATGTCTCACAGCGTCTCAAAATGTCTCACAATGTCTCACAATGCCTCAAAATGTCTCACAGCGTCTCAAAATGTCTGAAAATCTCACAATGCCTCAAAACGTCTCACAATTTCACAATGCCTCAAAATGCCTCACAATGCCTCAAAATGCCTCACAATGTCTCACAATGCCTCAAAACGTCTCACAATGCTTCACAATGCCTCAAAATGTCTCACAGCGTCTCAAAATGTCTCACAAAATGTCTCACAATGCCTCAAAATGTCTCACAGCGTCTCAAAATGTCTCACAATGTCTCAAAATGTCTCACAATGCCTCAAAACGTCTCAATGCCTCAAAATGCCTCAATGTCTCACAATGTCTCACAATGTCTCACAATGTCTCACAATGCCTCAAAATGCCTCAAAATGTCTCAAAATGTCTCAAAATGTCTCACAATGCCTCAAAATGTCTCACAGCGTCTCAAAATGTCTCACAGCGTCTCAAAATGTCTCAAAATGTCTCACAATGCCTCAAAACGTCTCACAATGCCTCACAATGCCTCAAAATGTCTCACAATGCCTCAAAATGTCTCACAGCGGCTCAAAATGTCTCAAAATGTCTCAAAACGTCTCAAAACGTCTCACAGCGTCCCAAATGTCTCACATCGTCTCAAAATGTCTCACAGCGTCCCAAATGTCTCAAAACGTCTCACAGCGTCCCAAATGTCTCAAAACGTCTCAAAATGTCTCACAGAGTCTCAAAATGTCTCACAGCGTCTCAAAGCGTCTCACAGCGGCTCAAAATGTCTCAAAATGTCTCACAGCGGCTCAAAATGTCTCAAAATGTCTCCAAATATCTCCAAATGTCTCAAAATGTCTCAAAATGTCTCCAAATATCTCCAAATGTCTCAAAATGTCTCCAAATATCTCCAAATGTCTCACAATGCCTCAAAATGTCTCACAGCGGCTCAAAATGTCTCAAAATGTCTCACAGCGACTCAAAATGTCTCACAAAATGTCTCACAGCGACTCAAAATGTCTCAAAACGTCTCAAAACGTCTCACAGCGTCTCACAATGTCTCACAGCGTCTCACAGCGTCTCACAATGTCTCACAGCGTCTCACAATGTCTCACATCGTCTCAAAATGTCTCACATCGTCTCAAAATGTCTCACAGCGTCTCAAAATGTCTCACAGCGTCTCAAATGTCTCAAAATGGCTCAAAAAGACTCACAGCGTCTCAAAAAGTCACAAAATGACTCACAGCGTCTCAAAAAGTCTCACAAGCGTCTCAAAAAAGTCTCACAGCGTCTCAAAATGTCTCACAGCGTCTCAAAAAGTCTCACAGCGTCACAAATGTCTCACATCGTCTCAACATGTCTCACAATGCGTCTCAAAAAATGTCTCACATGCGTCTCAAAAGTCTCACAGCGTCTCAAAATGTCTCACAGCGTCTCAAAATGTCTCACAGCGTCTCAAAAATTCTAACATCGTCTCAAAAAGTCTCACAGCCTCAAAAAGTCTCAAATGCGTCTCAAAAAGTCTCACAGCGTCTCAAAAAGTCTCACAGCGTCTCAAAAAGTCTCACAATGCGTCTCAAATATGTCTCACAGCGTCTCAAAAAAGTCTCACACAGCGCCTCAAAATGCCTCTCTCAAAATGTCTCACAGCGTCTCACAGCGTCTCACAGCGTCTCACAGCGTCTCACAATGTCTCAAAATGTCTCAAAATGTCTCACAATGTCTCACAATGTCTCACAATGCCTCAAAACGTCTCAGAATGCCTCTCATGGTCTCAAAATGTCTCACAGCGTCTCAAAATGTCTCAAAATGTCTCAAAATGCATCAAAATGTCTCACAGCGTCTCAAAATGTCTCACAATGTCTCACAATGTCTCACAATGCCCCAAAACGTCTCACAATGCCTCAAAATGCCTCACAATGCCTCAAAATACCTAAAAATACCTAAAAATGCCTCACAATGCCTCAAAATGTCTAAAAATGTCTCACAGCGTCTCAAAATGTCTCAAAATGTCTCAAAATGTCTCACATCGTCTCAAAATGTCTCACAGCGTCTCAAAATGTCTCACAGCGTCTCAAAATGTCTCACAGCGTCTCAAAATGTCTCACAGCATCTCACAGCGTCTCAAAATGTCTCACAGCGTCTCAAAATGTCTCACAGCATCTAAAAAGGCCTCACAGCGTCTAAAAAGGCCTCACAGCGTCTCAAAATGTCTCAAAATGTCTCAAAATGTCTCAAAATGTCTCAAAATGTCTCAAAACGTCTCAGCGTCACACAGCGTCTCACAACGTCTCAGCGTCTCAAAATGTCTCAAAATGTCTCACAACGTCCCACAATGCCTCGAAATGCCTCGAAATGTTTCAAAATGTCTCAAAATGTCTCACAATGCCCCAAAACGTCTCAAAATGTCTCACAATGCCCCAAAACGTCTCAAAATGTCTCACAATGCCCCAAAACGTCTCAAAATGTCTCAAAATGTCTCAAAATGTCTAAAAATGTCTCACAGCGTCTCAAAATGTCTCACAGCGTCTCAAAAAGTCTCAAAACGTCTCAAAACGTCTCAAAATGTCTCAAAACGTCTCACAATGCCTCAAAACGTCTCACAATGCTTCACAATGCCTCAAAATGTCTCACAGCGTCTCAAAATGTCTCAAAACGTCTCACAATGCCTCAAAACGTCTCACAATGCCTCACAACGCCTCAAAACGTCTCACAATGCCTCACAATGTCTCACAACGCCTCAAAATGTCTCAAAATGTCTCAATATGTCTCAATATGTCTCAATATGTCTCAATATGTCTCAATATGTCTCAAAATGCCTCAAAATGCCTCAAAATGTCTCACAGCGTCTCAAAATGTCTCACAATGTCTCAATATGTCTCACAATGCCTCAAAACGTCTCACAATGCCTCACATGGTCTCAAAATGTCTCAAAATGTCTCAAAATGTCTCACAGCGTCTCAAAATGTCTCACAGCGTCTCAAAATGTCTCACAGCGTCTAAAAAGGCCTCACAGCGTCTAAAAAGGCCTCACAGCGTCTAAAAAGGCCTCACAGCGTCTAAAAAGGCCTCACAGCGTCTAAAAAGGCCTCACAGCGTCTAAAAAGGCCTCACAGCGTCTCAAAACGTCTCAAAACGTCTCAAAATGTCTCACAATGCCTCAAAATGTCTCACAGCGTCTCAAAATGTCTCACAATGTCTCACAATGCCTCAAAATGTCTCACAGCGTCTCAAAATGTCTCACAATGTCTCAAAATGTCTCAAAATGTCTCAAAATGTCTCAAAATGTCTCAATGCCTCAAAATGTCTCACAGCGGCTCAAAATGTCTCAAAATGTCTCAAAATGTCTCAAAATGTCTCAAAATGTCTCACAGCGTTTCAAAATGTCTCACAATGCCTCAAAATGTCTCACAATGCCTCAAAATGCCTCACAATGTCTCAAAATGTCTCAAAATGTCTCAAAATGTCTCACAGCGTCTCACAGCGTCTCACAGCGTCTCACAGCGTCTCACAGCGTCTCAAAATGTCTCAAAATGTCTCACATTGTCTCACATTGTCTCAAAATGTCTCACATTGTCTCACATTGTCTCAAAATGTCTCAAAATGTCTCAAAATGTCTCAAAATGTCTCAATGCCTCAAAATGTCTCACAATGCCTCAAAATGTCTCACAGCGTCTCACAGCGTCTCACAGCGTCTCACAGCGTCTCACAATGTCTCACAATGCCTCACAATGCCTCACAATGCCTCACAATGCCTCACAATGCCTCAAAACGTCTCACAATGCCTCACAATGCCTCACATGGTCTCAAAATGTCTCAAAATGTCTCACAGCGTCTCAAAATGTCTCCAAATGTCTCCAAATGTCTCCAAATGTCTCACAATGCCTCAAAACGTCTCACAATGCCTCACAATGCCTCAAAATGTCTCAATGCGTCTCACAGCGTCTCAAAATGTCTCACAGCATCTCAAAATGTCTCAAAATGTCTCACAATGCCTCAAAACGTCTCACAATGCCTCACAATGCCTCAAAATGTCTCACAATGCCTCAAAATGTCTCACAGCGTCTCAAAATGTCTCAAAATGTCTCAAAATGTCTCAAAACGTCTCAAAATGTCTCACAGCGTCTCACAATGTCTCACAGCGTCTCAAAATGTCTCACAGCGTCTCAAAATGTCTCACAGCGTCTCAAAATGTCTCCAAATGTCTCACAGCGTCTCAAAATGTCTCAAAATGTCTCAAAATGTCTCAAAATGTCTCACAATGCCTCAAAACGTCTCACGATGCTTCACAATGCCTCAAAATGTCTCACAGCGTCTCACAGCGTCTCAAAATGTCTCAAAATGTCGCAAGATGTCTCACAATGCATCAAAATGTCTCAGCGTCTCACAACGTCTCAAAATGTCTCACAATGTCTCAAAATGTCTCACAATGCCTCAAAACGTCTCACAATGCCTCACAATGCCTCACATGGTCTCAAAATGTCTCAAAATGTCTCACATCGTCTCAAAATGTCTCACATCGTCTCAAAATGTCTCACATCGTCTCAAAATGTCTCACATCGTCTCAAAATGTCTCACAGCGTCTCAAAATGTCTCACAGCGTCTCAAAATGTCTCACAGCGTCTCAAAATGTCTCAAAATGTCTCAAAATGTCTCAAAATGTCTCAAAATGTCTCAAAATGTCTCACAATGCCTCAAAACGTCTCACAATGCCTCACAATGCCTCACATGGTCTCAAAATGTCTCAAAATGTCTCACAGCGTCTCAAAATGTCTCACAGCGTCTCAAAATGTCTCACAATGCATCAAAATGTCTCACAGCGTCTCAAAATGTCTCAAAATGTCTCAAAATGTCTCACAATGCCTCAAAACGTCTCACAATGCCTCACAATGCCTCAAAATGTCTCACAGCGGCTCAAAATGTCTCAAAATGTCTCAAAATGTCTCAAAATGTCTCCAAATGTCTCAAAATGTCTCACAATGCCTCAAAACGTCTCCTAATGCTTCACAATGCCTCAAAATGTCTCAAAATGTCTGAAAATGTCTCACAATGCCTCACAATGTCTCAATGTCTCACAATGTCTCACAATGCCTCAAAATGTCTCAAAATGTTTCAAAATATCTCACAATGTCTCAAAATGTCTCACAATGCCTCACAATGTCTCAAAATGTTTCAAAATGTCTCACAGCGTCTCAAAATGTCTCACAGCGTCTCACAGCGTCTCAAAATGTCTCACAGCATCTCACATCGTCTCAAAATGTCTCACAGCGTCTCACAGCGTCTCAAAATGTCTCACAGCATCTCAAAATGTCTCAAAATGTCTCACAATGCCTCAAAACGTCTCACAATGCCTCAAAACGTCTCACAATGCCTCACAATGCCTCAAAATGTCTCACAGCGTCTCACAGCGTCTCACAGCGTCTCAAAATGTCTCACAGCATCTCAAAATGACTCACAACGTCTCAAAATGTCTCACAGCGTCTCAAAAAGTCTCACAGCGTCTCAAAATGTCTCACAGCGTCTCAAAATGTCGCACAGCGTCTCGAAATGTCGCACAGCGTCTCGAAATGTCGCACAGCGTCTCGAAATGTCGCACAGCGTCTCGAAATGTCGCACAGCGTCTCAAATGTCGCACAGCGTCTCAAAATGTCGCACAGCGTCTCGAAATGTCGCACAGCGTCTCGAAATGTCTCACAGCGTCTCAAAATGTCTCACAGCGTGTCATAATGTCTCACAGCGTCTCAAAATGTCTCACAGCGTCTCAAAATGTCTCACAGCGTCTCAAAATGTCTCACAATGCCTCAAAACGTCTCACAATGCCTCACAATGCCTCAAAATGTCTCACAATGCCTCAAAATGTCTCAGCGTCTCAAAATGTCTCAAAATGTCTCAAAACGTCTCAAAACGTCTCACAGCGTCTCACAATGTCTCACAGCGTCTCACAATGTCTCACAGCGTCTCAAAATGTCTCACATCGTCTCAAAATGTCTCACAGCGTCTCAAAATGTCTCACAGCGTCTCAAAATGTCTCAAAATGTCTCAAAATGTCTCACAATGCCTCAAAACGTCTCACAATGCCTCACAATGCCTC
Source organism: Oratosquilla oratoria (assembly GCF_046742065.1). Lineage (NCBI taxonomy): Eukaryota > Metazoa > Arthropoda > Malacostraca > Stomatopoda > Squillidae > Oratosquilla > Oratosquilla oratoria. Next base: position 7,804,449 of record NC_134817.1, on the reverse strand, counting down.
ACAATGCCTCAAAATGTCTCACAATGTCTCAAAATGTCTCAAAATGTCTCACAGCGTCTCACAGCGTCTCAAAATGTCTCACAGCGTCTCACATCGTCTCAAAATGTCTCACATCGTCTCAAAATGTCTCACAGCGTCTCAAAATGTCTCACAGCGTCTCAAAATGTCTCACAGCGTCTCAAAATGTCTCACAGCATCTCACAGCGTCTCAAAATGTCTCAAAATGTCTCAAAATGTCTCACAATGCCTCAAAACGTCTCACAATGCCTCACAATGCCTCAAAATGTCTCACAGCGGCTCAAAATGTCTCACAGCGTCTCAAAATGTCTCAAAATGTCTCACAATGCCTCAAAACGTCTCAAAATGTCTCACAGCGTCTCACAGCGTCTCACAGCGTCTCAAAATGTCTCACAGCGTCTCTAAACCTCACAGCGTCTCTAAACGTCTCACAGCGTCTCAAACGTCTCACAGCGTCTCTAAACGTCTCACAGCGTCTCTAAACGTCTCACAGCGTCTCTCAAAATGTCTCACAGCGTCTCAAACGTCTCACAGCGTCTCTAAACGTCTCGGCGTCTCAAACGTCTCACAAAACGTCTCACGGCGTCTCTAAACGTCTCACGGCTCTCTAAACGTCTCACTCAATGGTCTCTAAACGTCTCACAGCGTCTCTAAACGTCTCACAGCGTCTCTAAACGTCTCACATCGTCTCTAAACGTCTCACAGCGTCCTCAAAACGTCTCACAGCGTCTCTAAAATGTCTCACAGCGTCTCAAACGTCTCACAGCTCTCTAAACGTCTCACAGGTCTCTAAATGTCTCACAGCGTCTCGAAATGTCTCTCAGCGTCTAAAATGTCTCACAGCGTCTCACAACGTCTCACAGCGTCTCTAAACGTCTCACAGCGTCTCTAAACGTCTCACAGCGTCTCAAACGTCTCACAGCGTCTCTAAACGTCTCACAGCGTCTCAAACGTCTCACAGCGTCTCAAAACGTCTCACAGCGTCTCAAAAGTCTCTCAGCGTCTCAAATGTCTCACACAGTCTCACAAAACGTCTCACAGCGTCACTAAAACGTCTCACACCGTCTCAAAATGTCTCACAGCGTCTCACAGCGTCTCACAGCGTCTCAAAATGTCTCACAGCATCTCAAAATGTCTCAAAACGTCTCACAATGCCTCAAAACGTCTCACAATGCTTCACAATGCCTCAAAATGTCTCACAGCGTCTCAAAATGTCTGAAAATGCCTCACAATGCCTCAAAACGTCTCACAATGCCTCACAATGCCTCACAAAATTTCACACAATGTCTCACAATACCTCAAAATGTTTCACAATGCCTCAAAACGTCTCACAATGCCTCACAATGCCTCACAATGTCTCACAATGCCTCACAATGCCTCACAATGCCTCACAATGCCTCACAATGTCTCAAAATGTCTCAAAATGTCTCACAATGCATCAAAATGTCTCACAGCGTCTTAAAATGTCTCACAGCGTCTCAAAATGTCTCACAGCGTCTCAAAATGTCTCACAGCGTCTTAAATGTCTCACAGCGTCTCAAATGTCTCAATGTCTCTAAATGTCTCACAATGTCTCTAAATGTCCTCACAGCGTCTCAAAATGTCTCACAGCGTCTCTAAACGTCTCACAGCGTCTCAAACGTCTCACAGCCTCTCAATGTCTCACAGCGTCTCAAAACGTCGCACAGCGTCTCTAAACGTTGCACAGCGTCTCTAAACGTTGCACAGCGTCTCAAACGTCTCACAATGTCTCAAACGTCTCACAATGTCTCAAACTGTCTCAAAACGTCACAGCGTCTCAAACGTCTCACAATCTCTAAACGTCTCACAGCGTCTCAAACGTCTCACAGCGTCTCAAACCTCACAGCGTCTCTAAACGTCTCACAATGCGTCACAAACGTCTCACATGTCTCTAAACGTCTCACACGTCTCTAAACGTCTCACAGCGTCTCTAAACGTCTCACAGCGTCTCTAAACGTCTCACAGCGTCTCAAAACGTCTCACAGCGTCTCTAAACGTCTCACAGCGTCTCAAAACGTCTCACAGCGTCTCTAAACGTCTCACAGCCTCTCTAATCTCACAGCGTCTCAAAACGTCTCACAATGCGTCACAAACGTCTCACAGCGTCTCAAACGTCTCACAGCGTCTTCTCACAATGTCTCAAAACGTCTCACAGCGTCTCAAACGTCTCACAGCGTCTCTCACACAGCGTCTCAAACTCTCACAGCGTCTCAAAACGTCTCACAGCGTCACAAATGTCTCACATCGTCTCAAAACCTCACAGCGTCTCAAACGTCTCACAGCGTCTCTAAACGTCTCACAATCTCTAAACGTCTCACAGCGTCTCAAATCAAAACGTCTCACAGCGTCTCAAACGTCTCACAGCGTCTCAAAATGTCTCACAAGCGTCTCTAAACGTCTCACTGTCACAATCTCACAGCGTCTCTAAACGTCTCAAAATGTCTCACAGCGTCTCAAAATGTCTCACAGCGTCTCAAAATGTCTCACAATGTCTCACAATGCCTCAAAATGTCTCACAGCGTCTCAAAATGTCTGAAAATGTCTCACAATGCCTCAAAACGTCTCACAATGCCTCACAATGTCTCACAATGCCTCAAAATGCCTCAAAATGCCTCACAATGCCTCGAAATGTTTCACAATGTCTCACAATGCCTCAAAATGTCTCACAGCGTCTCAAAATGTCTCACAATGTCTCAATATGTCTCACAATGCCTCACAACGTCTCACAGCGTCTCACAGCGTCTCAAAATGTCTCACAGCGTCTCAAAATGTCTCAAAATGTCTCACAATGCCTCAAAATGCCTCAAAATGCCTCACAATGCCTCGAAATGTTTCACAATGTCTCACAATGCCTCAAAATGTCTCACAGCGTCTCAAAATGTCTCACAATGTCTCAATATGTCTCACAATGCCTCAAAACGTCTCACAATGCCTCACATGGTCTCAAAATGTCTCAAAATGTCTCACAGCGTCTCAAAATGTCTCAAAACGTCTCACAATGCCTCAAAACGTCTCACAATGCCTCACAATGCCTCAAAATGTCTCACAGCGTCTCAAAATGTCTCAAAATGTCTCACAATGCCTCAAAATGTCTCACAATGCCTCAAAACGTCTCACAATGCCTCAAAATGCCTCACAATGCCTCACAATGCCTCAAAACGTCTCACGATGCTTCACAATGCCTCAAACTGTCTCACAGCGTCTCACAGTGTCTCAAAATGTCTCAAAATGCCTCAAAATGTCTCAAATGTCTCAAAATGTCTCACAATGTCTCACAATGCCTCAAAACGTCTCCTAATGCTTCACAATGCCTCAAAATGTCTCAAAATGTCTGAAAATGTCTCACAATGCCTCACAATGCCTCACAACGTCTCAAAATGTCTGAAAATGTCTCACAATGCCTCAAAATGCCCCAAAACGTCTCACAGCGCCTCAAAACGTCTCACAATGCCTCACATGGTCTCAAAATGTCTCAATGTCTCAAAATGTCTCAAAATGTCTCAAATGCCTCACAATGTCTCAGTGTTTCAAAATGTCTCACAGCGTCTCAAAATGTCTCAAAATGTCTCACAATGCCTCAAAACGTCTCACAATGCCTCACAATGTCTCACAATGCCTCAAAATGCCTCACAATGTCTCACAATGCCTCGAAATGTTTCACAATGCCTCACAATGCCTCAAAACGTCTCACAATGCCTCACAATGTCTCACAGTGTTTCAAAATGTCTCAGCGTCTCAAAATGTCTCACAACGTCCCACAATGCCTCGAAATGTTTCAAAATGTCTCAAAATGTCTCACAATGCCCCAAAACGTCTCGCAATGCCTCAAAATGTCTCAAAATGTCTCAAAATGTCTCAAAATGTCTCAAAATGTCTCAAAATGTCTCAAAATGTCTCACAGCGTCTCAAAATGTCTCAATGCCTCAAAACGTCTCACAATGCCTCACAATGCCTCACAATGTCTCACAATGCCTCAAAATGTCTCACAGCGTCTCAAAATGTCTCAAAATGTCTCACAATGCCTCAAAACGTCTCAAAATGCTTCACAATGCCTCAAAATGTCTCACAGCGTCTCAAAATGTCTGAAAATGCCTCACAATGCCTCACAATGCCTCAAAACGTCTCACAATGCCTCACAATGTCTCACAATGCCTCAAAATGCCTCACAATGTCTCACAATGTCTCACAATGCCTCACAATGCCTCACAATGCCTCAAAATGTCTCACAGCGTCTCACAGCGTCTCACAGCGTCTCACAGCGTCTCACAGCGTGTCAAAATGTCTGAAAACGTCTCACAATGCCTCACAATGCCTCACAATGCCTCACAATGCCTCACAATGCCTCACAATGCCTCACAATGCCTCACAATGCCTCACAATGTCTCACAATGCCTCACAATGTCTCACAATGTCTCACAATGTCTCAAAATGTCACAATGTCTCAAAATGTCACAATGTCTCAAAATGTCACAATGTCTCAAATGTCACAATGTCTCAAAATGTCTCACAATGTCTCACAATGTCACAATGTCTCACAATGTCTCACAATGTCACAATGTCTCAAAATGTCACAATGTCTCAAAATGTCTCACAATGTCTCACAATGTCTCACAATGTCTCACAATGTCTCACAATGCCTCACAGCGTCTCAAAATGTCTCAAAATGTCACAATGTCTCAAAATGTCACAATGTCTCAAAATGTCACTGTCTCAAAATGTCACAATGTCTCAAAATGTCACAATGTCTCAAAATGTCACAATGTCTCAAAATGTCACAATGTCTCAAAATGTCTCAAAATGTCTCACAATGCATCAAAATGTCTCACAATGCATCAAAATGTCTCACAATGTCTCACAATGCCTCAAAATGCCTCAAAATGCCTCACAATGTCTCACAATGTCTCACAATGCCTCACAATGCCTCACAATGCCTCACAATGCCTCACAATGTCTCACAATGTCTCACAATGTCTCAATGTCTCAATGTCTCTGTTTCACAATGTCTCACAATGTCTCACAATGCCTCACAATGCCTCACAATGTCTCACAATGTCTCACAATGCCTCACAATGCCTCACAATGCCTCACAATGCCTCACAATGCCTCACAATGCCTCACAATGACTCACAATGCCTCACAATGCCTCAAAACGTCTCACAATGCCTCACAATGCCTCAAAATGTCTCACAGCGGCTCAAAATGTCTCAAAATGTCTCAAAATATCTAAAAATGTCTCACAGCGTCTCAAAATGTCTCACAGCGTCTCAAAATGTCTCCAAATGTCTCAAAATGTCTCACAATGCCTCAAAACGTCTCACAATGCCTCACAATGCCTCAAAATGTCTCACAATGCCTCAAAATGTCTCAGCGTCTCAAAATGTCTCACAGCGTCTCAAATGTGTAGATGTAGGTGTGTGTGTGTGTGTGTGTGTGTGTGTGTGTGTGTGTGTGTAGATGTAGGTGTGTGTGTGTGTGTAGATGTAGGTGTGTGTGTATGTGTGTGTAGATGTAGGTGTGTGTGTAGATGTAGGTGTGTGTGTAGATGTAGGTGTGTGTGTAGATGTAGGTGTGTGTGTAGATGTAGGTGTGTATGTGTGTGTAGATGTAGGTGTGTGTGTGTGTGTAGATGTAGGTGTGTGTGTAGGCGTGTGTAGATGTAGGTGTGTGTGTAGGCGTGTGTGTGTAGGCGTGTGTGTGTGTGTGTAGGCGTGTGTGTGTGTGTGTAGGCGTGTGTGTGTGTGTGTAGGCGTGTGTGTGTGTGTGTGTGTGTGTAGGCGTGTGTGTGTGTGTGTGTAGGCGTGTGTGTGTGTGTAGGCGTGTGTGTGTGTGTGTGTGTGTGTGTGTGTGTGTGTGTAGGCGTGTGTGTGTGTGTGTGTAGGCTTGTGTGTGTGTGTGTAGGCGTGTGTGTGTGTGTGTAGGCGTGTGTGTGTGTGTGTAGGCGTGTGTGTGTGTGTGTAGGCGTGTGTGTGTGTGTGTGTGTGTGTGTGTGTGTGTAGGCGTGTGTGTGTGTGTGTAGGCGTGTGTGTGTGTGTGTGTAGGCGTGTGTGTGTGTGTGTGTGCGCGCGCGTGCGTGGATGCGCACGTTTGCGTGTGTCATGAATGTATATGCGGAAAGAGGAGGTGTCTCCGCAGAGTAGCGTTTTGTGTTGACTTTTAATTGTTTTTACTTCCCTCGAGCCTCTTTGTGCACTCGTCCTTGCGTGCCTGTGGGTTTAAGGTCGTCCATTGAGGAGCTGATTCACTTTGCTGACAAAGTGAATTGTTTGTTTTTTGGTAAAAAAAGGACGAGAAGTTATTTGGTACTTGTCCAGTTGATACGATGATAGCCTTCGTGGTTTCTGCTCTATGCAATGCCAACGGGTCTATTTGAACCGAGAGCGAAATCACGCCTTAACCCCTACAATACTCTTATTATTATTTTATTTTTATTTTTTAGGTCAGCGTTTCCCAACCTGGGGGTGCTGAAATCAATTATAAGGGGTGCTGGGAAGTGATGCACACAAAAATCACATTGATATATGTATCATTGATTACCCAGTTGTGCATATTTGACTTTTTCCATGCTATTTTATTTTTCTAGGGTGTTCTTATTTCTTCTACAAACAATATTTTCAATTTGTTCAGTTCAATGGAATCAAGGAAATAAATCCTCAAGCAGTACACTTCACTTTCTTTTATCCTTCTAATAACAAGATAGGGATGATGGACTGCTTAGACGTGACAACAATAGGGGGTGCTATGGTCGGAAAAGGTTGGGAAACGCTGCTTTACGAAATCTCGTTTGTTCATCTCGAATGCATGATAAAGGGAAATGCCACATTATCTTATTCAGTAGAAAGTTTAGGAATGTCTTAACTGTCTCCTCAGCTACGACGGTGCCCTGTAAGTATTGTGCACGTTCAGGTTCTAAGACTATTGAGATGGAGGCAGGACCCCGTATTTAAAATACAGATAGAAAAGATCTTGCTGGAAGTACATATTCTCTCCTTGATCAACCACAGATTCTTGAATTCAACAAAGACCTCTTTGTACTGTGGGCCACAGAACTCAAGTTGAGTATTTTCTTATCTTTGCTTAGAAATATTACTTTCCTAAAAGTTAACGAACCTACGATGATAGAGCTTTATACTTCCAAAAGACACAATCACCTCTTGATGACCAGTACTTTCTGACGACTGCTTTGACTTATGTGTAGCAGGCTGTGCTCTTCAGTATAACAACTGAAAAGAAATCTTAGGTAAACATTTAATCTCTTAGATCTGGTGACGGCCTCATGACCAAGTTAGATTTGTCTGATGTCAGACGGCGAAAGGTTAAGAGAGTTGATTTTAAACCTCGTCATAACGCTGAGGTTCCCAAGATGGAATAAGTCATCCTGGAATCTGCCAGAATGAAACCAATACAACACATCGTTCACACACACACACACACACACACACACACACACACACACACACACACACACACACACACACACACACACACACACACACACACTTATTAAAGTGGGACAGAAGAGAAACAAGAGGACATGAAAAGAAACTAAAGAAAGACAGTTACAGAAGAGACCTGAAAAAAAAATAGCTTCCCACACAGTGATTGATGTGTGGAACAAACCGAACGGAGAAACAGTGAATGACAGAACTATACACGATTTTAAGAATAAACTGGATGTGGAGAGATACGGAAACGGGTCACTACGAGCATAGCTATCGTCCCGTAAAATGCAACTAGGTAAATGCAACTAGGTAAATGCATCTAGGTAAATGCATCTAGGTAAATGCATCTAGGTAAATGCATCTAGGTAAATGCATCTAGGTAAATGCATCTAGGTAAATGCATCTAGGTAAATGCATCTAGGTAAATGCAACTAGGTAAATGCAACTAGGTAAATGCAACTAGGTAAATGCAACTAGGTAAATGCAACTAGGTAAATGCATCTAGGTAAATGCATCTAGGTAAATGCATCTAGGTAAATGCAACTAGACACACACACACACACACACACACACACACACACACACACACACACACACACACACACTCGCTAGTCATTGAGGCACCCAACGTGTGGTCAGTTTTAGGTTCAAGAAAGAAATAAGCAGGAACTGCTTTCCCAAGAGAGCGGTTAACGAATGGAATAGACTTAGAACCATGTAGTGAACACTGGAACAATAAATTGCTTTAAGAGAAGATTGAATAACTTTATGGACCGAGATGACAGGTGGTAATAGACATAACTACATAGTATAGGCCTCATGGTCTCTTGCAACCTCTTAGGTCTTCAGTCGTTTCCAGACTACCATGGCCTAACAATGGCTCTCTTATAATGTTAGACATTCTTTGTTCGTCAGTGATTACCAATGACGCTGTAGAGGTAATATTCGTATGAGGACGATTGGGAATATGCATTATACGAGTACATATTCCATTTTCCTTTTCTTCTTCTTCATATCTTCTTTTTTCGTTTCCTCCTCCTCTTTGTCTTCCTACTCTTTTTATATGTCCTCATTATTTTGTTTCTTCTCTGTCCACCTCGTTTCTTTTCATACTCTCTTTCCTCTCTTTCTCCTCTCTTTCTCCTCTATCTATTTTTTGCTTCTTTCTCTTCCTTTTCTTCCCATTCCTCTTTTTCCTCTTCCTTTTCCTCTTTTTTTCTCTCTTTACTTTCTCTTTTTCAATCCTTTCACTCTTCTTACTCTTTCCTCGTATGCCTTCTTCTCTTCTTTCTACTTCCTTTCCTCCTCCTCGTTTTCTTTCTCTTTTTCCTCCTCTTTCTCCTCATTTTCCTGCTTGTTCTCTTCTTTTCCCTCCTCTAATCCCTCCATTTTGTCTTCCTCCCCCCCCCCGTTCCTCATCTTCCTTTCTCCTCTTCCTCCTCATTCTCTATTTCTGTGGCAAAATATTTCCTCACAAAGCCAAAAATACAAAAACAAAATAGTAACCCAGTTGGAGCTTCACCGCAACCAGAAACTGTTAAAACCATCAACTCAAACAGACTAATTTGGAGGCACATAACGACGCACAACTGTGCAAACTAATGAATTAATGGGTTGGGTTGGCACGCTCTCTCCCTCACCCACCCTCTCTCTCTAATATATATATATATATATATATATATATATATATATATATATATATATATATATATATATCCATCACACACACGCACGCACGCACGCGCATACAGGATGAACGACCAAACATTACGTGTTCTGCCGAGACTAACCTAACGGAATTATTGATATTCAGGTGTAGCAAGGGAAATGCAACATATCGTAAAGAAAACAGATGAGATATATTCGGAGTAGGGATAATGATAACAGTGAAACGTGTATAAGGGTGAACAAAATGGTAATAGAGAGCAAGATCGAGATCGCGAATGAGAATTACAGTGGAAGGAAATGGAAAAAGAGACTTTGCAGTGACTTATATTCCCCCGAAAGACAAGAGTATAAAACGTGGTAGAAGATAAAAAGTTAATGATAATCACATTAACGAACAGTCAAAAAAGAATAGTAGAAAGTAGTAATAAGATGAGGCTGGTGGGAAACTTTAATTGTAGCGATGTCAATTGGGAGTAGAAAACGCAAGTGAAAGTGAGGAATTATGGGGCAATATACAGTCGAGCATAGCAATAAATAACAATGACGCAATGGGTGAAAGACTCGACCAGATATGGAGGCAAAGACACACCAGCAAAAATAGCTACTGACTTGATTATATAATCTAAATGCCTGTGCCTGATACGTTACAGTGTTCATGTAGTCGTTGGATTTACTTTGCAAGCAGGGAAGGTAGAAATAAGGAAAGAAACAAGCCGACAAATTAGACAATTTTGCTTAAGTTAGTTATACTGGACCAAAATATCGGAATGGAAAGTTTTTAACGAGGTAAACGAAATAAAGAAGACATGGGAAATCTTCCTGAAAAATTACAATTCAGGGTAAAAAAAAATTCAAAAAATTAGTACGAGTTATAAATATGAGTTTGGTTAAATAGAATACACGAGATAGCAAAACAAAGGAGATAATGTACAGATTTATAAATGACAAACTGCAACAGAAAGAAGAACTATTTAAGTTAGATTTTGAAGGGATGGTATAATAAAAAATAAAAAAACATTAACTGTTTCCAGCCGATATTTACCAAAGAGAAGGACTTTGAGGGAGAGGTGTAGTAATCATTATGCAGGAAAAAAGCGAGAAGTAAAAAGACTTTTGTGAGAGAGTGTGTGTGTGTGTGTGTGTGTGTGTGTGTGTGTGTGTGTGTGTGTGTGTGAGGGTGTGTATGTGTATGTATGTGCGTGTGTGAGGGTGTGTATGTGTATGTGCGCGCATGTGATCCTGTGTGTGAGTGTGAGTGTGATCCTGTGTGTGAGTGTGATCCTGTGTGTGAGTGTGAGTGTGAGTGTGAGTGTGTGTGTGTTCATAATATTCATAAAATTCACTTTCAGTTAATGATCACTTGACTCCAAATTAATCTATGTAGTATTGATTTACTTCTTACTTCTGTGTCGTTGTTTTTTATTTTAATTTTTGTGTGTATGGAGTTTCTTGAAATTAAAATGAAAGCTGGTTCACGGTTTCTAAGCAACAGTTGTATAGGTTACCTCCCTACCTTCTCACCCTTGTTCATGGTTCACCTCCAATAATAATCATAGTATCGGTGTTCGTAATTTATCTTGGCTAAATACTAATTAAATGTATTTCCGTTACACTAATAAATAACTACTCTTTGTTTCTCTTAATGTGATCAGTGGTAATTGTCTGGGGCGCCTTGCTTCATAAGTAATGATTAATGTAGAAGAAAAGAAAATACACGTTTTAACATGTATTATTTAGAAAACGTGCCTGATACTATTTTCTAAATAATACATGTATGTTAGAACGTGTGTTTTCTTTTCTTCTACATGAATCATTACAAACTACTTTCATTTTCGTACTTTATACTGAAGTAAAACGCACAGAATGTTTGATTGAAGTTCACGTTTTATTATTTCGGAACTTTCATATTACATAATTCTTACTTTGCACCCTGATACGCATCGCAAAAATTAATTACATCGTTAGTTCCCATATGAGAGAGAACGGGATAAACAACGACACAAGGAGAGGAAAGCGAAGGTGACATAGCCCCAGCTTCCTCCGACACCCCCCCGCCCCCTGCGATTCATGCCCGCGGTTTTTCCGGCACTGACTAGGGTTGTTCAGCCACATTAGACATCGACACGGAGCAGAGGAACATCCTAAAGAGAAAGAAACGGGGGTCCTCCCTACCTATCAGTTGTTTTAAGAAACTACTAGACAATTTTATGGATGGGGATGTGTGACGGCGACGAGTTGAATCGTCGCGAGGTTCGGATAGACACAATGGGAGGAGATTGAAATAATACTAGGTCATCATAGACCCACTGGAGCAATTTAGGGTAACAAGTAAAATTCACAATGATATGTACTTTTACAGAGTTCTGGGCACCAGTTCTGTCATGATCGAGGTACAAAGTATAGAAAGGAGGAACAAGAAAATAATATGCATGAACAAAAAATATATATATAATTCTTAATGGTGTAACAAGAGATTTCATAAAAGATTGAAAATTGTCTTGTAACGAGGTGACTGAGAAAGCAGGCTGGAGATCCCCGGAAGGTGGATTCGTCGGATAAGACCGGAATCCCGTGGCTCCAAGCTGGAAATCGAAATTAGCGTAAACGTTCAGGCCTAATAATAGAAAACAATCGGCAAGAACATGAACCAAAGATTGAAATCACTAAGTGGGTTAGACTGAGATCGAGAGGAGAACGCGACGTGAAACTGACGTGTGATGTGGTGTGATGTGGTGTGATGTGGTGTGATGTGGTGTGATGCGATGTGGTGCGATGTGGTGCGATGTGGTGCGACGTGACGTGCGACGTGACGTGCGACGTGACGTGCGACGTGACGTGCGACGTGACGTGCGACGTGACGTGCGACGCGACGTGCGACGTGACGTGCGACGTGACGTGCGACGTGACGTGCGACGCGACGTGCGACGTGACGTGCGATGTGACGTGCGACGTGACGTGCGACGTGACGTGCGATGTGACGTGCGACGTGACGTGCGACGTGACGTGCGACGTGACGTGCGACCTAGCGTGTGGCGTACCGTGTGATGTAAAATGTGGCGTAGCATGTGATGTAAAATTTAACAAAAGGGGAATCAAATGTTAAACCGAGAATAAAAAAAAAATTGAAATGCCTGGCTAGGTCTAGGTTTGAAATTATATATCAACTCACTGACTTTAGTAGTAATCGGCCTATAGGGTTGTGCCGGCTTGAGGCGATAACTCCAGCTGGTGGAGGATATGGTCACTCGTAGACGTCTTTGTCTTTTGAAAGTTTGTCTCCGACTGTCTCCTTTCTGGCTCCAGTCACCCCTGTCCTGTTACCCCCTGCCCCGTGGTTCCTCTTAAAAAAAAAAGGGTGGCCAAGACAAAAAATTAACTAAGACAAAATCCTGTGCAGTACAACAAAAACAAAGGAAATTTGAAAATTATTATTACTTGTGAAATGAAAAGGGAGGAAGGAATCGGTTAAAAAAAGAAGAAGAGTTAAACGATTTCTTAGACCGATACAGTAAGCTTACGGACGAGTAAAAACAAACGAAGGCCTGAACGAACAGAAAAGTTTCGTTCACAAAGAAAAGGGGTGAAGACACGTTTAGAGGAAAAGCGGTCTCCCAATGGGAACAAACGAAAAATTGTGGAACAAATCGTTCTGAATACGAAGGCATGAATAAATACATATAGGTACGTAATCATACACGCGCAGTTGGTAGAGCGATGAACTACTAGCATGGTGGTGCGCGTAGTGCTTGGTTCGAATCCTGCCCAGGGCCAAAATTATTTCGGTACAGCTGCGCTTCGGGTCGTTACTCTGACTCTCGTGGGCGGGGAGTTGGGTGTGTGTGTGTGTGTGTAAGGTCATAGCATTACCCATAGATCGGACCTACGAGTTCTGAGCTCTCTTCCAGGAGGGAAATAGCTGTTGATCACGAGTCCAACACGTGATCCAAAGACCAAGTGAATATATAGGCTCATCCTCCAATTCTCAGTAGATCGTCGCTACAGGATGACAGGTGGTGATGGATACGGAGCTGCCTAGTGTAGGCCTTATGGTCTCTTGCAGTCTCCTTCATTTTTATGTTCCTATGTTCCTCGGACAACGAGGGGATGCCGACGATGTAACTTCTTAACTAACCAATTATATATGCAAAGACGTAGAGTCGAGGGAATAGTTAATTCCATCAACTAGTACATTAGGTAATTCCTCTTTATTACATCGAGGATGATATCCTAAGGCCGGACTACATAAATTCCTGATGCACGCAAATACTATTAAGTTAAGTCAGTATGTCTAAATACTCTGTAAATTTGCACTCTCTAAAAAAAATTCTTTTAATATTTTCTATACAATGCTTACTTCAGAGTAAGAGTCATTTTCTGGTATATGAAGTGTTTAACATAATCAGTGGTCAACCCTTTGGTGCCCTCATGTGCTTCCAAAGATGAACATCATCTTTAGGACAGAATAGCATCTCACAGAAGTTTCAGGGGGAAAATCGAGAATTTCATGAATTTTTTAATTTTTCAAACTGGACACAAGGTGGACGAAGAATTAAATATTCTCGACTGTCAGTTTACTTCACGGTAAGAGTATGTGCTGAGGCAAGGGTAACTTATCTGCCCATCTTTTTGGTGATTATGATCTAATGTGCTATTGTTTGTGTGTGTGTGTGTGTGTGTGTGTGTGTGTGTGTGTGTGTGTGTGTGTGTGTGTGTGTGTGTGTGTGTGTGTGTGTGTGTGTGTGTGTGTGTGTGTGTGTGTTTGTTTCCGAGTGTTGGCAAAATCCTTAACCATCCTGGGGTAGTTTTTTGTATGAATATATAAAATTTGCTTATGTTTAACTGCTACTTTGATTTTCCTTGATTGTTACCTTGTATCGTCTTTCGTCTGGATGATGAGGCTTTCTATACCCAAAGCAATTGTAGTATGACTTATGAAACTTTATATGTCCAAAGCACAAGATTCTTCGGACAATTTTAAGTTTAAGAGAGTAAAAGTCAAGAACTTGTTTACTAATAGAATGGTTAACGAATGGAATAGACTTTAGTAACCATGTAGTTAGCGCTTAAACTATTGGTTGTTTAAAGAGTAGATTAGGTGATTTTATGGATGGGAATGATATGTGGTTAGAGACATGGAACTATCTAGTGTAGGACCTATGGTCTCTTGCAGTCTCCTCCATTCTTATGTTCATATGTTCATTGCGTGACAAGACTGTCTGGTGTTGAGAGGCGTGATGTTACATTCTCATTGTGCAGCATTGTATGCTTCTAGCATTGTCACTGTGCAACAGCATAATTCCGGTAAGCTTTTCTCAGTGTCGGTGGAGGCAAAAAAACTGCGCTTTTTTCGAAACATTTTGCAAAAAAAACGAATCACTGTAAATCTCTTCACGAAATTTCGAAATGCGTGACTCGGATCAATTGTAAATCTTACAAGGGTTGTGTCGCCTCAGGATTCCGCCTTTTATGCGAGAAGTTCCCTGTCAGCTATAATATGACTCATCTGAGTTTATCTAGATTAGAAATTCTAAAGCACATCATATATACACGCGTTAATTAAAACAATCTTAAACCCCGGTCACACTATCACGACTCAAATGAGTACGTTTGAGTAGAAACGACTTTGTTTACGAATTTTTATATTTCGAATCTCCAAATATCATATTACCTTTGCGTCGTATACTGAGAACCTGAACGACGAACTAAGAGAAATCAAACCTAGAATATGAATATTAGACACATTATTGAATTGTAGACTTAGTAAAGTCTAGAATACTGTTGGCAAAGTCGTCCTGCAGCTTTTCAAATTAACATTTGACGAGAATCGTGATAGCGTGACTAGGGCTTTACTCCTAAGTTCCCCATCGCCGACCACTTGACTGAATAAAATCGTCCATTACGTGGTACACTTCAATATTCCAAGTGCAAAACAGTCACAAATTGATTCATCGTGATATCCTTAACCTATTTATATCACATTTGACGAGAATCGTGATAGCGTGACTAGGGCTTTACTCCTAAGTTCCCCATCCCCGACCACTTGACTGAATAAAATTGTCCATTAGGTGGTACACTTAAATATTCCAAGTGCAAAACAATCACAAATTGATTTATCGTGATATCCTTAACCTATTTATACCCAGATGAACAGAGGCCTTTGGCCACCCGGGAACAGGTAGACAAAGAATCGCTTAATCTTGGAATGCGTTTCCTCCAGGGATAACATCAGAGAAAGACCTCACAAATATCGAGACGAGACATAGTGTTGACGACGGTCATAAGGTACTCGGTGAGTTTGATTCGGGCTCTGGGGCGTATGATGATGATGACGATGATGATGATGATGATGATGATGATGATGATGATGATGATGATGATGATGATGATGATGATGATGATGATGATGATGATGATGATGATGATGATGATGATGATGATGATGATGATGATGGATATTGTAATGAACGAAAATGGTTGTGATGAGGATGAGGATTTTGATGACGATACAGATGATGATGATTCGGTTTAACGTCGCGAAGTTTTATACTTCTACATGAAACAACAAATAGAGTTGAGCTACAGATAGAATTTGATCAAGACTAGATTAACGTGTATGAGCAGAGAGGAGAGGGAAGCAGAGAACATTGTTTTGGAAGGCAGCAGGAGAAAAGAGGTTTAAGAGTTTCAGATAATTGGGAGCAAAGGTGATATGGTTTGATGACACAAACTCCTACCATCGCAAGGCTAGAACGGTACCCTTTACAGAGGACTTTGTAGCGTGGAATTTAATGAACCATGCCCTTGGTTCAATTTCGCCGGTGGCGGGGTTCGAACCGCCATCCCTTCGACCTTCGCCGCGAGTATAGACGCCGTAACCAGCTCAGCCAGCGAGTTTCCTAAACGAGATTAACAAAAACGAGATTAAGATAGAGATAGATGTAAGAATTGTCTCAACAAATAGGGGTTATTAGTCTTTTGGCATTAAAAAGATTATATCAAGAAATACAAAAACTAGGAATCTATGATTTGGTCACATAACCTATGATTCTATATGCTTGCTAGACAAATGAAACATAAACTTCTTGTTCTTGAAATGACAATATCTAGACTATTTACCGGACATTTTTTTATGAAAACTAAATCAGATGACAAATATGGCAAAATGAGTTTAGATATATAACATATATATATATATATATATATATATATATATATGTATATATACATATATATATATACATATATATATATATATATACATATATATATATATATATATATATATATACATATATATATATATACATATATATATATATATATATATATATATATATATATATATATATATATATATATATATATATGATATAATTCAAACAAAGTTGAAATTGGCTGGTTGGCTGGGCATGTAGCATGCATAAAAAAACCAGAGTGGATCAAAGGCTTCAACAAGGGTGATGCAAACAAGGTCATCATATTAAAACAACAGGACAGGACTCGCAGTAATGGTCATAAACTTTACAAATTTAGATTTAAAAAAGGAAATAGGCAAGAATTGGTTTAGTAATAGGGTGGTCGACGCATGGAATAAACTTAGTAACCATGTAGTAAGCGCTGAAACTATCAGTTGTTTTAAGAAACGATTAGACAACTTTATGGATGGGGATGACAGGTGGTGATGGATACGGAGCTGCCTAGTGTAGGCCGTATGGTCTCTTACAGTCTCCTTCATTCTTATGTTCTTATGTTAACTAAAAGACTAGTGGTGGTAGGTACAACACATGGAGGGAGACACAGAGATAGACCTTGTAGCTGACCACTGGTTAGGTAAAGGAGGGAGATTATTTTGTTTATATTTCCATCCTTAGTGAAAATTAGATATTTGATCGTAGCTACGTACAGAAACCGCCTAGAGAAACGAGAACAACTTTAATGTATATAATGATTTTGACAAAAGCCTTTGGTAATAGATAGCGTTACTTGTGTGGTTACTATGGATTATTTACAAAACAGAATATACATGACGATTGTTGAGGAGGAATATTATTTAGATAATACATTTATAAAGATATATATATATATATATATATATATATATATATATATATATATATATATACATATAAATACATTTATATATATATATATATACATATATATATATATATATATTTTTTTTTTCCAGAAGAACACTCGGGAAATAAGACACAATGATCCGAACATTTTCCTTGAAAATGTCTGAATAGACGAAAACGGTCGGATCATAATGTCTTATTTCCCGAGTGGTTGTCTGCGAAATCTTACATTCATGCGTTTTAGTGATTTGTGTTGTATAATTATATACATGTTGCTACAAGTGAAGGGGTGACTTTAGCTAACCCTGCTGCCCGAGGATATCACTCGCTTCAACCTAGAATAAGATGAACGGACGGTGTAGAAACAGAGCTGGGCAGTTGCAACATAGGAAAAGGAACCTTAACGACCTGGAATTCGTGGCATATGTTTGTTGCATGTCAAAGGAAAATTACCTTCGACCAATTCAATATTGACAATGCAATGACGTCATGTCGCATCTAGGAAGGGAGGAAATGGAAGTTGATGTTCCCCCATCTATGATGCAATGGCATTTTAAAGACTCCAGCATGTCGACTCACAGTAACAGTGGTTCCAGTAAAAAACAGAATTTACGCAACTGAAGGGGTTTTTATCCATCAAGACCACATTTCGGCCTGAGTTCACCTTACCTTCCCCCCTCTCCCTTGGCTACATAGAACTGCCTACAGTCTAAACAAAATTATCAAATGGTACCAGATACAATAAACATCACCGGCAGCGGCTATTATAATGCAACTTAATAACGAACTGTTCGAGCAAGGTAGGAACCCCGTGGTGGCATATGTAAGGTCCTATATGTTAATATTAGTTAACATCTACATACACCTTTTTTTTTCGTTCGAAGGCCGTCCAAATACCTGTGACCTTGAGTGTGACCTTTCGAAGTGGCCGTTTGACGAGGCCAGCCCACGTGTTGGTCCCTGTGAGCCCTTTTGCTACGGTTACGCTCACACCTGGTGAGTTTACTTACCTAAGCAGGTAGAGGAAGGGGGGGGGGGCATTACTGTGCTGGAAAGGTCAAGAGGGTTGTTTTTAACACTTGTGCTACGGTGACGTCAAAGAGGCAAAACAAACACTGTATGGGGACGGACGGAGCTTCTGTTAGCACGACGTCGTTTCGTTCGCTACAGTTTTATCAAGTACAAGCGGAGCTTCTCACTTATAAAGGCTGCGCCCTCACATATTGTTGTTTACTTTGATAGGCTTAACGACAACTGCCAGTTTCATATATCAAAAAGGCACTATACTGAAGGGGTAATTGGGAACGAAGAGATTAGACACGACACCGTAAAGTAAAAAATGTCAGTATTCTGAGAAACGTTACTACTATGGAATCGATTCACCTTCTCAGCAGTGTCTTAATTCTGAGAAACATTAGACACAACAGATTAGACACAAACAGATTAGACACAACACCGTTAAGTAAAAAATGTCAGTATTCTGAGAAACGTTACTACTATGGAATCGATTCACCTCCTCAGCAGTGTCTTAATTCATAAAGTTCGTTCTCACATGAGCTCAGGCGAGTTCATTCAGCTGAGAAATTAACGGTGATATTCTTAAAAAAAAATTCCTTTCCAAGGATTTATACAAGATTTATATAAGGAAAGATTTATATAAGGAAAGTTTTTTTTTAAGAATACCACTGTAAGATTCTGACGGTGATATTCTTAAAAAAAATCTTTCCCTTCCAAGTATTTATATAGAATTTGTATAAGGAAAGATTTATATAAAGAAAGATTTTTTTAAGAATACCACTGTAAGATTCTTATGGCGGTATTCTTAAAAAAGATATTTCCCTTCCAATTATTTATATAGAATTTATATAAGGAAAGATTTATAAAAGGAAAGAAATCTTTTTAAGAATGCAACCGTAAAACGCGAACACGAGGCTTTAATTCTTTACTCAAGGCTACGAAATTCAACGATGTTTTTTATTTCAAAGACAGACGATTTTCTTCATCGTAAAGTTGTTAACCTTTCTAAATATTAATAACCGACCGAATTTATATATAAAAAAAAAACAGATCCCTATGAATATTGACGTGCATTCAGGACAGCGGACTTCCAAACGATCTAAATCGTGTTCCACGGTGACAGTTACTTTTTAACCTGTATTAGTCGAACTATGAGTTGTTTGTATTGAGTTATAAGTTATTTATGTTAAGCCGGTAATACATTTGATTTTCCTCGCTCTCTCTTTTCTCTCTTTCTCTCTCTCTATTATCTCTTTCTCTCTCACTTGCCCCTTACCTTGCCTTGCACTACGTAGCGAATTTGAAAAGGAGAAGAAATAATCAGAATATTGATGACACTCTTTTAATCACTCGCTCAATCAATCACTCAATCATCTTTCTTTTTGTTGTTTTCTTTGTCTCTTTCTTCCTCCTTTTCTTTTCCCTTTTTTTCAATCCCTCGTCACCTGTTAAGCCATTCAGAATTTTCATTCTGTTAAGTGCAACACAGTTTTATTTATCAGAATAGATTCATCTGTGTGTTTGTCTGTGTGTGTGTATATATATATGTGTGTGTGTGTGTGTGTGTGTGTGTGTGTGTGTGTGTGTGTGTGTGTGTGTGTGTGTGTGTGTGTGTGTGTGTGTGTGTGTGTGTGTGTGTGTGTGTGTGTGTGTGTGTGTGTGTCCGAGATTCGTGCCCCTGTCGTTGCTCGCAGACGCCGCTGCTGCCAGGGTTCTGGCCCAGTTGGGCGCAACGAGGGCAGCTTCAGGCACTACGACGGGACGACGACGACGACGGGGCATCTGGATCTCCGAACGCCAGCGACTCCAGGAACTTCGAGAACTTCCAGATGATCGCCCCAGAAGGCTCTTCTCGGAGCGTGAAGGCGCGGGCAGAAGAGGGGCACTCCGGCACATCACGCGGGTGTTCGGAGTGCTCGCCCGCCTTCCGCCGAGACTCGTCCGTCGGTCCTCGGAGGGCCCCCGAGGAACCGCAGCACAAGATCGACGCGGGGGCCACGAGTGACGACAGCACTTCGGTCGGCGGCACTCGTGCGAGTGTGTTCGGGGTGCCCGCCGGCCTCGACTGCCCAGCGCCCGGAGGAAGACTCGACGAAAGTCGGGGGAGGCCTCCCTACGAAGATTCTTGGGATTCCTCTAGACGCGTGCCGGAGGAGAAGAAGGATCTCCCGCCCGGCGGCGCCGCATCGACGAGTGTCCGGGGCACCGCCCTCCGAGCGTCTCACAAGAGTGAATGAGGGAGTGGACGCGTGAGTGAACGAATGAGTGATTGACTGCTTGAATGAGAGAGTGAAAGAGGGTGTGATTGAGTGAGTGAGTGAATGAGCGTGTGTGTGTGTCCTCCCCTCAGCTGAATAAAATCGTTTTCCGTCAGCCTTAACAACACAGAGTGTATCAGCGTATGTATTTGTATTTGCCAGCAATCATTCCTATCTTCTATAAAGGCGCAGTAACACAGCATGGAATATTAAGTAAAGCAGTTCCAGAGGAGACTTCAGCGAAACAATTGTTTCGAAGATTCCATAGCGTTTCTCGGTTTTTATCTGCAAAAAATAAAAAGTCGATACAATTGATTAACCAATACTTGTACAAATGTACAGGTATGTACAATGAAGTAATGCTTAAGGGTCACAGATGTTCTTGGTAGACAATATTCTTCGTACATATCACTCCCCGTCGCTGTCCCTGTCTTTGATCTCAAGTAAGTGGAATCACTTTGACTCAAAGATTATGCGTTCCTCGCGCTCTTAAAAACGCTACATATAGCTGACCATGTGAAAACACAGGCTGCTGCAAAATCCTCCTCACCTTATTAAATGTTTGCCTTTACAGGACTCATAGAAATTCCACGGTTATTCAACTTTGAAATCTTGAGTCCTCAAAGTCTTATGATGGAGTCTTCAATGTCCCCCGAAAGAGTCTTCGAAATCTCCCAAGGGAATCTTCAAAGTCTCACGAAGGAGTCATCAAAGTCTCCCTAAGGAGCCTTCACTCTTCTGAAGAAGCCTTTATAGTTTCTCAAAATAGTCTTCAAAGTCTCAAGAAGGTGTTTTAAAACTCTCCCGAAGGAGTCTTCAAAATTTCCTGAAGAAGTCTTCAAGATCTCCCGAAGGAATCGTGAAAGTCTCCCGAAGGATTCTTTGAAATCTCAGAACGGAGTCTTCAAAGTCTCACGAAGGAGTCTTCAAAGTCTCACGAAGGAGTATTCAAAGTCAACCGAAGTAGTCTTCAAAGTCTCCCGAAGGAGTCTTAAAAGTTCGCCGAAGGAGTCTTCAATGTCTCCCGAAAGAGTCTTCAAAGGCTCCCAAAAGGAGTCTTCAAAGTTTCCCAAAGGAGTCTTCAAAGTTTCGTGAAAAAAAATCTCAAAATCTCAAGAAGAGGTTTTCAAAGTCTCACGAAGAAGTCCTTAAAGTCCCACGAAGGGGTCATCAAAGTCTCCCTTAGGAGTCTTCAAAGTCGTTCGAAAGAGTCTTCAAAATCTCCCGAAGGAGTCTTCAAAGTCTCCCAAAGGAGTTTTCAAAGTTATTTATGTTAAGACGGTATTACATTAGATTTTCTTCGCTCTCTCTCTCACTTTTTTCCATCTCTCTTATCTCTTTCTCTCTCACTTGCCCTTTACCTTGCACTATGTAGTGAACTTGAAAAGAAGGAATAATTAGAAATAATACTGATGATTCTCTTTTAATCATTCGCTCAAGCAATCAATCACTCAATCACTCATTGTTTCACCCACCCACTCACTCAACCGATCAATCTTTCACTCAATCACACACTTGTTCACTCACTAGATGTGAGAAAAACTCCCGAAGAAAACGGAAAAGTGCCGAGAGATAGGAAAAGGCCAATGTGGTTCCAATTTGTAAACAAGGGCCCCTTGGAATTCTATAACAATATATCACCCGAAACATTTAATATTTTACTTCTGTCTTAGAAATGTCGACATAACACGAAGCCAGACGTGCGGTGTCATTCACCTAATCGTGTTCTTAGAATCCCCAAGAGCAGGTTGGGGCCTACTTTGTATCAAACCCTTTTGGCACAGTCGTGCTATTCCTATCATCACAAAAGTATTTCAATTGTCTGGCGGGATTCTCGAGTCGTGAAGGAGCTAGGAACTATCTTCATTAAGGTCTCCTGTCGGCACACTCCTCCTTTGTAATCCTTTGTAATCCTTTTTTAATCTTTTGTAATCCTTCTTCGGCTGGGGGTGATGGCACAAAGAACAAATGCTCCTTCTGTCTCCAAGTGTCTTCGTTCAGCTAAGGGGGACGCAACCCTGTTCACACTAGCGGTTTGAACCCTGCGGAAATACGCAGCGGTACCGCATAGTCATGGAAAAACTGCGCGGTTGTTTGTGAACGCCTCTGTTGGTTTACACTGTAATTGAACCGCCGCGATTCAAACCGCTAGTGTAAAGAGGTTGCGACGTTATAGCAATGGAAAAGAGCTGCCTTTGGTTCGTTTCACACGTATCGACTCTTTGCAGTGCGCCGTCTACGACACGACGTCAGGCTCTCAAATAACCATGGATGTCTAGGGACCCTTTCACACGTGGCCGTGGTCATGACACGTGAATGCGTCCATAGACACCCATGGTTATTAGAGAACACGACTTTTAGTCGTGGACGGTGCACGACGAAAAGTCGATACGTGTGAAACGAACTTTACAAAACTGCGGCACGAGGATTTTCGAGCTAAAGAATAAATCGTCTGGATCCAGTAAGACTGAATACAGACAGTTCCATATATAAAAACCTAAGATCGAAAGATACATAAACGTCGGAATACGGACGCTGTTCGGTATGAAAATATGATTCTAATATCCGAGATTTCCTTTATTTCGCAAAATTTCGTTCTTTCAGAATTTCGGATTACTAATGTTAGAAAATTCCAATACAGAAAAGTATCTGCATACCAGAACATGGCCCAGAATTTGGCGGAGTCTTTGAGAGATAGAGGGAGGTCCCATTAACAGAATAAAATCGCCAGGGTCTAGCCAGAATAAATATGTAAAGACGTGCCCTGTAGGACTGGTTGGGGGTAAAGTTGCTAAGAACGGTGGGTGTCATAAATCACAGTAGTTCTTCTTCATCGATCATGGATGAATCATAGTCCGTTTAGGGACCTTGGAAGATGATTGCATCCTGGTGATAACTCTCTTTGGGACTTCACAGTTTCCGCTTAGGATTTTTTTTTTTTTTCACTTGGGATATTGTCTTATTTTTTTTTATTTTTTTTTCTTCTTCTTCTTCTTCTTCTTCTTCTTCTTAGGAATTTTTTCCCCCTTGGGATTTTTTTGTTTTTTTTAGTTTGTTTCCCTTGTTCATATATATATAATATATATAAATATATATATATATATATATATATATATAAATATAAATATATATATATATATTTTTTTATATATATATATATATATATATATATATATATATATTTTTTTTTTTTTTTTTTTTTTTTTTTTTTTTTTTTTACATTGAATGAGAAAAGGATTCTTTGATCCTTGACGGGAGGTGGCAACAAAGACACAAGGGTCTTAGTTATTCATCCAGAATAACCAGCGTTTCTATCCTTGAAGACAAGGTAGTAAAGGAGAGGTTGAAGGAGTTTAGTAGAAAGAAGAGATGATAGAATTTAAAATCCACCAGATTTTTTTTTTCTTTTTTTCTTTTTTTTTTAGTCGAAGTAATGATGTGTGACTCTGATCCGCAAGGGTGAACCCAGGGTTAAGAAGAGACTAATTTTGACCCCTCTGCTGTGATGATGATCCCCTTGTCTGGATAAAATTGCTAAACAAAATAGTAGTGATGGAACGATACCAACATATCCAACGATTCCGATACAAGTTCCGATACTGGTATAAACATTCGATCTTTCGATACCGATCCGATTCCGATACCTGCAGTGATTATAGTAAATGGTTATTTTCAGACTCTGCAATTATTTGGGAAACGGATACTTTATTAACAAAATACATTTATTAATTGTTTATCGAGATCGGAAGTTTAGAACAATATCGGGAGTGGTATCGGAATCGCTCCAAAAAGAGGAACCTTAAAGGGAGTTTTAATTCAATTTAATTTAGCTTAACAGTTTATTCAACAAAATATTACACATTACATTTGCATGTTGAAGATGCACATATATACATACATATGCAAAGTAAACCACTTGGAAAAAGATGTATTACATCTTCAGTGAAGATGTAATATACGAAAGCGCTCTGCTTCGTTAGTTTCTTTTTCCAAGTGGTCTACTATGCATAAGTGAACACACGTACCCGTGTTCTTATTAGCATACATACATATAAACATTAATTTGTTGAAAAGGAGAGAGCGGAAGTAATAGCTTATAAAATGCTCTCCCTTAATAGTTTATATATAATAAGTATTTACAGTATTTTTTCACAGAAAAGTAAATTTTATCACAAAGATATTAAAAGTAATAGTAATTGTATATACAGAAAAGGAGAGAGCGGAAGTAATAGCTTATAAAATGCTCTCCCTTAATAGTTTATATATAATAAGTATTTAAGTATTTACAGTATTTCTTCACAGAAAAGTAAATTTCATCACAAAGATATTAAAAGTAATAGTAATTGTATGCACAGATTTTCTTTCGTATCCATTTTGATCCAGGGATATTTATATTTTTCTTGACTTTCAGCATGGAACGAAGAAATGGGGGTAAAATGGCTTTAGCTCACTGTAAAACTGCACACAACACCGTTACTCTAAAATAGAAATATCATTGTCCTTTGAATTCTCATAACATTATTATGAATTCACTTCACCCATCCAACAGTGTACCTTGATACATAGATTGATCAAATTGTATGCCGTTTACCTGAATGAAATATGTAAAAAGATGTAATGTATCGAAGAATTCATGATTACCTCCAAAGGGCGACGCATCAATTTAGCCCTCTAACGCATTAATAAGTTTCACGAATTAATTTGTGACTCAGCCTACACCATTTTATTCATTCAAGAGATGAACTTGACGATGAAGTGAATAATCTTATCCCTAAGACTCGTTATAAGTTAGATCTGTGAGCACACCCTTCCTCCTCTTCTTTCTCCTCCTCCTCCTCGTCCTCCTTCTCCTCCTCCTCTTCGTCCTCCTCCTCCTCCTCTTCCTCCTCCTCCTCCTCCTCTTCCTCCTCCTCCTCCTCTTCCTCCTCCTCCTCCTCTTCCTCCTCCTCCTCTTCCTCCTCCTCGTCCTCCTCTTCCTCCTCCTCCTCTTCCTCTTCCTCCTCCTCGTCCTCCTCCTACTCCTCCTCCTCCTTGTAGCTGTCTGTGCTCACACGAAGGAGGAGCGGGTCAGATGCCATGACAGCCTGTGACGTCACACGGTCTGAAGCCCATTAACCCCGTTTTAGCCACGATAATACCTTTTACGAGTTTAGTTGTAGTAGAATGTGACTCCAAGAGAGAATTTCAATTTATAGACCACATTCCTTTTTTCTTTTCTTTTTTTTACAAAAGAAATTTTTGTCTAACTTCTAGTAATACATTTTTACATGTATCAGTTTCCCTCACTAATACTTTTTTCAGATGAAATTCGTTGGCCCATATGGTTGACTTATAAATCAATTATTTGTTATCTTTGTCAGTTCGACTAACTGCAATCTCCTCTCTCTCTTCCTCCACCTCTTACTCATCTTCCTCCTTCTTTTCTTCCCCTTCCTCCACCCTCCACTCCTCTCCGCTCTTCCTTCTTCCGTTCTCCTCATCTTCCCTTCCTCCCTCCTTCTTTCCCTCCTCCCTCCTCCCTTTTCCCTCCTTTCTTCTCGTCTCTCTCCTCCCTCCTCTCTCCTCTCTCTTCCACCTTCCTCCTCTCTCACATATGTTCCATCTCATTCCTTCTTCTTTCTCCACTTTCCTTCTCCTCCTTCCTCCTTTCTTCCCTCCTCCTTTTTTCTTCCTTTCTTCTTGTCCTTCTCCTCTCCCCTCTCTCTTTTCTCTTCCGCCTTTTCTCACCCCTGTTCCACCTCATTCCTCCTTCTTCCTCCACCTTCCTCCTCCTTCCTCCCTCCTTCCCTTCTTCTCGTCCTTCTCCTCCCCCCTCTCTCTTTCCTCTTCCACCTTTTCTCACCCATGTTCCACCTCCTTTCTCCTTCTTCCTCCACCTTCCTCCCCCTCCTTCCTCTCTCCATCCCCCTCCTCCTCCACCCCTTCATCCTCCTTCCTCCCTCCTTCCCTTCTTCTCGTTCTTCTCCTCTCCCCTCTCTCTTTCCTCTTCCACCTTTTCTCACCCATGTTCCACCTCATTCCTCCTTCTTCCTCCTCCTCCTCCTCCTCCTCCTTCCTCCCTCCTCCTCCTTCCTCCCTCCTTCCTCCCTCCATCCCCCATCCAGGGAGGGCAAAGAAGTTTTTGTCAGACTTCACACCGAGATCCTTGAATTGTCTCTACAGCAGCCGACCGCCCTTTGCACCTTCTCGCGTTCTTCGCCTGTCCTTCCCTTTCGCCCTCGTGGCAAGGTCACTTCAGGGTCATCATTTGTCTATCGTGTCAACCCAGCCTATCTATTCCGTGAGGAAACAGGCATACCTCACACCAAGGTAGCAGATAATTCCCTTGCCACCAAACCTAGTGTCCGAAAGATATCGTTCCTCATACCTCGTCACTACGGAGGGGGGGGAGGGGATACTGTAGCAAGGTCACTTCAGGGTCACCATTTGTTGATCGTGTCAACTCAGCCTATCTACTCCGTGAGGACACGGACATACCTCACACCAAGGTAGCAGATAATTCCCTTGCCACCAAACCTAGTGTCCGAAAGATATCGTTCCTCATACCTCGTCACTACGGAGGGGGGGGAGGGGATACTGTAGCAAGGTCACTTCAGGGTCACCATTTGTAGTGGTTTGTTACCAATACATAGTGAAGGGAAAAGTCCAAAGAGAATTGGAGTTTCTTTAATCCTTCTCTCACGGGACGATTTCCGTCACTGTGTGATGGTAACAAACCACTACACCCTTTTGCCCTCGGCAGCATGGGAACTTCGCGGCCACTTCCACCAAATCGGTCCCCCTTCAGCAGGGTGATGTCCCTCGGGTGGTTTGTCTCAGTAGGTCTTACTCCAAATAGGAGGACAACGAAAACTCCGACCCGAAGGGCGTCTCCCTCCGTCGATCGAAGGTCTACCTCAGGACAGAGATGACATCCTCTGTGAAGTTTTTTTTTTTTTTTTTTTGTCTCCAGAAAGACATCATGTACGTCGCAGTGTTGAAAGGGTTGATGCTAAGAATATTCTTTTTTTCTGTCGTTGTCCTCCTCTTCCTCCTCCCCCTGTTCCTCCTCCTCCTCGTCTTCTTCCTAATCCTCTTCCTCCTCCTCATCTTCCTCTTCCTCATCCTCTTCTTCCTACTCCTCTTCCTCCTCCTCCTTTTTATTCCTACTCCTCTTCCTCCTTCTCTTCTTCCGCCTCCTCCTCCTCCTCCTCCTCATCTTCCTCCTCCCCTCCTACTCCTCCTCCTCCCGCCGCTCACCTTTCTTCTCTCACCTGTTCTCTCCTTCCTCTCACCCTTTCCTCTCTCCACCCTCCTAATCCTCTCCATCACTATTTCTGTGAATCCGCCTCTTCGGTGGAATATTATCCCCAATAACACAAAGTCCCCTCAAAAAAAAAAAAAAAAAAAAAAAAAACATAAGAATGAAGAAGACTACAAGAGACCATAAGGCCTACACTAGGCAGCTCCGTATCCATCACCACCTGTCGTCCCCATCCATAAAATTGTCTAACCGTTTTTTAAAACAACTGATACCTCTCAGGGACATTCGCGGCTTCCCCCGTGGAACAGGCAACACTTTTTTGTGGTTGGAGGTCGAATTCCAACCAAAAAAAGAATGCTGACCACTTTCAATTTCTACTATTCCTCCATTCTAATATCCTGGACGACCTTAAAGACTTTAAGTTTTCGTTACGATACAATTCCCAAGGATTGGATCACTCTTTACCAACACCTCTCTTCTTTTTCTTCTTCTCTCTCTCTCTCTCTCTCTCTCTCTCTCTCTCTCTCTCTCTCTCTCTCTCTCTCTCTCTCTCTCTCTCTCTTATACGCCTTTGGTCGACATCCACCCCTTCTTCCATCCTTCCGTACAAGACTCTTCATCTCATGTCGTGTTAATTCGCCACATCTCGTGCCTCCTTCCTTACACACTCACCAAATCATCTTCCCATTTCCCTCCCACCTCCCTCCCTCCCTCCCTCCTTCCCCTTTCCCTTCCCTACCCAATCCCTATCCTTACCTACGGGCTCACTACCTTTATTTACCCGTTTTTTTTTGTTTTGTTTTTTTTTCTTAACTACTGATTACCCGTTCTCAACTTTATTACTTCGTTACTTCTCGTGCCTCCTTGCTTACACACTCATCAAATCACCCTTCCACTTCCCTCCCACTTACCTCCCTCCCTCCTCCCCCTTTCCCTTCCTTACCCAATCCCTATCCTTACCTAAGCCGTTCCCTACGGGCTCACTACCTTCATTTACCCTTTTTTTTATCATCTTACCCACTGATTACCCGTTCTCAACTCTATTACTTCGTCACTTCTTGTGCCTCCTTGCTTACACACTCACCAAATCACCTTCCACTTCCCTCCCATTTCCCTCCCTCCCTCCTTCCCCTTTCCCTTCCTTACCCAATCCCTATCCTTACCTAAGCCGTTCCCTACGGGCTCACTACCTTCATTTACCCTTTTTTTTATTATCTTACCTACTGATTACCCGTTCTCAACTCTCTACCTTATACATGCTCTCCTTCTCTTCAGTATCGCTACCCGCTCTTTTCTCTTGACCTCTGCAAAGCCCTCTCTTCTATATCCTAAATCGCATTCTAGTTGGTTCCTTACCTGCTCTTTATATCTCTCGATCCTGAGAATTAATATCCTTTCCTGTTTGCTTGCCCTCTCTAACCTCTGCCCACCTCTCTCTCCCTACCCGCCCTCTACCCCTCTCTAATCCTCTCTTCCCCTCTCCACCCGCTGCCCTACCCAACCCCGCCCCGCCCAAGCCCTGGCCTTCTCCTACCCTTATTTATCCACCGCTTAACCAGTCAAGACCAACGCTGCAGGTTGGATACAAGTTTTCCTCCTACCGACCTCATTGCCCGGCCCGGCCCGGCCGCGCAGCACTTTCTAGCGTTTTTCCAGGCACGATCCCTTCGTCGTCTCGCAACGTCGTTCGCCCGCTCACTCACTCACTCACTCACTCACTCACTCACTCACTCACTCACTCACTCACTCACTCACTCACTCACTCACACACTCACTGGGCTACATTCCCGTCGTGTCTTTTTTTTTATTTATTTATTTATTATTATATATTTTTTTTTTACGGACGTAATGTTTTCATGTTGTGGTCCATCTTCTTTTCTTTTTTTTCTCCCGTTTTTTATGTCTATCTCAGCTCTCTCTCACCTTGCTATCTCTCTCTCTCTGTCTCTCTCTATCTGTCTATCTACTTACCTATCTATCCCTCTGTTCTCTTAATTTTCATTCCTCCTTGATTTGTGTTTCTAGTATTCTAATATTTTTGTTTCCTTTTTAGCTTTATCATTCCTTGCTTTTTTTTTATCCCTACCGTTTTCATTAATTTCTATCTCTTTTGTTCCTCTCTTTTTAAATTATTTTTCGTCGTCATTAGCCTCCTCTCTTTTTAATTCCACTTATCCGATCCCTCTCTTTCTTCCCTTCCTCTCTCTCTCTCTCTCTCTCTCTTTTTTTTTTTTTTTTTTTTTTTTTTTTTTTTTTTTTTTTTTTTTTTGTCTCATCAAAGATGACATCATCCTCTTTGAAGTGCCCTCATGTCGACCATCCCCTCACCTTACGATCCCTTAAATCCCTTTTATGTCGACGACTCATTCTTACTTTCTTCTCTGCCTTCTGCCAGGCGACTTTTCTTCCTGCATGCATCGTCTGTTCGTGAAAGGATGAAGTCAATATCAACTAAACCCATCCTGCTTTCGATCTGGCACTGAAAGAAAGGACTTCCAATGGCGTTCTTTGCCATTGCAACCGTTTACGAACCGGTTAGACAACTTTCTGGATGGGGATGACAAGTGGTGATGGATATGGAGCTGCCTAATGTAGGCCTTATGGTCTCTTACAGTCTTCTCTTATGTAACCCTCTCTCTCTCTCTCTCTCTCTCTCTTTTCAAGGCAGGGCAGCGTAGTAACAATTCCGCTCACACCAAGTTCTCCAAATGCCAATTGGGTCACTTATTGAATAATAGGAGCACTAGCCACCAATACAGTAGCAGTAGACACTGCAGAGCATTGTGGGACTTATCCTCTTCTTGATTTTTCCTGCATGGGGCACTGACTGCTTAACTGCTATGTAGTCAACATGTAATAAAAATTAGCCATACCCCTGTGGACCAGAGTTACGCTGCATTCTTTTATTATTGGAAATTAATCTCCATTCGAAAAAAGAACATTGATTCCTCTAAATTCATCCTCGTATTAATGTCATTCGCGGGGGGGGGGGGATATAAAAAGTTAAGAATTCTGAAAATCAAGAGGCCAATAGTGCCTCAATTAGCTTCAAGCATGCAACTCCATCCATCCCACTGATGATCTTGACATAATTGGCAATAGTCATTAAAGATGCACAATGTTCAAATACAGTAAATAAACAAATATATCTCTAGTGTTTTAATTTAGCCATATATATATATATATATATATATATATATATATATATATATATATGTATATATATTAAAATATACATATATACTCATTGACATCTTTTGTGATGACATGTAAAGCATGTTTAATGGGTAACAATGTTAAATTGGATTGTAATGAAACAATTGCTGGGAACCAGAGGGAGTGCGGGATAAAAACAACTAAGCGAATACGAGACCAGCACGATTCTCATTACGCCACCAGCACATAATCTTTTCATTTAATTATTCATTTAATTTTTAGAGATGCACAATGTTCAACTACATTAATGTACATATCTCTTAATTAGCCATATATATCTTATCATTTATATTATATATTATATTTATATATATATATATATAATGTTTCGTCATTTTTAAATGTTATTATTTTTTGTAATATATTCTATTTTTACTTTATTTATTATAATACGAGAACAATTCATTATCAACACTTAGATCTCTTAATGAGTTATTGTTTATTATCTATAATATTCTTTCGTCATTTTTAATCAGTTATTATTTTTTATGTGTTAGTTTATTCTAGTTTTTCATTTATTTATTTCTTAATTTTCATTCACTCATTCATTCATTGTCAACAAACTTATTGCAGTATACCAGATTCAGTAACTTCTCGAGACAAAAAACAGAACGTCCTTGATGGAATGTACCTGACCTCCACGAAGTGTCTGTGCAAAGAAAACACCTCCACCCAAACTAGCAACAAAAAAAACAAAACAAAACAAAAAAAAACTAATTACGTAATTCATTGATAATGAAAGTAACTTTGAATAAGTAGAGACTAAGAAATAATGGACGACGAGGAACTGAAAAAGGAATAGATATACGTGTATTTATGCGCTAAAGAAGAGTACACACTCTTCTATACAGTTCAATCTTGTGTACACATACACACGCACATGGACACGGTAGCATGTATACATACACACACACGCGCTTGCGCACACACACACACGAACACACACACACACACACACACACACACACACGCACACACACACACACACACACACACACACACACACACACATATATATATATATATATATATATATATATATATATATATATATATATATATATCAAATTAGCCATCCTGAGTCCACTGCTGAACAAAGGCCTCCTTCATAGCATTCCATGATTCACACGACCGCGCCATCCTCTGCCACGTCACTCCTGCAAACTTCTCAATCTCGTCTCTCCACCTTCTGTCTGGTCTCCCTCTTCCACGTTTCCCATCTCGCGGCGTCCACTCAGTAACACACTTGCTCCATCGCTCATCAGTCATTCCACTTTCTCTCTTTTACTGCTTCCACAATATCTTTCACTCTAGTCTGCTCTCTCACCCAACTTGCTCTCTTTCGGTCTGTCAGTGTTATTCCCATCATTGATTTCTCCATTCTCCTCTGTGCTGTCCTTAGTTTTGTTTCCATTGCCTTCGTTAGTTTCCAAGTCTCACACCCGTAGATTATTGCTGGTAGAATGCATTGATTGTAAACTTTACGTATCAAACATAAAGGTATATATACATACATACATATATATATATATATATATATATATATATATATATAGAGAGAGAGAGAGAGAGAGAGAGAGAGAGAGAGAGAGAGAGAGAGAGAGAGAGAGAGGGAGGGAGAGGGAGAAGACAAATTGAAAGGAAATTTCAAGTAAGGTTCACGTCAAGTCTATTCAAGAGATATGTCGTGAGCTCAAATGTCGCTTTCTTGGAAGGAAGCCTTCCCCTCCACCCCACCTCTTCACTTGGCACTTCACTGGAAAAGGAGGAGGAAGATTGCAAACCGGAATGTTGCCGAACGAACGAGGAAGGGTTTGGTTTTGTGGTTTTCAAGTTGCCAGCGACTGAAGATCACGAAAGCATAATTATGGAAATACTTGAACAAAGGGTATGGAAGAGGTTAAAGGTACAGTTGTTACCAAAGGTATATTGTGAACTGTCCGACGTAATGTGCCTACGTTTGTTTAATGGAACTTGCAAGCTCTGATTGAAGTATTTGTATTCTAGTGGAGTAGAGTACATTATGCTGAAGAAATTACTGTTGTACAATGGTGAATGTATGTTACAATTTAATTCCGTTTTACTCGAAATGGACTTTTATTTATATACATACATTACCACATACATACATACATATACACATACATACATACATACATATACTCGTACAAACATGCATATATACATACATATATATAGCAACACGCCCATAGTACATACATAAATACATGCATACATTGATACATTTCTTTATATTTCTTTATCATGTACACATCTTAGAACTTTGAATTTGCAACTGAGAATTAAATATCACAGTTGTGTTGAGTGCAGTGTAATCATATCGAATTGCGTTGGTTCTCATATCCCTATGCTTATGATTTGCTGTCATTGTCTGCCACGTAATATTGTTTCATTATATCTAATTGCTCTCTTAACTTTCTCCCCACATTTCTTAATCACTCAAACTTTCGAGAACAATGAGGCATTTATACATCGCAATAATATCAAGGAAACAATGAATGTGATCATGACAATAAGTAGGACGAGATGATCGTCATTTCCTTCCTGTCGTCATCACTTCCGATATTGTCGCCTTCATCACGCTCCCAGCCTCTCCAGGTTTATTTCCAGACAAGCTTATCGAGTCGAGGGAATGCCCACAAGCTGAATATGTTAAGCCTGTCTCGATGGTAAGTTTCACGTCATCGATGATGCCATCCACGTTTGGCTTTTTGCTACATGGCATGTCATTTCCTGTTGCTGAGATAGCATCACCCCAAACGAGGAGAATGAATTGCGCGCGTCACTGGGTAGGAATCCGGCCCGGCTGATATTGAATATAATAATGGGGGGGGGCCTCCACGGGTGGTATTTCCCTGCAGGACACTATTGTTCGTCATTCTGTTCTCTCTCTCTATCTATCTCTCTTTCTCTCTCTCTCTCCCTCTCTCCCTCTCTATCTCTCTCTCTCTCTTCCTCTTCCTCCCTTTCTCTCTTTCTCTCTCTCTCTCTCTCTCTCCCTCTCTATCTCTCTCTCTCTCTTCCTCTTCCTCCCTTTCTCTCTCTATCTATCTGTCTATCTATAGGCCTCCAGCTCTCTCTCTATCTCTCTCTTTCTCTCTCTCTCTCTCTCTTTCTTCCTCTTCCTCCCTCTCTCTATCTATCTATCTATAGGCCTCCAGCTCTCTTTCTCTCTCTTTCTCCATACCTTTCTCCCCCTCTCTTCTTTCTTTTCCTTCCATATGTCTATATCCCATAATCTCTCTTCCCCTCTCTGTTTCTCTCTCTCTCTCTCTCTTTCTCTCTCTCTCTCTCTCTCTCTCTCTCTCTCTCTCTGTCTCTCTCTCTCTCTCTCTCTCTCTCTCTCTCTCTCTCTCTCTCTCTCTCTCTCTCTCTCTCTCTCTCTCTCTCTCTCTCTCTCTCTCTCTCTCTCTCTCTCTCTCTCTCTCTCTCTCTCTCTCTCTCTCTCTCTCTCTCTCTCTCTCTCTCTGTCTCTCTCTCTGTCTCTCTCTCTCTCTCTCTCTCTATGATTTTTCCTTCCATCTCTCTTCCTCTTTCTATTTATTTCTCTTTACCCATACGCCTGTCACCTTCCATTTTCCTTTCTATTTCCAATTCTACTTTTTGTTTCATCGCTGCCTCTCTTCCTCTCCTCTCTCCTACTCTTTTTACTCAACGTATCTATTTCTCTTTCTCCACAAATTAAGTTCAAAATTTGTACAATTTCTGATAATATAGCAAGATTTATTTTCTTCTCCTATAACCTCACTCCATATCAAAGTTTTATTGAAGCCTGATTGATAATTAATTAATTCAATTTAACTTCGCAAACTCCGCCTATCAGAAGGCTAGGACGATGCCCCTTTCAGAGGACCTTGTAGTGTGGAATTGAAATAACCACACCGCCCTTGGTCCAACTCGCTGGCGGCAGGTTTCGAACTGTCGTCACTTCGACCTACGCCGCAAGTAGCGACGCTCTAACACGCTCTACCAGCGATTATCTTTATTAAAACTGAATTTGTGACGAATTAGTGGAAAGTTCCGAAGATCATCGTGTTGTCTTTCTTTGTCCAAATGGATGGGACAAGGTGCAGTTGTCGTCTGGAAGAATTGTCACAAGAGACAAAATATCCCACAACACGTCTACACACCCGATGACACAACCAAATAACAAAGTTCTTCAATTCATTGAAATCTCGAAGCGCGACAAGATTTCAATGCTGACCGACAATTCTCCTTATTGATGACGCCTCTTATCGATGCTTGCCCGCCATATTGCAATTCTTCCCGATAAGAATTGTTTTTTTAAATAGTACAAAAATAAACCCAGTCCTGGATTGATACACGCTGTCGGAGAAATTATGGATAAGATTGAATAACCAAGTTCATCAGAATAGAATGAACAAATAGAGAATGGAAGTAGAAAATCAAGATCACATGAATAGACATGAAATGGCTTTGCCACTTTCTGATGGATTCTCGGTTCAAAAGGTCACCTTCCCAGAATCCCACTCCCAAAGCCTCGCTGCACATCCTCCTCTGCCCAATGAGAATGTAGGACGTTTCGCCCTCTGAGGTGTGTGTGTGTGTGTGTGTGTGTGTGTGTGTGTGTGTGTGTGTGTGTGTGTGTGTGTGTGTGTGTGTGTGTGTGTGTGTGTTTGTGTGTGAGTGTGTGTGTGTGTGTGTGTGTGTGTGTGAGTGTGTGTGTCTGTGTGTGAGTGTGTGTGTGTGTGTGTCTGTGTGTGTGTGTGTGTGTGTGTGTGTGTGTGTGTGTGTGTGTGTGTGTGTGTGTGTGTGTGTGTGTGTGTGTGTGTGTGTGTGTGTGTGTGTGTGTGTGTGTGTGTGTGTGTGTATGTGTGTGTGTGTGTGTGTCTGTGTCTGTGTGTGAATGTGTGTCTGTGTTTGTGTGTGTGTGTGTGTATTCACCATGGTCTTGGATCACGGGTTCGACACGTGATCGACAACTATTTTCCTCCCGGAAGAGAGTTCATATATAACCGATCTATGGGTAATGCTGTGACCTTACACGCACACACACACACACACCCAACTCCCCGCCCACGAGAGTTGGAGTAACGACTCGCAGCGCAGCGATACTGAAATTATTTCAGCCCTGGGCGGGATTCGAACCCAGACCACCGTAGTGGCAGCCGGGAACTTTACCACTGCGCCACGAGTCGTGTGTGTGTGTGTGTGTGTGTGTGTGTGTGTGTGTGTGTGTGTGTGTGTGTGTGTGTGTGTGTGTGTGTGTGTGTGTGTGTGTGTGTGTGTGTGTGTGTGTGTGTGTGTACGTGTGTGCATGTGCGTGTGTATGTGTATGTGTGTATACACACACAGCTATACAAGCCTAGTTACACAGTTGCCTTCCCAATAGGAAGAGGTAGCAAAGTGGTGATGCCAAGCAAGCAGTCAGCAGTGAGGCGCCCGTTATTAATTAATCAGTCATTAGCAGAAAACGGCAACAGAGCGAGGGGGGTCGCCGATTTAATGAAGCGGCCTTGCTGTGGATGTGCTGTGTCTTGCGACACTGCTTCTGACCTAGGGCAGTGGACAAGATGCAGGGATGACCCGTCATCCAGGAGGTGCAAAGATAAGAGGGAGGGAAGAGGGTGGAGGGGAGTGGAGTGTGATAGGGATGGAATGGGTGGGAGTGGTTTCTATGCCTTTGTTTTTTGGCTACCTCCCTTATAAGGAGGAAAAAAGCCTTTGGTATATGTATGTATTAGCAGGGGGGGGGGGAAACTGATGCCTCATCAGCAACAGTTACTTCGACTGCGCTCTGCTCATGCCATGTCCACTGCCACTCCTCTTGATTTTGTGCCTTTTGTGCGCAAACGTTGTACATTTCGTATATTTATATGCTGTACACACACACACACACACACACATATATATATATATATATATATATATATATATATATATATATATACATGTGTGTGTGTGTGTGTGTGTGTGTGTGTGTGTGTGTGTGTGTG
Source organism: Oratosquilla oratoria (assembly GCF_046742065.1). Lineage (NCBI taxonomy): Eukaryota > Metazoa > Arthropoda > Malacostraca > Stomatopoda > Squillidae > Oratosquilla > Oratosquilla oratoria. Next base: position 7,767,513 of record NC_134817.1, on the reverse strand, counting down.
TGTGTGTGTGTGTGTGTGTGTGTGTGTACGTGTACGTGTGTGGGGGGTGTAAGCGTGTGCGCGCGCGTGTGCGTGTGTACAGGTTTTTAACAACACCGTAAATAAAGTCTGCAAAAGTACCACAGGAAAGGAAATTCGAAGTCGATGAATACTTTCGTGTATTACACCCTCAGGCAAAGTAACGTAGACATAAGTGTTATGGTTATATACACACACACAAGAAAGGCAGCTGCCCAAGAGGAAGATGTGTCCTATGTCTTAGTTGAGGACCTTTTGCATATACGAATATAATCACAACATTGACGTACTTGGGTCGTTATTACTTAGTGTTGAGGAAATCATGCATGTCGCTCCATCATTGCAAGACTGTCGTAACTAAAATTTCGCGATTTTTCAGGAGAAGCATTTTAAAGTATCTAAATCCTATAACTTTAATCATTTTACCCTAAGCAATAAAACTTACCATCTTGATTAGGTAAATAGGACTCCACTTAGACTTACAACTTTATTACCAAAAGTCGCAGAATTATTCGGAGTCCTTATAAACCATTGTAACTCTATACTTGAAATTTTTGAGTTACGACAGTCTTGCAATGATGGAGCGATGTATATTGAACACTTACTGTCTTCGCTTCTATTTCCTGTGGTGGTGAAAGTCTTATTCTTAGTCTTCGTCTTATTCTTCGCCTTCGTCTCTCTCTCTCTCTCTTCGTTTTAGTCTTAGTTTTAGTCTTAGCCTTTGTCTCAATCTTAGTCCTAGTCTTGATTTTGGTTTGGGTCTTGATCTAGATTTTGGTCCAAATGTTGGTTTTGATGCTAATCCTGTCATTGTGGTCGATGAAAGGAATAAACTTAGTAACCATGTAGTAGTAAGCGCTGAAACTATCAGTAGTTTTAAAAAACGATTAGACAACTTTATGGATGGGGACGACAGGTGGTGATGGATACGGAGCTGCCTAGTGTAGGCCTTATGGTCTCTTGCAGTCTCCTTTATTCTTATGCTCTTATGTTCTTATGTTTTTATTACAGCTTCGATGATGTTTAAGAGAGCGATAGTGAAGACGAAAGTGGTGATGACAGTAATGAGACTAAAGTGGTGATGACAGTGGTGATGACAGTGATGACCATGAAAGCTGTGATAATTATAAAAAAACAAAATAATGTGGTGGATGATCCGTCCCTTGGGGTCTCGCTTGTAGGTCAGTGTGTTGAGGATCCAATGCAGCGTCGGTGAAGGTGACCTGACCGGCTGATGGCGGAGTTGATGACCGTTATCAACCGTTAATTCAAAATGACCGTTATCAACCGTTAATTCAAAATGACCGTTATCAACCGTTAATTCAAAATGACCGTTATCAACCGTTAATTCAAAATGACCGTTATCAACCGTTAATTCAAAATGACCGTTATCAACCGTTAATTCAAAATTACCGTTATCAACCGTTAATTCAAAATTACCGTTATCAACCGTTAATTCAAAATGACCGTTATCAACCGTTAATTCAAAATTACCGTTATCAACCGTTAATTCAAAATTACCGTTATCAACCGTTAATTCAAAATTACCGTTATCAACCGTTAATTCAAAATTACCGTTATCAACCGTTAATTCAAAATGACAGTTATCAACCGTTAATTCAAATATAAAAAAAATATCCGCCAATGTATAACGGATGTAGTTATGTCAAGTGGGAATAACTTGGTTTGACTCTGTCTTGTCTCTATATTTCCATTGTATCATCGACATCATCATCATCATCATCAGCAGCAGCAGCAGCAGCATCATCATCATCATCATCATCATCACAAACAACACCATGGTCATCAACATTTACACCATTACCGCTATCACACCATCATGACCACTTCTATCATCAACAACACCATTTACCATCAATATAACCAGTAACACCATATTAATGACCTATTGTCACCATCATCATCATCATCATTATCGTGATTATCTTCATTAGCTCTCCTGACCTATACATACCTTGACATACTTTCCTTTGTGGTTTCCTTAAGTGATAGCATCCGCTTAACGTTGTTTTATATGTAGATAGGAGGTAAGGGAACACGGGCTGAGGGAAATACTTTTATTCCTGACTAGTTTCCTGACTAGTCTCGCCTGAAGAAGCCACTCAGGCGAAACTAGTCAGGAATAAAAGTATTTCCCTCAGCCCGTGTTCCCTTACCTCCTATCCACATTCGTTACAATGTATACACAGTTGTCTAATATCTTTAGCCGTCTGATCTTCTTTCGCTCCGAAGACACACACTAAGAACTTCATCCCTACCAACGCCAAATCATTCTTTTCACTCCACGAGACGTCATCGTAACGATAAGGTCAAGATTACCTCGACTGTCCCTTTGGATACAGTGACAGGATCCATTAACTTTATCCTGGCAAAAGGACAAACATTTTCATTCCGCGTGAGAGGACGCTCGACGGAGCGAAAGGGTTGCTAATTATACCAAACAAGTCAGGTTCGTCCGGACCAAACGAGTCCTTGTCCTCATCAGCAGTCTTCCATGACCTCTATGAGATGAGTCAGGACTTCATCAGTACCTCAATGCCATCCACTCAACCAGTTAACCTACTGCGAGCAGGTCTGGCCCGGCGGGACCCCTCGAGGGTTGAAACAGGCGACAACAAAAGAAGCGGCTGCCAACAAAACAAAAGAAGCGAGGGACTACTGTACAGGCGAAATGCCTCGTTTCCACACTTACTAGACCGCAGAAGAGCTTCATTCCCTCATAATAAATGTATCGTCGTAAGAAAGAGTTTATTTTCCTAGTGACCTCACTTGGACAAGGTCATTCAACCCCAGTGAGAGGCGTCTTTAAAGGTGTTATCACATTGGGATATTTTTCCCCCGACTGTGTGGACACATTTGTAGCCCTTTGCTTTCGGGAAGGAATCTGGAATCCTGGAAGAAATTTCTTTTTCTTCCAGCATATGAAATAACGTTCTGTAAATTGTTGGAAAAAAAATTGCCACAGTGATTTCACGGCGGAAAAAGTTCTGGAGATGGTCGGAGGTTGTAGGAAAGATAGCCCAGTGTGATGACGCCTTAAGCTGAATAGAACCCTCGGACATCAACGAAAACAAATCCTTAAAGTGGATAGACCTTCCACCTTACAGCTGGATCGCCTCAAAGAAGATTCATATCGTCTGCAGGTAAAGTGATAGAAAAAGTAACACTCGCAACTGACGGGGCCGAAAGCATCATTCCGCGCTTTCGTTGTACCTTAGTTTGACGGAAATCACCTTTCACCAACAGCCTCATCACCACCACCGCCAATGCCCTCGTTTCGATCACCCAATTCTTTTCTGTCTCTGTCCAGTTACCACTGCGTCCCACTTTCTCTCCATCCTTCGTCCCTTCCACGGTTCCATTTGGTCTGTGTGCCAACGTGTCCTTATGTTTTGCTGTTTGGTTCTTTGGATGATTGGATAGGTTCCCATCTTTTTGTCTGTATACACACACACACACACCACACACACACACACACACACACACACACACACACACATATATATATATATATATATATATATATATATATATATATATATATATATATATATATATATATATATATATATATATATATATATACATATATATTAGTCAGTTTAGGGAGCAGGTTTTCTTGAATACATTTTCTGTTGTATAATACAGCATAGTCGGCGTTAGTAATCTTCTTTTTAATACTTTCAACCCTTCTCGCTCACTTTCTTTCTGTAGGGGGATGGGAGAACACTACATTATCAAATGAATCGATGGTAAATTTGGAAATAAAAAACAAATACACAACTTACAACGTTTCGCCTATACTTTGGGCATCTTCTGGTAATCTTATTTTCAGAATTTACAAACCATGATCGGCTTGTGTGTTTATCAATCTATTCCTCTACGCTGTCTTCCAATCACTCCATCTACCTGTCTATCTATCTATCCTTGATATTTTCTTTCCAATTCATTCTTATTTTCTTTCCCCTTTAAGTAATTTCTCCTTTTTTTCCTCTTCTTCCCCTCCCTAACGTTATTGCTATTTCCATCCATCTATCCCTATCTTTACCCTCTTCCTTCTTCTCTTCCTTTTTGCCTCCTCTCTCTCTCTCTCTCTCTCTCCCCTTTCCCCTATACATCTGTTGTCTCTCTTCATCACCTTTCCCCTCTCCCTCCTCCCTTTCCCTTTCCCTCTCCTCTTCCCCTTCCCTTATCCTCCTCCCTCTCCTCCTTTTCACCTTCCCATCCCCATCGCCCTTCCTCGCTTCCTCTCTCCCTCTTTCCCCATCTCCCTTTCTTCTTCTCCACATGACCTTATCTAACGTGTGTGGGGGGCATTATCTCCGACCCACGTGGCTAGGTTTGATTCTCATCCATATGAGAAAGAAGCTGAGTAGTACAAGTTGCCAAGATGAGCAAGGATATGGCTATCGCTGGAGATTTCGTTTGACCAAATGCGGATCTGGGATCTGCATAAGGATCTCCTGGTATGTATGGAAGATACTGTAAGAAGGGGTATTGTTTGTGTCCTTTATTTATTTATTTATTTTTATCTTACGGATTCATCTATTCATTTGTTTTTTTCTATTTGTCTGTTAATTCTATGTGCTTATTTTTCTTATTTAGTTTTACATCTCCTGGCCACCTGGATTGCAGCAACGCTGGAGTTAGTAATTATCTTTGGTATCGAGGGAAGGCTGAATGAAGTTGAGGTGATTGATGAACCGAATATCCCTTCAGAAGCTAAAGTATAAGAGGCGAAGGCGGTAGAAGAAAGATCAATCGAGACAATTTGTAACCCTTTCGCTTCCCGATGGAGTTCCATTGGAAATCGTTATAATTGCTAGACAGAGCCCGTAGCGCACTGGCCTCGTTATCGCGGGGTCGGCAGATCGAGCCTCGCCTGGGCCCGCGAACTTCAGTCACTGAAATGTTTATTCTGGCTAACTGGAACCATTTTGAAACCCTTTCGCTTCCGATGGAGTCCCACGGGAAGTCATTATAATTGCTAGACAGACCCCGGATCGATAGCCTCCCTGGTAGCACAGTGGTAGCGCACTGACCTCGTTATCACGGGGTCGGCAGATCGAGCCTCGCCTGGGCCCGCGAACTTCAGTCACTGAAATGTTTGTTCTGGCTAACGAGAACCATCAAGAGATCATTGGTCTTCAGAAATGTTCGAGGCTGTTTACAGAGTCTTCATAGCTCCTTCGACCGAGTTCTATATTTTGTACATTTTATTCCTTCGAATGCCCTCCTTCTTTTCTTAAATTTATTTTTCGATCGATAGAGACGCCTGAAGGGCTCAGGTCTGTCTTTCGTTGGCCCTCAGTTCCCCAGTGACAACAAGCTTACGACCTGTTTCCGGCCATCGGCGACCAGGCTGATTTGTGCTGTTCCTCTGTTTATGAAAAAATAATTCAAGACAATGGAATTGGGATGAATCTCTCCCCCCTCCTTCCCCGTCATGAAATAGATGAATATGAAATAGCCAGTTGGCGCTAACCATGAGAGAAACAAAAGTGCCGTGGCATGACTGTTCGAACCTTCGCCGCGGCGTAGAGGCTAGGAAAGGCTTCATTCACTCTTAGTAATGAACTCCCTAACCGCTGGTCCCCTCAGGACCTGAGGTGACTTGGGTATCACTGTGTGTACGATACATCACCTTCCTCTGGGTATAATCACTGCAGTGGCATCATACCGCGGGCACCGCTCCTCCTGAGGTCCGAGCAGGTACCAACTCCTCAAACAACG
>NC_134817.1:7741741-7759241 GCF_046742065.1 Oratosquilla oratoria | reverse complement strand
AGTCGTCTTGGTATACAAGCGATTCATATCACCAGAAGTGTACCTGCAGAGGCCGGGAATTTGCTTGAAAAGTGTACTCCTTCAGGATTGGATATAATCCCCGTTTTTAATGACACGAGTGGGGAAATCTTAACTGAATCAGAAGCCTTCCCTTCGGCTACTTCGTGATGATCATGAGTGGGTAACGTAGACACCATTACAAAGGATAATTTGACCCTTATCCACTTGAGGTGATTACATGGTGATGGAAGCCGATTATGGCTGCTTGCCAGAGATGGACTCAGAAGGAAAAAAATCTTCGAAATCCATCAACAATCTCACGTCCATCTCCAGAATGAGACCAAGATTTCTACCACCTTCGACTCTTTTCTATTTTTTTTTCTTTTTTTTTTTTTTGAGGAGAGTTGATAACCAGCGACTTTTCCCCAACTTCTCCATCTCCTCCTTTTCTTCCTCCTCCTCCTCCTCCTCCTCCTCTTCTTCTTCCTCCTCTCCGTCGTCCTCCTCCTCCTCCTCCTCCTCCTCCTCTTCTTCTTCCTCCTCTCCGTCGTCCTCCTCCTCTTCTTCCTTCTCCTCCTCTTCCTCCTCCTACTACTCTTCTTCCTCCTCCTCTTCCTCTTTCTCCTCCACGTCACCCTCCTCCTCCTCCTCTTCTTCCTCCTCCTCTTCCTCCTCCTCCCCATCATCCTCAAAATCTTCCTCCTCCACGTCATCCTCCTCCTCTTCCTCCTCCTCTTCCTCCTCTTCCTCATCCTCTTCCTCCTCCTCCCCGTCTTTCTCTTCCTCCTCATCTTCCCTCTCCTCACCCTCACCCTCTTCTTCCTCTTCCTCCCTCTCCTCCTCCTCCTCCTCCTCCTCTTCCTCCTTTTTTTTCTCCTCTGAATCTAGGAATGTGTATTTCAGGATCTTGTTTCTAAGTGAAGGCGTTGAATAAGCCCTTCGACCCAGCGACCTCGTTTACAAAGAATGTTCTGGCAATGACCAGCTGGTTTTACTTAACGGGGGGTTGGGGGCCGACACCGGAATGAAGGTGTTTCAGTGTCTCTCTCTCTCTCTCTCTCTCTCTCTCTCTCTCTCTCTCTCTCTCTCTCTCTCTCTCTCTCTCTCTCTCTCTCTCCTGTCTTTCTCTCTCTCTCTCTCTCATACCCTGCAACTGTCAGGTAATTTTATTCAGCTGTGTAGGAAAGCTAGGGGCAAGACGTGTTCTCGATTGAATTCTGAGACCCTACGATACGGTTTTGTTTTTGTTTTTGTTGTTGTTTTTAACTGAATGTTTGTTTATTTTTCGTGTTAAATTTTTCCTTGATGCCAGACAATTGTATGCAGTCGAGCAGGGAGTGTCGATCAATGAAACCTTGATCCCTTCAATACGGTGGAGGTGCTTCCAGAGCTCTGTTCCAGTCTGTACCAGACACTGGACGCACTTTGAGTTTCAAAAAAAAAAAAAATCTTCTTCGAGGAAAGAAAAATTAAAATCAAAATTAACGTCGCCTTATTGAAAGGCTCAAACGAAAATCTGGGATCCAACTCCGTGGCGCCCCTTATAGACTTTGTTCTGGCTGGAACCAGAGGATCTTATTCTGATTCTTAAGTTGCGACTCAACGGTTCCGTTTGCAAAGCTTCTTCGGGTAATTACCTGGTGATTTCTTTCAGTCAAAGTGTTGAAATTACTCCCAACCATTTCTAGTCCCTTTGTATTAATGTTATTATATATTTATTATTATTATTATTATTATTTATTCATTATTATTATTATTGATTATTATTATTATTATTGTTATTATTATCATTATTATTATTATTATTATATATATATATATATTTATTTATCTATTTATTATTATTATTATTATTATTATTATTATTATTATTATTATTATTATTATTATTATTATTTATTATTATTATTATTTATTTATTTTTTTTTTTTTTTTTTTTTTTTTTTTTTTTTTAAGACCAGACGATTATATTTAGATGAATATGGGGCCAAACATTTGGTTCCATTCGGTCATCTACTGTATTAGTAGACAGAAAAAAATACCCCTTTTTTCCCCTTCAAGGAAATTAATATTGAAGATGAAAACCCTTTCTTCTTATGGAGACAAGCTTTCGACCACCACTTCGCTTGCAGGCAATTTATACTGTGTGGCTGAGTCGGCGCGAGAGTTGCAAGCACTGCGCGTGCTTTGTGCAAGCAACCCTCGACTTATGAGACTCTGTCAGTGAGCGACGATCAACTTCAGTTTCAGCTGAAGCTGCGCCCACCTCTTCCACCCCTCGACCCGATGCACGTGACTGGAATTCATCACAGGAGCTGTAGCCGTGTTCCATGTGTTCCAGTTTGTTTGGTGTTAACCTGGAACAGGATCAAGGAACGAGGTCACTGGAACCAAGAAGGAGGTAGACGAGGAGAATCGGACGTTGTTCCTCGGTAAAGAAAAAAAAATGGAGCAGGTTGAAGAGGAAAGGTTGAAATTGAAGAGGATAAGGTCAGAGGGTGTACGGCCGAGACTCGTAATATCCTTGGGACACCTGCAGGGGTTCTGGTGTTCTTCGAATGTCAACACGGTTCTAAAGTTCGCGTGCCTAGAGGTGTACGCCAACTTAAGATCCCTTCAAAAGCCAAGTGACGTGTATGTTCGATGTCTCACTATCACTTTATGTTGTAAATTTAATTTACATTTTTTCTCTCTCTGAACTGTTGACTTTGTCGTTATGTATTGGTGCATCACTACAGTGTATCAGGATTCGAACTCGCCTTGTACTGAGTGCAAAGGTTCAAGTTTCATCCGTCACCAACGGCTTAAGGGGCTATCACATTGGGTTATTTTTCCTCCACAGGGTTATCATACTGGGTTATTTTTCCTTCAACATCCTACCTTCAACCTTCATTCGAATAACTAGATTATGACTTCGGTTACAGATATTTAGATTTCACTAAGAACATTTCAACAATATGTCTAACATTTGTATAGGTTTACAGTTTATCATTGAACTTTGCTCTGAATGATGAAAAGAAAATATGATATTTGGGGATTTTAGAAATTAAATATTGTAGCCGAAGTCGTTTTCACTCGAACGAACTCGCAACTGTCGGTGCTCGTGAAGCCCGTGGAAGCCTGCCCAGTGTGATAACCAGTTCAAGGTGACTTTCCCTTGACTCTACGCGTACCGAGTACATACATACATGTATGCAAAGTAGACCATTTCGAAAAAGAAGCTAACGAAGCAGAGCGCTTTCGTATACTACATCTTCAGTGCAAAAAGTACTTTTTGCACTGGATGTAATATACGAATGCGCTCTGCTTCGTTAGTTTCTTTTTCCAAGTGGTCTACTTTGCATAAGCGAACACACGTACCCGTGTTCCTATTAGCATATATACATGTGTAGGTGAAGAAATGCTTACACAGCTAAGGTCAACTCAGGTCATCTTAGGTCATCTCGGGTCAAAGCACCTTTCGTGAACCTTTCTGTTTTGTTTTTATCTATTTTTTTTTTATCTAATGTTTATTCCATACCATCATGATCTTCATCTTTATCATCGTTATCATCTTCATTGTTGTCGCCACCACAACCACTATCAATATTCTTATCATTATTTTTTCATCTATTGGTATTGTTATCATATATAGGCGGCTTACTTATTTCATTTATCAATTAACTTTGAATTTATCTACCTTTCTATTTCTCTATTTCTTTTTTATTCATTAATTCTTATTTATCTATTTTTCTATAAATTAATTCATTAATGTACTTAACTATAGATTCATCTGTTGGTTTATATTTTTATTTATTCAACCATTCATCTGTATATGCATTTAGTTATCTCTATAAATGCGTCGACAAACTAATCAAAATATTCATGAGGTCCAAATCTAAAGGAAGGAGATATTTATGTAGACGACTTATTTGCATGAAACGATAACATATTTAAAATAGAAACAATAATCACTGGATTGAAAATAGTACTTGATAGGATGCCCTTAAAAATAAACTAAACAGTGATTACAATAATAATGATAATACGAATACTAAAATTACCTCTATAGTAATGATAATGATAATGGTAATTATAATATAGTAATAATGATAATAATGTTAATAATGATTATAATAATAAAGATAATTATGATAATAATAATAATAACAATAATAATAATAATAATTAATAACAAAATGATAAGTAATGATAACAACTAATAATAATTATAATAATTTTGTTAATAATGATAATAATTATAATGATGACAATAATAATAATATTGAAGCAGAAAACGGAGATGGAAAGAGAGCTGACACCTATGACGAATCAAAGAATGCTGGGAGGGTTTACCAGATGATTAACAATATCCTTAGCCAGTCCACTATGACTATAAAGAAAGACTAGCGAAAAGAGTGTGTGAGGCGGAGATGGACTGAGTGGAACACTGAGAATACTGGTGATGGATGGGGTGCGAGTCTAGTGGGACAATCATCATGTTTAACCTCACTTGACTTCCCTTGACCTGAGCTACCGCAAGTGACATCACAGGTCACAGGGGAACCACATATATCCCGTATTACATTCCAGATTAAAATCCAGCCTATTCCGACCATCTCTTTCTCTTCTTCCCTATTCTCCTATCCTTACCCCACTTTTTCCACTCCTCTTGTAAACATTCTTCTTCTTTTCCTCTTAAATATTTTCTTTCTCCCTCTCCGAAACACCCATTCCCCTTATTTCTTTTTTCTTCTTCTTTTTTCTTGCATATGTGAAACTCGAACACAATCGCCTCCCCTCGTCTCCCTTGACCCCAAGATGGAAGTGAGTCTTCTTCCACTGGGTGAGGACTGAGGAATGATGGATGAAAGCACACTCACGTATGTGCACGCACGTACATGCATGCACATTCGCATTGCTATACACACGGGCTCTCTCACAAATACATATGAATGTATCTAAAAGGGGGTTGACATGGTCTAACGGTGTTCAACCAACGTGTTCGACAACCAAATACCCCGTTCACACGTTCACACATCACTTTAAACACGTGTCTGTCGAACCGCGTTCGACCGTGTAAACCCCTTCTAAGTATGTTTGCACTTACACATACAATATAAAAACACACACGTCATTATATTTACTATGCGATATACATACAAATATCGTACACTTTGTATATATATATATATATATATATATATATATATATATATATATATATATATATACATACATATATACATACATACATACATATACCAAGACTTTTTCCCCCTTACACGGGGGGTAGCCAAAAAGAAAAACGCATAGAAACCACCCCACCCTTTTTTATTTCCCATATATTCCACTCCCCTCCACCCTCCTCCCTCCCTCCTATCTTGACACCTCCTGGATGACGGGTCATCCCTGCATCCTGTCCACTGCCCTGGGTCAGAAGCAGTGTCGCAAGACACAGCACATCCACAGCAAGGCCGCTTCATAAATTCGGCGACCCCCCTCTCCGTCCCCTCATGTGTGTATACATTATATATACATGTATGTATATATATACATATATGTATACATGTATGTATGTACATGTAATGTTTATGTACGAGCTCTGACCTCTCATCTGGAACGGTAATACCTGTACACCACGAGTCCAGCATGTGATCTAGGACACTGGTGAATCACAAACACAATTTACTTTCGCAAGCATTGAAAATGTATATATACTTAACCAATGCACCAGTTTTGGTATTTATGTCCATGTATACATATTCTGTATTCATCTTTTATCTTAGATAAAAAGAAAAAAACTGGGTGGAATAGGTGGAGGTTAAATGTTTTCTGAAACATATTTGGAATGCGATAACTGATAAATTATCATATTTGGAATGCGATAACTGATAAAGTATCACATTTGGAATGCAATAACTGATAAAGTAAGCACTCAACGGATGTAATTTTGAGCAAATTTTATTGTCATTGTGGTTGTCATTTCAAATATACTATTTTCAGTAATAAAGCACTTCAGTTTACAGCCACGTTTTACAACAGCTTAATGCAAAACTCAAATGTCGTAAATTACTGCTCTAACATTTCCTTGGCTAAAAACAAACTTCCTTTTTTATATAAAAATTAGATACTATTCATTATAGTTTTTCATTTGTATACTATTCATTTTATTTTTTCATCTTCGTTTTAGTTTTTAATTCTTATTATAGTTTTTATCTTCATTTTCATTATAGTTTTTTATTTTCATTTTCATTATAGTTTTTCATTTTCATTTCCATTACCGAAAATAGAAAAAAAATAGATATTTTAAAGCATAACGTAAACTGTTCTATATTCTACCCATATTTTACTTTGTCGAGAAACAAATAAAAGCACCACATGAACAGTAGCATTTCCCAATAAGTATGTTGTCGACATTCAGTGCATCTGCTACTTCTTGTTGTTGTGACGTATTGTCGACAGTCACAAGTCTTCAAAAAAAAAAAGGGGGAGGAAATGTTTATAAAATTAGGTTTAATGCTTTCGACACGCAGGAAATTTACGTCGGGTAAGTAAAATTACAAAGTGATAATGAAAATAAATGTACAGATCGTCAGAACTAGTGAAAATGTTAAAGACAGTCTGAAATTTAAAAAAATATTGGAACTACATTCAGACTCGAATAATATTTTGACCAAAAATTTGTCCTGAAACGTTTTACAAAGACGGCCAATTTGGTATGCCGTTTATTATAAAGTGAATTCAATCTATTTCGAATGTGATTGACATGTTTTAGCTGTCGTTAAGAAAATAAGCATTAATAGAGACGTCCATTCCGGACACAATAACTTTTCGAAAAATAATATTACCTTGTTCAGCACGAGACGGACTGGGAAAAAATCTTAAAATTTACGGATAGGAGAACCTACGATCGTACTTCTAAACAAATTCCCCTTGAAAAAAATCTTCATCAATATTAAGAAAACGTTACCATCGTTCTGAATATTGGCAGCAATTAAACTTGGACTGTTTGAACGTCAAAACAACATATGTTAAAAATTATCCATAAGACGACTTAGTTGATAAATATTTATACCCAGGCACAAACATTTGTTGATGTAGAAATATCTTATTTGATATACCATTAACTTATTCTCTTAAAATCTTATACGGAAAGTGATCTTAATTAAAAAAAAAAAATCGTAAACTCGTATTCTTTATTGTACCATTAAGGGTTCTCTTCCTCATAGAAGAAGTAAATATTGAGGTTCTAAACTAACCACAGTCTACACGACCTTGTAAGTTACAATGATGACCTTACTGACGTCATAATAAAATTCGGATGTATAAATTGTGTTTCGTACAGTCATGATGATTCAACTTTATGAATTATTCTCTATAACTGTGTTTCGTTTGGAACTATCACGTTCCCAATCGCCTCCATTTACATAACTACTTTGGTCTACAGAACTCCCGTAGCTTCTGACCAGAGGGGTGTATGTATGTATATGTATGTATGTATGTGCGTATGTATGTATGTGTGTATATGTATGTATGTGTGTATGTATTTATGTATGTGTGTGTGTGTGCACGTGTGTCTTTGTGGGTGTGTATGTATGTGTGTATGCATATATTCATGTGCGTATGTATGTATGTGTGTATATGTATGTATGTGTGTATGTATTTATGTATGTGTGTATGTGTGTAAGTGTGTCTTTGTGGGTGCGTATGTATATGTGTGTATGCATATATTCATGTGCGTATGTATGTGTTATGTATGAATGTATGTGTGCATGCATGCATGCGTGTACGTTTATATATGTATTTATGTATATATGTATGAATGCATGTATGTTTGTGGGTGTATATGTATGTGTGTATGTATGTATGTATGTATGTATGTATGTATGTGTGCATGTAAATATTTATGTGCGTATGTATATATTTATGTATGTATATGTGTGCATGCATACATGCGTGCATGTTTATATATGTATTTATGTATATATGTATGAATGCATGTACATATGTATATATGTATGTATATACATTATTTAAGTATGTGTAAATGGGCATAGTTACCGCGTGTTGGTGTGCTTCATAAAGAACCTCACGAAAGAGCCCAAAGAAACTACAGTTGTTCCTCTCCTTCTTCTTCGACTTCCAAATAACCTCAACTTCCTCACCAACAGAAAGAAAACGAGTCCGCATAGAGTCTTGCATAAAGAACCTCACTACTTCCTTAGTCATGACTATGAAAACTTTCGCCGCCGCTACTTACTTCCCTCCCTCCCTTCCTCCCTCTCTCTCTCTCTCTCTCCCTCTCTCTCTCCCTCTCTCTCTCCCTCGCTCCCTTCACTGCGTCATCCTTCCGTTACCCTCCTGGCCACTGTAGGTTCTCTAGCCGTCTGAGTAATTGTCTTACTTTCTAACTCGACTAATCGTTGAGGTTCTTTTCGTTTACCTGGTATCTGTGGTCTTGTCCTCCCTTCCCGTCTTCGTTTCTAAATGTCTCTCTCTCACTTCCACCCTCTCCCTCTCTCTCTTTCATTCCTTCCTCTCATCCCCTCTCTTGCTCTTTCAACCGATTAAACTATATCTCTCTATACCTCTGTATACCTCTCTATCCCTCTTTCTCTCTCTCTCTCTCTCTCTCTCTCTCTCTCTCTCTCTCTCTCTCTCTCTCTCTCTCTCTCTCCCTCTTTCTCTCTCTTCTCTCTCTCTCTCTCTCTCTCTCTCTCTCTCTCTCTGTCTCTCTCTCTTCTCTCTCTCTCTCTCTCCCTCTTTCTCTCTCTCTCTCTCTCTCTCTCTCTCTCTCTCTATCTCCCTCTCTCTCTCTCTCTCTCTCTCTCTCTCTCTCTCTCTCTCTCTCTCTCTCTCTCTCTCTCTCTCTCTCTCTCTCTCTCGTACCCTCTATCTATTTATCTATCTACCTATCAGTCTATCTCTCTATACATCTCTATCTCTTTCTATATATCTCTGTGCCTCTCTACTTCTATCTCTCTCTATATATATATATATATTATTTTCGTTTCTTTGTATGATATTCCTTTCGTATTTACGTTGTGTGACCTCTCCTGTTTTCTATATTATTATATTTAAGTTATTCTTTGTTGTGACACTATGTACTTTGAAAATGTCTTAATAGACGAAAACGTTCAGTATTCCGATCTTTATTTTTTTCCTCGTGGTTACAAGCATATATATATAAATATAAATATATATATATATATATATATATATATATATATATATGTATATGTATATATATATATATATATACATATATGTATGTTTGTGTGTATTTTTCTCTATCTCTATCTCTACTTCTCTCTATCTACCTCTCTCTCTCTCTCTCTCTCTCTCTCTCTCTCTCTCTCTCTCTCTCTCTCTCTCTCTCTCTCTCTCTCTCTCTCTCTCTCTCTCTCTCTCTCTGAAGATCATGCATATCGGTCGTGTAAACCATAGAGCAGACTACTCTCTTCTGAGCCATGACAGCAAGTACAGAATTAGAAAAAGGTTTGGGTGTCTTCATTAGCAGCGGCCTCAAATCCTCAAAACAATGTATTGAAGTAGAAAAGAAAGCATAAAGCTTTAAGGATACATCAGAAGACAGCTTCGTTAGCTGAACCAAGAAATAGTCTTGACACTTTACAGTTATCTAGTTCGTCCCTATCATACGCCGTCCAGTTCTGGTCACCGAACTTGAGGATGGACGTGGAGAGGCTAGAACGAGTTTAGGCACGAGCAACGAAACTTAATTTCCGCCATTAGACACATGGGCTACCAGAGGCGCCTCAAGGTTTTGGGGCTCTTTTATCTAAAAACCAGGATATTGCAAGGACATCTAATAGAGGTTTCTAAAGTACTTCAAGGATTTGATAACACTGACTATCGACATCTTTTCAGCTTAAACGTGAATGCCACTCGCAATCATGGACGGAAGCTCAATCCCCCTCGTTACTCTTGTAACAATTTTTTTTTTTTTTTTTTTTTTTTTTTTTTTTACCTATAACATCCGCAACACTTGGAACAGACTGCCAAAAGACGTGGTAAGCAGTTCCTCAGCTGAGCAGTTCAAAAGACGGTATGACAAAGTGTTAGACACATAAGTGTAAATACTAGTGTGAATTCCTGGTAACCTTTTAACAGTACCTCCTTGGTATGGGTTGTAAAACATTTAGAGGTAATGAAATTCCTTGTAACTTCCTCCCTCTCTCTCTCTCTCTTTCTCCATTTCTCTTTCCCTCGCCCTCCCTCTCTCTCCCTGTCTCTCTACCTCTCTTTCTCTCTCTACCTCTTTCTCCCTCTCCCCCCTGTCTCTCCTCTCTCTCTCTCTCTCTCTCTCTCTCTCTCTCTCTCTCTCTCTCTCTCTCTCTCTCTCTCTCTCTCTCTCTCTCTCTCTCTCTCTCTCCCTCTCTCTCTCTCTCTCTCTCTCTCTCTCTCTCTCTCTCTCTTTTTATATATATATATATATATGTGTGTGTGTGTGTGTGTGTGTGTGTGTGTGTGTGTGTGTGTGTATTCTATCAACCACAATGCACTTTAATTCTAAGCCATCAACGTGGAGGCAACAAAAAGAAATTGAAACGTGGTACGACCAAGGACTCGAACCCACGGCTAGCAAGTGACCAGTGCAGTAGTTACTTAGACCATTACTCCATCAAGAGGTATCTCTCTTGATGGAGCAATGGTCTAAGTCACTACTGCACTGGTGACGTGCTAGCCGTAGGTTCGAGTACTCGGTCGTACCACGTTTCAATTTCTGCATGTTACCTCCACAGAGCTTCCGATGCTGATGGCTTAGAATTAAAGTGCATTGTATGGTTGATAAAAATGTATCGCTATTCACTGGGACCCATTCAGTGTTGTACATATATATATATATATATAGATATATATATATATATATATATCTATATATATATCTCTATATATATAGATAGAGATACACACACACACACACACACACACACACACCCACACACACACACATCTATATATATATATATATATATATATATATATATATATATATATATAATGTGTGTGTATGTGTATATGTGTGTATCTACCTATCTGTCTGTCTATCTATCTATCTCTCTCTAACCACTCTCTCTCTCTCTCTCTCTCTCTCTCTCTCTCTCTCTCTCTCTCTCTCTCTCTCTCTCTCTCTCTCTCTCACTCTCTATGTATCTACCTATCTATCTACTTATCTCCCTCTACCTATCTATTTCGCTCTACCTCTCTCTCTCTCTCTCTCTCTCTCTCTCTCTCTCTCTCCTCTCTCTCTCTCTCTCTCTCTCTCTCTCTCTCTTCAGGAAGTTATGTTTCTCTTCGTCGGGTTTGTCTGATGTCGTCGATTGGTGTGGTCCCACCCGAGCTTTCAGAACACGTGGGCACCCAAATCCTGCTAACCTTCCTTAGGCAGCACCTTTTGTGGGCCTTCTGTCTTGTCTCGCTGGTTCCCCGTGTGAAGAAGAAGTGGTCAAGTTTCGTCGCACTTTCATGATGAACGACTTTCTTAGGCTGAGCAAAATCGACTGGCGCAAGCAAGGCCAGATCAAATCCACAGGATATGTCATTGGTACTGGAAGGGAGATAATCGAAACGTATTTGGTCCATAACTTCCGTGGGTCACTCTTCTGCTGAGTAAGATTGTCTGGCGTTCGATACGAAAAGATTTGGAGGTTTGTCACCTTACAGACAGACGTATTCTAGCGGCTGCGCTATGGATTGGCCTAGGTTCCCCAAATTTTGAGAAAAAGGAGTCATGTATTTGTGTCAAAATTCTTATGACCATGAAGACTTGACTTTATTTATTTCGTTGCTGTATAGATGTATACAGACAAAGACGGAGACTGAATGATAAACACTATATATACAAGTGTGTGATTCACCATGGTCTTGGATCACGTGTTGGACTCGTGATCGACAGCTATTTCCATTCCGGAAGAGAGCTCAGAGCTTATATATGACCGATCTATGGGTAATGCTGTGACCTTACACGCACACACACACCCAACTCCCCGCCCACGAGAGTTGGAGTAACAACTCGCAGCGCAGTGATACTGAGATTATTTCAGCCCTGGGCGGGATTCGAACCCGGACCGCCGTAGTGACAGGCGAGAACTCTAACCATAGTGTGTGTGTGTGTGTGTGTGTGTGTGTGTGTGTGTGTGTGTGTGTGTGTGTGTGTGTGTGTGTGTGTGTGTGTGTGTGTGTGTGTGTGTGTGTGTGTGTGTGTGTGTGTGTGTGTGCACGTGCGATTATATGTACGTTTTTACTGTCACTTTACCTCTCAGTTGGTACTCTTAAGATCTGTGGCTCCGTGGAATTCCTGCAAGGCTTATTGAACTTATATTTGACCTCTGTTCTGGGACAAAAAAATTTAATCCGGGACCGAGGCAGGGATGCCTCCTCTAGCCAACGTTTTTCAACATCTGGATGAATTGGGCACAAGCCCGCGTTATAGATCAATGTCATTGCGGACTATCCAATGCCAATACTAAGGTCACCAATCTCGTCTCTGGTGATGAAGATAAATTTCCAGAGTCATTGAAGATCTTAGTTCCGGATCTCAAGTCCTTGCATAGGGAGGCAAGTCTACTGGGACTTAAGGTATCTTATGCCAGGACCAAGGTACCAGTGTTTGAATTATACGGAATGAGAGTTCAGCGTGTCCTTGCATTTGAAGAAAATATTGAAGTCTTTGGTGTCAGTTGTCATTAGGGTATTGTTAATTGTTAGTCTATTGCATAGAAGCGGTGGGTCGTGTCAGGGAATCGTTTGTAGGATTAGTATGGTCCGACGTGTTATTGGCTTACAACCAGAATATATGACGTAGATATTTATGTAGAAGGACTAAGATCCGAATATTCAAGTCGTTTGTCTTCCTTTCTGAAGCCCTCTTCACACTAGTGACCGTCACAAGTTGCCTACCATTACTTTGGATTGAGCCTTTCACACTACGTCACTGCGGTTGCCCGGTTGCGCAACAGGCTATAACTGTTGCCCGCTCCGATAACAAGTGACCGTCACTGGCAGTTGCTGTCACCGACCGTCTCTTTTTCTTGACCAGCAAAGCCAACAGAAGCCCCTCCTCCGTGGATGCCATTCTTTCGACTAATGAGATGATAAGAAAGGATTCCACAACTCGGTAACAGTCACTGGTTGCTTGCAGTTGCCCGAGACTTTCACACTAGGCAACTAGTGACCCCCACTTGTTCCCTAGTGTGAAAGGGGTCTTACTGTTTGGCTGTGAAACAAGGTCAGTGAATATCAACATAAAAAGGCATCTCGACGTCTTTAGTTCCAAGTTCCTTCGAGGGATCACTGGATATGACTGGTATTAACCAGCGACTGTTCGGTGAGACTCAGTTTAAGCATGATTCGTGAAGGTCACATGGCCATAGGTCGCCTCAGCAAGAGACAACATTCGATGGATCGATGGCAGAGACGGAAGGGGATGGATGCCCACAGAACTCTTCCTCCTCTTTCCCCCTACTACAACTGCTAATACAACTACAACTACTATTATTATTATTATTATTATTATTATTATTTTCTTTTTTCTTTTTTTTTTTTTTTTTTTTTTTTAAGTACGACCTCCATCCTCGTGGAACTGTGTGGTGGAAGCAGCAGGATCTGCTGGTACTACCACTACTACTACTACTACTACTACTACTACTACTACTACTATTTCTACTACTACTACTACTACTATTACCACCACTACTACCATACTATTACTACTACTAATACTATTTCTACTACCACCACCACTACTACTACTACTATCACTACTACTGTTATCATTACTTCTACTACCACTACTTTTTCTTCTCCTCGACCTTTCAATCACAGACATGTACCAAGTCGACCAATCCTGTTGCTGTTTATAACGGGAAAGGGTGGCTGCGAGAAAGGCTTAGGAAAACCGTAAATAATAATGTCGACGTGTAAGAGCCCAGTTACACCAAACTTACGACCCGTTTCCGACCGCCGGCGACTAGGGTGATTTGTGATGTTCCTCTGTTTTATAGAAAGAATTCAAGACAATGGAATTGGAATGAATCTCCCGCCGTCATGGAATAGATGAATATGAAATAGCCATGAGTGAGTAACCATGAGTGAGAGAAACAAAAGCACCACTGTCGAAGGTGGTGGTCGGAAACAGATCGTGAGCTTGTTGTGACTGGGGCTTAAACGATGATTCCCCTTCCAATTCCTCTTTTACAGTTGCATGGGCGTCAGGAGACCTTTTGGTCCATAAAGAGGTCGAATAAAAAAAAATGTACATTAGGACATTTTGCTGAGATGTTTATCCAACCAAATTTCGAAACTTCAAACTGTAATCAATGGTCTCAATTAGTAGATGATCTTATTGGATACTTCTATGTTCTGTGGAGAGCCTTTCTCCGTCACTCGCAATTATCACCAAGTTTTTCGCCTCATGCAAGTTATTATCACCCAGTTTTTTTCCTACCCACACCCTTAACGCTCTGTACCTCCTAAATGTGTGCTTAGGATAGTCACCTCAAGGTCTCCCAGCTGCTCCAGGATTAAACGGACGAAGGAGGGAAGCCTTGGATAAGAACAAGACACACAAGAAAGTGGCGGGATTTCACCGCCTACCGATCAGCTTGATGCGTTATCACATTAGGCTATTTTTCCTCCAACCTCCAATTCATCGGAGGTACTACCTACCACCTCCAGCATTTTGTCCGACTTAGAATCACTGTGGCAAACTATTTTTGTTTTCTCAACAATTTACGTAGATTGTTATTTGATATGCTGGAGGAAGTTTATTTTCTTCCAGAATCTCAGATTCCTTCCCGAAGGCTTCGGGCTGTAAAGTTTCTCCAACAGTCGGAGGAAAAATACACCAGTGTGATACCTCTTTTAGTAGTGTCATGAAAACTTGAAGAGAAAGAGAAAGAAGAGGAGGAGGAGAAAGAAGAGGGAAGGAAGGAAGAGGAAGAACGGTAAGGAAAGAAAGAGGTAATAGAATGAGGAGGAAAGAAGAAAACTAGAATTAAAGGAAGAGAGGATGAAGAAAACTTGTAGAAGAAGAGGAAAGAGGAGAAGTGGAGGAGGAAAAATGAGAGCAGAAGGCGAACAGGAGGTGGAGAAGGAAGAGAAAGTGGAAGTGGAGGAGGATTGTAAACAAAAGAGTTGAAGTTATAACATTAAGAAGAGGAAGACGAAACAAGATGAATAGGAACTCTGAAGAGGCCTTAGAGTTCTCAGTGTCCTACGATGTTGTTTGAGAAAGGCCGACGAAGAAAGAAGAGATGAGAGTAATAAGAATAAGAATAAGGATGAGAATGAAGATGAAGAGGAGCAGAAGAAAGAAAAGAAAGAGGAGGGAAAAGAGAAAGGGAAGGGGAAGGAGCACAAAGAAGAGGAATAGAAATAAGTGGATAAGATGGACATGCAGGTGGATTAGATTGAATGAGAAAGAAATGGAAGAGAAAAGAGAGGTAAAGAAGAGCAGGAAGAGCCGCAGTAAGAGAGAAAAAGAGTAGAGTAAAGCTCTTAGAAGATACGAGGAAAGAAAGAGGAAGTAGAGAAGGAAGTAATGAAAGTTGCTGAAAGTTAGTGTAATAAGAAAAGAAGAAGAAACGAGAATTTGTTAAAGAATGAAGGCGGGAATAAGAAGTGAATAGAAACGTTGTAACGTGGATACCAAAACCCCTGGGAAGTTGTACAGAAGATCACTGGTTTGTCGAATTAGCGTTTTATTGAGTTCTACTTCATGTGTTGGTAGCATCGATAAATGAATTCCTATACACTGCATATGTATGGCTTACTTTACCTTACCGGGGTGCTGTATCGACTTGGACGTTGGCTACCATGGATCTTCATTCCTGTCTGCCCATGGCTCTTCTGAACAAGATGTGCATTTGTTATTTCTTCTCCTTCAGACGTCCTAAATCCGTCTACATATTTCCTGCGTGGTCCTTCTCTTGGCCCTCTTTACTTCTATTTTTCCTGTTAGGAACGTATGTTCTAATTGTTGAAAATTTCATGGAGAGAATTTAAAACAAACGAAGAAATACTGCAGCAAATAGGAACACAGAGGTAAAAGACAGTTACACTTTGTAGGACACGTCATGAGAAAACAACAGTTAGAGCATGTATGGCTACCTCCCTTATAAGGAGGAAAAAGCCTTTGATATATGTATGAATATATATATATATATATATGCGTAAATAACCACTAGGAAAAAGTAAACTAACGAAGCAGAGCGCTTTCGTGTAATTACATCTTCAGTGCAGATACAAAGAAGGAATTATAAGATGAAGAAACAAGGTACAGAATATATGACATAGTGAAGAGGGCATTCGGAGAGGTAGTGGAAGAAGTACACGTGACGGACGTATGGGCCGTCCTGGTAGCCAACAAGTATGGGACGTTTGGGCCGTCCTGGTAACCAACAAGTATGGGACAACTGCTCATAATTTATATTACAATTCAAACAATTTTGAAATTTCATGAGAAATAAAACTATCTAATTTGTACAAACCTTGATGAAGATTAACATTTATCCCCTTACTAGATTTGATCAAACTGCATTCAATTAAATTTCTTTCTGTTATGTTGTTGTTGTATGTGATGACTTTAGCGTTATCCCAGTCAACTGGGTGGTTAAAATGGTTCATGTGGTTGAATATACCGCTAGATTGGTTTCCCTCTCTAACGTATTTCTTATGTTGATTAATTCGTGTTGTGAGTGCTTTAGCAGTCTGACCAACATAAAACTGATTACATGATTTGCAAGGTATTTTGTACACACACCCTTTATTACTATTGACAGAATTATTTATGAGCATTTGTCTTACAGTGTTCTTGTTATTGAAAACTACATTAATGTTAAATTTACGTAACATATTTGGAATATTTTGCAGGTTCTCTTGGTACGGTAAAATTAGCAAGTTATTCATATTGAAAGTTTGAGTTGACCTAAGGTTGTAAAATGTCCTTTTAGCACGATAGTAAGCTTTATCAAGAACATGTGTGGGGTATTGTAGCTTAGTACCAATGTCGTAAATACATCCTATTTCATCATCGATGTACTCTGGGCTGCAAATGCGTAGGGCCCTGAGATACATCGACGCGAAAACAGATACCTTCACGCCATCAGGGTGTGAGGAATAATATACACTATTATTCCTCACACCCTGATGGCGTGAAGGTATCTGTTTTCGCGTCGATGTATCTCAGGGCCCTACGCATTTGCAGCCCAGAGTACATCGATGATGAAATAGGATGTATTTACGACATTGGTACTAAGCTACAATACCCCACACATGTTCTTGATAAAGCTTACTATCGTGCTAAAAGGACATTTTACAACCTTAGGTCAACTCAAACTTTCAATATGAATAACTTGCTAATTTTACCGTACCAAGAGAACCTGCAAAATATTCCAAATATGTTACGTAAATTTAACATTAATGTAGTTTTCAATAACAAGAACACTGTAAGACAAATGCTCATAAATAATTCTGTCAATAGTAATAAAGGGTGTGT
>NC_134817.1:7731741-7734241 GCF_046742065.1 Oratosquilla oratoria | reverse complement strand
TCTCAAAGGAGGGAAACATTCCTGTTTGGAATTACTCATAGAGGCGCATCAACAACTGCATAAAGAAAGATTCTCGTATGTGATTTGTCAAGTTTAAGTGATGTATGTGACAGAGAATATCAAAATTTTGATTTATGGATATTTTGATATATATCCAGTTTTCACTGTGCCGGTTTGCACCACCTTGAGGAGATACCGTATAAGGACATATAACGACCCAAGGAAACAAGGACGGCGTGGAGGATTGTGTGCACGATGCAGACTCCTAGGGTCGAGGTCCCGAACTGATGGTAGTGCCTGGAAATGTACGCAACAAGCTAGATGGGCTGAATGCTTTAACGCGTTGGAATCACACCTACCGTGAAACCTCCATCATCTTCCCCACTGACATAGCATCAACCGGGAATCGACCCTGAGGCTCGTTTTGCACGGATCGACTTTTCGCCGTACGCCGTCCACGGCACGACGTCGTGTTCTCAAATAGCCATTGGTGTCTGGACGCTTTCACGCGTGTTCGTGACGTGTGAAAGCGTCCATAAACACCCATGGTTATTTGAGAGCACGACGTCGTGTCGTGGACGGCGCACGGCGAAAAGTCGATACGTGTGAAACGAGCCTTACTCTTCCTACACGTTAGACGGATCTGCTCTGATAAGAAAAGAGAGGAACGAGGAATCTAGTAAGTCTACAGGAGACTTGCCGTATGTATACGTGAACGGAAAATGGTGTAAAAATTATCTCCGTTTCTCAACAGTACTGTGATCAGGATATTGAATATAAATAACACTTTCATTGAGACAGTTTTATCTCCCATGAATCTACTAAACACTTTGTTATTGTCCTCCAAGAACTACTTTTGAAAAATGTAGAAATTATACTTTCTTCTGCTATCGGTAGATTAGAAAATGAAAATTCAGGTGTAATGAAAAAATATTACAGGCTAGTCGATCCAACGCTACATTGCAAAGAAAAATCCATTTAACATCTCTGATCACAATATGCCACTTCATTCCTGTATGTGAACAGTTAATTAAACGTAGTAAATCTATTCAGAGGGCAGTGTATAGCTGACACAATGAATTAGAAAACCTGTTTCTTGCATGCAACGAGTGTAATAATTTCCATGTGTGTGTGCAGAATGTTCTGTTAATTATAACGTTGAAATGTTAAGCTCTTACATCCAGTTCTGTGCCGATATGATTGCACATAATAAAGTAGTTAAACGTTTCCCAAACACCAAACCGTGGGTAACTAAAGATCTGAAAACATTGTTACACGTAAGAAATAACTACTATCTTGTAACAGAAATTAATTTAAGGATGTACATAAAAGAAACCAACAAGTCTATGAATGTAAAAATACATAGAGACCGAAAGTAGACATGTATGTTTAAAACAGACACCAATTCAGCTTGGAAATGATTAAGACAATTGACAGCCATGACAAATAGCACTGTTACAGCAGATATAAATAATGTTAGCAATTTGTGTAATGAAATTAAAACTCATTACATTCGCTTTGTCAAATACGATTTCTCTGATATACTTTCACCCTGTACGGACTTTCATAACTCACAAATGGTAAACTCTTGCAATACCTGAAGATAATATCCGGGAAAATCTTGGCATTATCAAGACTGGTAATGAAGCCGGCACTGATAGGCTAAATAGAGGTGTGTGATAAATTGAAGTTGTGTAAAAAATTATAATAAAAGTTCTACGTTTTTGTATACCAAGAATATGAAAAACGTCAGAGATCAAGCCATTGTCAAAAAAGCACCCTCTTCCTCCTTCCCTTCCTCCTCCCCTTCCTCCTCCTTTTCCTCCTCCTCTTCCTCCTCTTCTACTTAATCCCCTTTCCCCTCCCTTTTCTCCCACCCTTCTTCCTCCCTTTCCTCCCACCCTTCTTCCTCCCTTTCCTCCTCCCCTTCCCCCTTCCTCCTCCCTTTCTTCCTCCCCTTCCTCCCCCCCTTCCCACCTTCCTCCTCCCATTCTTCCTCCCCTTCCTCCCCCTTCCTCCTCCTCTTCCTTCCTCCTCCCTTTCCTCCTCCCTTTCCTCCCCCCTTCCTCCTCCCCTTCCCCCCTTCCTCCCCCTTCCTCCTCCCCTTCTTCCTCCCCCTTCCTCCTCTCCTTTCCCCCCTTCCTCCTCTCCTTTCCCCCCTTCCTCCTCCCTTTCTTCCTCCCCTTCCTCCCCCCTTCCTCCATACCAAATACCATCCCCATAGACAGCAAAAAAGAATCGGTTACCCTTAGCCAGCACAAAACCATTGAAGTGCGCCACTCCATAAATTGAATTCTATTATTCCACGCTAGCCCACCCGTGTCGGGTCTCCTAGGTCACTGACGTCATTCGGCGCTCTTGACCCCTAACTTTTGTGAACTGATTGCGCTGAGCGATCTTAGGTCACCTGCCGAACGACCTAGATTCGGGCCCCTCGTGAAATCCCCAAACTCTTACATCCGGATGTGATCCGGCCGGGCTAACCCCCCTCCAACGACGG
>NC_134817.1:7719241-7729241 GCF_046742065.1 Oratosquilla oratoria | reverse complement strand
TAGGTTAGGTTAGGTTATGTATCACGAGCCATAATCAACTGTAGAATGTTAGGTCAGGTTAGGTCAGGTCAGGTTAGGTTATGTATCACGAGCCATAATCAACTGTAGAATGTTAGTTCAGGTTAGGTCAGGTTAGGTTAGGTTATGTATCACGAGCCATAATCAACTGTAGAATGTTAGCTTAGGTTTGGTTAGGTCAGGTTAGATTATGTACCACGAACCATAATTAACTGTAGAATGTTAGCTTAGGTTAGGTCAGGTTAGATTATGTACCACGAACCATAATTAACTGTAGAATGTTAGCTTAGGTTAGGTTAGGTCAGGTTAGGTTATGTACCACGAACCATAATCAACTGTAGAATGTTAGGTTAGGTTAGATTGAGCCACGAGCCATAATCAACTGTAGGATGCCCACCCCAGCAACACTCAACTGCACAATCTCCACCCCAAGCGCTTGGGATGTGGGGTGGGGGGGGGGGGTGAGGGGGATTGTACGATTGATCCAGGACATATATCGCAAGCTGAGTAAAATAACTTGACATCATGCAGAACAGAACCAACAAAATAATCAAATGGATATCTTAAAACCATATCCTCACATGTCAATATATAGAAGGACAAAATTCCTACTATGACACGGTCTTTGAAAGTTTGGTAATTATGTAAGAGTTGTTTGGCCAGAGCTTGGGGCAACTCGACTTGCTTCGACCCCCATCGGTTCTGGGGACGCTTCCTTGGTTCGGTCCAACCGGTCATGAGACCTCCGGAGATGGGGGTAGAGAGCAAGGGGGTGCAATCACCCCCCCCCACACACACACACACCTCCCTTAGAAATCCAGGGTATGTTTGAAACTATGTCTGTCTCGTCACGTATGATTTCGCTAAAATTCCAGGCTACAGAATACCAGTGTATGATTGATGAAAGTCCAAAAAGTAAGTCCTGTAGATAACATAAATATATGCCTATGCGGCCAATTTGAAATGTGTACCTTGGTATAACTTAATATCGTTAACTACATATGTATACTATTTTTAATACCACCCCTCCCCCCCACCGTTTACAAAACTTCCTACCCCACCTCTACAAAAATCCTTGTGGGCGCCTTTACAACCTGCTGCATTTGTTGTTACTGCTACCTCCTGACTGCTGTCTGCTGCCTCCTGACTGCTGTCTGCTGCCTCCTGACTGCTGTCTGCTGCCTGCTGCGAGGGCAAAAATGAAATCGATGTACTATAGGATGTCAACGCGCTATCGGGGTTAAATTAGATTACGTTCATCCACTGGCAACGACGGTGGCCCCAAACTGAACATGCGTTTGATTCACACGACTCTGAGTGGGGTAATGGTTGCCAAGAAGGGAAAATTGATCATCTTGGAAGATTTATTTATATAAAGGATGACTAATCACCTAAATCTAGACAGATGTACGTGGGTCAAGTGGTCAGGGATGCGGGTGAAGGTAAAGCAAGTATTACCACGAAATTAATCAACCCTTACGTTGATGAGGGGGGCGGGGCGGGGCGGGGCCTTCGTATGAGACTAAGGCGGTATCACACTGGCCTATTTTTCCTCCGACTGTTGGAGAAGCAGCTAGCAGCTTTCGCGAAGGAATGTGATATGCTGGAGGAAGTTAGTTTTCCTCCAGTATTGTTGAGAAAACAAAATAGTTTGACATAGTCATTTGACGGCGGAAAAAGTGTTGAAGGTTGACGGTACCGCCGACTATATCGAAGGTTGGATGACAAATACCCCAGTGTGATAACCCCTTAAGCAGGGGTTCTCATTAGGGGTGAAATTCATCCCCAGGGGGGGGGGAATTTTGGGTATTCTGAGGATGAACTGTGACCACAGTAAATTTACGGGGTGAGGAAAGCAATTATAGGTTTTGGTCTATCTGGCCTGTCACCTGAGCTGGAATTATACCTGTGCTGACCCAAGTTAATCCTTAGGATTAGAAAAGTGTTACGTCGTGTGATAATATCCCACACGTAAGAATATTATCGCCTATGGTGATGTTGTACGAAGGGGAAATGATATTCTGACAAATGGTGTATGGGGTGTATGGCATTGGTGCCCGGACAAAAGGTCCCCGGACAAAATGTCCTGAAATCTGCACCCCTGGGACAAAATGTCCCCAAATGTCCTAAATATTGGGGACATTTTGTCCCGGGGGTGCAGATTTCAGGACATTTTGTCCGGGGACCTTTTGTCCTACATTCGCCCAAGCAAGGCTGAGAAATCCTGTGCTTAAGTATTAAGATCAAACGCCGCAACGAACGCTGCCAGGGTTTTATGAAGACAGGTTGATCAACCCCATCCCTTGCCTCGTGAGGTTGTGAGGTTACATTTCGCGTGAGGTGACTCTCACACGAGTAAAATCGACTGGCGGCAGATTATCACAATCGACACGAAAATCGTGAGACGTAGATAAAAACTTAAATTAATCCTCGCACATCGTGACGTCATTATCATTCAGTTTCGTCATTAAGTTCTGTAGTTAATTGCAGAGGAGAGCTGGTTTCCGGGATGGCGGATTTAAAATGGATGTCAGGATCTTAATACCCTTGACCCGATTGTATAATTAATCTATGAATATCGTTCTATTAACACTTGGCCATCTCATTCTGCTGAGAGCTGGTCCCTGGACTTTAGAGAATTAGAGTGATTCACCAAGGTCTTGGATCATGTGTTGGACTCGTGATCGACAGCTATTTCCCTCCCGGAAGAGAGCTCAGAGTTCATATATGACCGAATAGGGTAATGCTGTGACCTTACACGCACATACACACCCAACTCCCCGCCCACGAGAGTTGGAGTAACGACTCGCAGCGCAGTGATACTGAAATTATTTCAGCCCTGGGCGGGATTCGAACCCGGACCGCCGTAGTGGCGGCCGCGGACGCTACCACTGCGCCATGCGAGTCGCGCGCGATGCTGAAATTTGTTCAACCCTAGGTACGATTCAAATTTAGATCGCTGAATTAGCGATCGAGAACAGTACCACTGTGCCGTCGAGCCGTGTTTGTAAGTGTGTTGTGTGTGTGTGTGTGTGTACACACATACATACACACATACATAGACAAATACGCACACATATACACAAAGATGTACATGCGTATCTTTACACACATACATAGATCGGTCACACATGAGATATGAGCTCTCCTTCGGAAGGGAAATATCTGTCCATCACGAGTCCAACACGTGACCCAAGACCATGGTGAATAACACACACACTCAAATACACATACACATACACATACACACATACTAAAGCTCAAAAGACCTTTCCCCCTTCTTACTAATACTTCTTACTTCTTACTATAATTGCTATAATTCGTACTATATCCTGTAGAGCCACACTAACAATGGTCTCTTCGCAAACAATCCCTCATTCTCGTTACCTACAACTCCCATCCCTTCCATTCCCACTCCTCTCCTCCTACTCCACCATCACTAAACGTTTCCCTCCCGCGCTGTTAGATGGCGTTGGGGGATTATCCATACAGTCATAAAAACTCGTCCATTACGCAACCGTCTTGCATCTGGCAACTCCTCGCGCCCTCACTATTTGTTGTGTCGTTTCCGCGTTGCCTTAGTTGTTCATTTCACCGCTTTGTGTTTGAACTGAGGCAATCTTCATTATTTTTTTTTCCTTTTCAGCGGCTGGGTCATTGTTACAAATTCAATATTAGACGGAAAGATATATAATGTGATGTCTACCAATTGCTGGCTTAGTTCGGGTGTTTGTTGGCGTGTTTTTCATTTGTTTTGCTCTTAAATGAAAATAAAGATAAGAATAATCAGGCCTTTCGTTACCATAGGGGGGAATTCACGGATACGAATTAAATAGCCTGTTGACAATCAGAATATGAAGTGTTTTATTAAAAATTTGTGATGTACTATTTCTCACATCATTATTGGCATTGTTTTCCATTTCCTTTGGTTTCTACGCTTAACATCCGACTTCAGACACAGTGTTGTCGCATTGTACGACTCTTTACCTACGTACATATAACACTGGGAATATGGGTTTGTATCTTACTAATTAATTTATTAATTTTTCCTGAAATCCGCCTCTCAGTCGAATACAATCGTCACTGCGTTTTTGAGGGCCATCAGGTCAAGTTGAACCCAAATATCGACATTTTGCTTTCGCTTCGAACTCCTGACTGAGCATCCACCCGCATCCCAGCCTCGCCGACGACTTCCTCATCATAAAGATCTTAATATTGCAACATCGCTCAGAGGCGAACATAGACCCTTCTCACGAAGCTGACAAGATAATTTATTTCCAAGTCTGACTGGTCAGACATGAGAGAAATCACGAATACATGGTTATGTCTTTCAGTACAAAGGGTTAAGTGTGAATCTCTTGTTCATTTGGATTGTCCATGTATTCGCTCATAGTTTTGTGTTTTCCTTGTTATCCTTCTCCTCAAACTTCCTCTCCCCCTCCCCGTCCTCCTTCCCCCCTCTCCTCCCTCTTTACTTCCTCCTAATCTTTCTTCTCTTCCTGTTTTCTTCCCTTGACTTTCTGAAGTCACTCAGTCAGCTTCAGATAAAAGGAAAAAAAGTAGTGGTAGTATTTGGGTTCTTCCTGTACGAATCAGGTAAGAATCGAGCGTCGTTTTGCAAAGTGAGGTGACGCAATTTTTGAATGAATGAGGAGATGAATAAGCGGATGAATGAACAAACGAACGAATGACGCCAGTTTTAAATGGCCAAGTCTTTAATCAGAAGGGACCATCTTCATAATTCATGCATGTTTGCTCTAAGTTATTAAGAATTAAGCACGTGGAAATGGTGATTTCGTACTGTAAAAGACACTGGTAAACACAGAGGATTTCTTCACTGTCCAACGAAGGACGTTTGAGTACTGAACCTCTGAGCAAAATCGAGGTCTCGATTGATCCAGACGCCATTTCGCATAGAGTCTGCAAAACACCACCACCAGTAGCGTAATTAAATTGCTTGGTGTTAGAGAGAAAAAAAGAAAATAGATTCATTTCAACGGAGACTTCTGTTAGGAGTTCATAACTGCCACCTTGGTATCTTGGATAGAGTCTGCAAAACACCAGTAGCTGAATGAAACTGGTTAGTGTTAGAGAGGAAAAAGTAAATAGATTCATTTCAACGGAGACTCCTGTTAGGGGTCCATAAGTGCCCCCGAGGTTGAGTGAAATCGCCCGAGGTAGGCCGCCAATACAAGGCCAGAAGTCAACGAAGTGGCAAGACGACTCGCCTTCAACGGAAGAGGCCGAAATCTGTTACCAATAATCCTTGGAGTCTGCTCCTTCGGCCAGACGATACCCTTCACTGGCGAAGCTCTGACGACAGACTATTTCATTCGACGAAGCGGGCGTCGTCAACGGAAGTGATGATGATCAGGAAGAATGATGGCCTGCAAAACAGAAAACGGGAGCAGAAGTTGACGACAGTGTTGAATGTGATGGCATTGTCGTTTCGTTGTCGCGGCATACTTGAGAACCTCTACTCTGACAGACTCAAGACGTTCGGCTTCACTCAAACATTAAACTCCGATTTAATTTGTATAGAAGGATAAAACTTATTGCCTCAACAACGTTTATGACCTGTTACAATCACTACACTTCAATTATAAAACATTGTAAAAACAACACCATCAAAAAATGGCCATAGATAAAAGCTTCTCAAAGGAATATTTTATACTCTGTAAGCAACTCCAGCATTTGATGACGAATCACTCTGTGTAGATTTTTGTATAACTGACAACAGACGATTCAACTCAGCTGGAAAATAGCCTCTGGCCGAAAGGGAGTCTCCAGACACGATTGACACTAACTATAGGCCGGGGACGAGAAAGAGAGAGAGAGAGAGAGAGAGAGAGAGAGAGAGAGAGAGAGAGAGAGAGAGAGAGAGAGAGAGAGAGGGAGGGAAACGAGAGAGAGAGAGAGAGAGAGAGAGAGAGAGAGAGAGAGAGAGAGAGATATGTATATATATATATATATGTATGTATATATATATGTGTATATATATATATATATATATATATATATATATATATATATATATATATATACACATATTTTTCTAAACAGAAATGTAGTAGCACATTTGTGAATGACACACAGGAAACCCACAGTTGGAGAAAATAAACTTCGAATAAAGATTCCTATATTTCGGCTATCAACTGTAACCCTCTTCAGGAAAGGGCTACAGTTGATAGCCGAAATATAGGAATTTTCTTTATTCGAAGTTTATTTTCTCCGACTGTGGGTTTCCTGTGTGATATATGTATGTATTTATATATATACATATATATATATATATATATATATATATATATATATATTTTATATATAATTGCATACATATACATGTATATACATATATATAGACATATATACATATATATATACATATATACACATGTATATATACATATATATACATATATCTATACATATATATATATATATATATATATATATATATATATATAAATATATATGTGTATATACATACATGCGGAAAAACCACCAAGGAAAAAGATAAACTGATGACCAAGCGCTTTCGTCTATTCAGATATCCTCAGGGTACATGAATAGACGAAAGCACTTGGTCATCAGTTTATCTTTTTCCTTAGTGGTTTTCCCGCATATTTAGAATCACGAGTTTATGTGATTTCCTATGCATATACATATATACATATATATATATATACATATATATATATATATATATATATATATTATATATATCAGAAAACCTCTCGGGAAATAAGACACTTGATCAAAACGTCTTTGTCTATTCAGACATCTTCAGAGAATACAGAATGGCAATGGGTAGGAACATATATACAGGAAAGTAATAGGCAAGACAGGAACATGGGCTGTTACATATTCAACAATTTTCTTTACAATGAAATTATCCAGTTTATATAAGCCTAAACTTACGTTCATAATGTTATCAAAAGAATGTTTAATAAGACTGGATTCAATAATGTTTCTATCCAACATAGAACTGCAAGAGACAATTTCCTTGGAATTATTCCAATCAATGGTATGGTATAGTCCCTTAGATATACGAGAATCCCACTGGACAATTGACCTAATCTCACACTATACCTATGTTGATTAATTCTAGTAACTAACTCTTTTCCTGTTTGACCAATATAGCATTTATCACATTTAAGACAAGGAATGCTGTAAACACAGCCTACCCCATCACCTGGGGAATTTTTAATGAGAATGTTTTTAATGGAATTTGTGTTCTTAAATACCACATTGATGTCAAACTGTCTAAGAATCTTAGGAAGACTTATCAGGTTCTCATGGAAAGGAAGAACAAAGTTTTTTGTTACAAAAATTATTATTTTCTCAGGAAATGTCATGATAGGACCTCTTAGCCATTTTATGAGCCTTATCAACCAAATATTTTGGATATCTCAAGTCTGATGCAATGTCACAAAATTTCTTCAGTTTATCATCCAAGAAATCAGGGCTATAAATTCTGTAAGCCTTGAGAAACATGAAAGAAAAGATCGAAATCTTAGTTTTTTTCATGATGGGCTGAGTAAAAGTGGACATACGACAGGACATTTGTGCTTTTTCTGAATACATCGTATTTGAAATATCTTCCATTTTTATGTATCAAAATGCCCAGAAAGGTTAACCTGTTATCTTGTTCTATCTCAGTAGTGAATTTGATAGAAGGAACTAAATTATTCAGATTAATCAGAAAGGAGTCTACACTGAGGTGCACAGGCCAAATTCACAAAATGTCATCAACATATCTTTGCCATATGACGTTATGGGGAAGTACACCAGGTAATAAATTCCTTTCAAAATATTCCGTGTATAAGTTGCTTAATACTGGAGATAACGGGTTGCCCATAGCCATACCAAATATTTTTAAATAAAAATCATCATCAAAAATGAACTTGGAATCTATAAACATAATTTGATCAAACTAATTATGGTGTTAACAGAGAGTGGTAAGTCGTTTCAACAATTCTTCTTCCAGGTATAACAATAAATCATTTAATGGAACCCGGGTGAAAAGAGACGTGACATCAAAACTAACTAATTTAAAGTCAAAATCAATGTCAAGACTACTCAACTTATCAATAGGATAAACGTTGTTTCTTATGAACTAGAAATAGTATCTACAAGGAGAATCAAAATGGATACCAGCGAAATCTTATATTCACAAGTTTTAGTGAATTGTGTTGTATATATATATGTGTGTGTGTGTGTGTGTGTGTGTGTGTGTTGTGTGTGTGTGTGTGTGTGTGTGTGTATGCACTCTTGAACAGAATACATGCATTCACCACCACATACTGACGCGCACATGTATTATACACATGCTTGCATGCACGCAACATTTCATGAACCGAATTGTTAGACCATGACATGATAATGATTCAGCGATAAGAACGAGAAAATCAAGATGCCGTGGCTGTACAACCGAATGATAAGGCTAATAATCAAAATTATAAAGATGGGAGGAGAGACGCGTCCCGTTGCGACGCCCTTGGGCGTTGATCCCTTCTCGTAATCACAGATACCTGGGTTCGATGCACAACGGCTACCAATGTGTTTCGGTTGCCCAGTCCTTCAGATCCTATTGGATAAAGGTTACGGCTTCCAGTGTTTATGTTATCATTCGAGCCTGACCCATGAGGTATTAGAATTATACGAATGCTTCTTTCGTCGTTAAGTATTTGCGATAATGTGATCATTCAGCTTCACATCATGAATTCCCTTATTCGATGTTCGGACGCTGCTTTACGAAAGTACTTTGACTTTGACTGTTGGGTAACAATTGTCTCTTTCCCGTGACTCCCTTGTGACTTGAAATTCCTTTCTTGATTCCTCTTTTTGTAAGAGCTTTCTGTTTATAGATGGTACCCTCCTCATATCCTACTCTGTACTGCTAAAGATGATTGCAATTAGCTGTCGAAATATATAGACTCCCCGTTTACCGTTTTCTAATCTGCTCTGACTGGTATTATCTGTGCTTTATAAATGTGTTAATGCATTCTTCATCAGTGATACACATACACACACACACACACACACACACACACATATATATATATACACACACACACACACAAACGCACACACACACACATATATATATTGTGTGTGTGTGTGTGTGTGTGTGTTTGATTCTGTATCCAGTATCTTATGATTTTCCCAGTTTCCCGAATGGAGTGCTTATAACTCGAAGGGAAGTTAAACACAAAGCTTCCAAGATCCATTCGTAAGAAGGAGATTACAAAATACAAGCCTTCGGTTGACATATACAACCATCTTCAGGTAAGAAATACAGATAAAATGAACATACAGAACAGGTTTTAAATATACATCATGTTGAACATCAGGTTACTAGGAGAGGTAGGTTTATGCTGGACATGTTTTTTTTTTTGGGGGGGAGGTAACTTTTGCTATGACACTTAGCTATGTAGCTGTAAAATGCCGACTGAGTCAGTCTATGTATTAATGACTGGGGTGTTTTGTATGAGATAGACTCTTGTTAAAATATGCAGTTTCTTGTGATTTATACACAAGTGACTTACTATACAAAATTCTCTCTCCTCCTCTTCCTCCTCCTCTTCCTTCACCTCATCCACATCCTCCTCTGCCTCATTTTCCCTTTTTCTTCTTTTCCTCATTCCCGCGCTAGTAACGCAATCGGTTCGAGTCCCGCATTTCGCTCCGATTCCTAGCAATGAACTCTTAGTCATCCGCCCCAACATTCCAAGTGCATAAGGGCAAAGTTGACGGCTCTGGTCACGGCTACTCAGCGCCTCCTGGCGTAAGCTCTTCACCTTTTCTTCTCATCCCTAGTTGCCTCACTTCCTCCTCCTCCTCCTCCTCCTCCTCCTCCTCCTTCTCGTCGTCGTCGTCCTTAGCATCTTCATCATCAGCTTCTTGTTTCCATTGAGACTATCTTCAACCTGGAAGAAATTGCTCTTGATCTCAGCGATGGTCATTTGTGCTGTGCCGT
>NC_134817.1:7714241-7716741 GCF_046742065.1 Oratosquilla oratoria | reverse complement strand
TTCTTCTCACTACCAGGCCCAT
Organism: Oratosquilla oratoria; assembly: GCF_046742065.1. NCBI lineage: Eukaryota > Metazoa > Arthropoda > Malacostraca > Stomatopoda > Squillidae > Oratosquilla > Oratosquilla oratoria. The sequence continues at coordinate 7,716,719 of NC_134817.1, read as the reverse complement.
ATGCGCTTTCAAAGACCTACATATCTGTTCCCAGTTTAACCTTCATCCACATTAACCTTGAAGAAACCTCATTCCACTCCACTACACGTTTACCTATCTCTTCACTTACTAGTATAGCCACCCCTTCCCTCCCTCGTCCTCTCTTCACTCCTGACACCCTCCCAACTACACTTCCAAACGCAAACTCGCCCCTCCCTTTCAACTAAGTTTCACTCAATACCAACACATCCATCTTTCTTCTCACACACATACTGCCCATCTCTTTCCTTTTACTCTCATCTGTACCACATCCACGCAATTAAAAAACCTAGTCCTATCCCTGTCCCGTTTTTTTTTTCCGCCTTTTACGACTCAAATGGGAACACTCGGTGGCAGTATTCTTCTCCCCACCACAGAGTTCTGCGAAAAAAGGAAATGAACATTCAGAGAAGTGGTGCAGAACAGTATTAAGAGTGAGGGGACAGTATAACGGAGGGACAGTCGCAGTATAATACGAGTAAAGTAACATCATTTCTCTATGAATATATATTTCCTCTATCACAGACAAAAGGTTGTGTGACTCTGGTCTTTAGGGGCTCCACATAAAGACCCTAAAGACCTAAAGTATCAGTTGTATGCTACTAAGCAGCTTCTAACTCTACAGTAACATGCAGCCAATACCCCAGACGATGTTTGTGTGTGTGTGTATGTATCTATAGATATATATATATATATATATATATATATATATATATATATATATATATATATATATAAGTGTGTGTGTGTGTGTGTGTGTGTGTGTGTGTGTGTGTGTGTGTGTGTGTGTGTGTGTGTGTGTGTGTGTGTGTGTGTGTGTGTGTGTGTGTGTGTGTGTGTGTGTGTGTGTTTCATTCGTTCTAGGTTAATTCTTTGATAACGTTTTTCAAAGTCCATGTATTCTGACTTGACTCAGTTCTCAACATCATTGTTTTCAGACATGCTGCATCACTCTCACCTCGATATTTTGAAGTGATTGACACTTGCATCTGTGAATTATTCCTCCGTTTGGGTCCAGACCCAGTCAAAGCTTGAACTCGGACGCAGGCCGAGGTCCAGTCTCTGTCTCAGCCCTCACCCTCCTCCTCTTCCTCCTCCTCCTCCTCCTCCTCCTCCTCCCGGACGCTCACCCAGACTAACTTGTCTTCCTCTGGACATATTTCCCTGTCCGGTATCTCATTGCCCCGCCGCGCCGTGCCGACCGCTTTTCCTTATTGCTGACGTCCCCAACCTACCCCCCACCTCATCCCCGTCCGTTTCCCCCTCCCCCCCACCCCGCGTCTTGGCAGACGTTTAACAAACACACACTCGCACACACATACACATACACACACATACACACACACACACACACACACACACACACACACACACACACACACACACACACACACACACACACACACTCTCACACACACTCGCACACACACACACTCGCACACACGCACCAACACACACACGCACTCGTATACACACACATACACACACTCACACACGCACACATACACACACTCGCGCGCACACACACACACACACACACACACACTCGCGCGCACACACACACACACACACACACTCGCACACACACTCGCACACACACACACTCGCACACACGCACGTACACACACACGCATGCACACACACGAACTAATCTAAATAATCAATAAGTTAAATAGACCAAATATAATTACTTTATAATGCATAGTACAAAGCTTATTGAAAATTATAAAATGTACACACATAGGATGTCATAATGTGTGTGCGCGCACGTGTGAGTGTGTGCGTCCGTATGCGTTTGAGTGTGTGTGTGTGTGTGTGTGTGTGTGTGTGTGTGTGTGTGTGTGTGTGTGTGTGTGTGTGTGTGTGTGTGTGTGTGTGTGTGTGTGTGTGTGTGTGTATGCAATTGTGTGGTGTGTACGTGTGTGTGTGTGCGTGTGTGTGTTATGTGTGTGTGTTATGTGTGTGTGTGTGTGTGTGTGTGTGTGTGTGTGTGTGTGTGTGTGTGTGTGTGTGTGTGTGTGTGCGTGCGTGCGTGCTCGTACACATGTCTGTGCGTGTGTATTTGCATGTCTGTAAGTCTGTATGTCTATGTATCTTAATTCATCTATCATTCTGGGTGTCTGTGACTGTGTCCATACCCACTCATCTATTTTTGCAATACAGTTACTTCACTATTTAATATAATGTATATCCTTAGATAATGCATACCCTTGCGTGCAGCCACATCTATTCTCATTACATAAGTAAGCGTACATTCCACACTACACTGCTCCACGCTCATCTCCCCCGAAGGTTCCCTGTTTGGCCACATCCGGGGCAGCGGCCGGGAGTCGCCGGGGACTTACCTGAAAGAGAAGACGATAACTGTTGCAACAATGCGAAATTTAATCGCAGTGTGTGGAGCGCACGCCGAGACGGGGGTGAGAATGGACAGGGATGAGGTGGGAGGTAGGTTGAGGA
>NC_134817.1:7694241-7704241 GCF_046742065.1 Oratosquilla oratoria | reverse complement strand
AAAAAAAATTGAGGACATTTTGACCACCCACCTAGGCCGTTGGGGACATTTTGTCCCAGGGGTGCAGATTTCAGGACCTTTTGTCCGGGGACCTTTTGTCCGAGCACCATCCAAAAGGACCTAAGATGAGAGGGAGGAAAGGGTAGTGGTGGATGGAGAACGGATATTTGGGTACCGGATATTTGGGACACGAAACTGCAACCTAGGACATTTGGGCCACGGTGATTAGGCTATTTGGGACATGGTTAGGTTATGTAAGGTTAGAGGATCTGGTAAGGTTAGGATAGGTTCGATTAGGTTAGGTTAGAGGATCTAGTTGGGACGGTCGATAAACTAGAGCTAAACATTTCATGACAGTACTTGCAAAAATACATGAAATACAAAAAAACATTAATAAAACACACACAAAAACAAATTTATATAAAATATTTAGTAATATATTGAAAGGGAACAAAAAAAAAAATAGTTTGTGGCCCAAATGTCCACCCCAGGTCGCCCCGTGGCCCAAATGTCCTAGGTTGCAGTTTCGTGGCCCAAATATCCGAGCCCAAATATCCTAGATTCGTGGTGGGTGGGAGTGGTATAGATGGGAGTGAAAAGAGATGGGAGTGGTTACGTGCCTTTGTACTCCACTACCTCCTTTATAAGGGGAGAAAAAAACCCTTGGTACATAGATAAACAGTAAGAATAATCACAGTACAGACAAGGTCAATTGTACTGGCGATGATTCCGATGCATTATCGCAACGACGATAACCACGAGGCAGGGAAAGGTGGAGATCCTCACACCTTAGAGAGATTCTCCTCAGGCATTTCCTTGAGACCTCAAGATCTCCGCACCCATTCCTGGAACAAGAGTTTGTCGACACCAACCATCCCAAAAGACTCGCCCGCTCTCACCGGGTGACCTGTGATTCCCATACACCTTTGAACCCCGACGGTGAGAGGTGAACACTGTACATAAGAATGAAGAAGACTGCAAGAGACCATGAGGCCTACACTAGGCAGTTCCGTGTCCATTACCACCTGTCATTCCCATCCATAAAGTTTTCTGTTTCTTAAAAAAAAAAAATGATAGTTTTAGCGCTCGTTGGCCAACCTATTAGTAAACCAATTCTTGCCTATTTCCTTCTTAGATTTAAATTTGTCCAGTTTAAATCCATTACTGCATCGTTTCCCAACCTTTTCCGACCATAGCACCCCCTGTTGTCACGTCTAAGCAGTCCAGCACCCCTATTTCTTGTTATTAGAAGGATCAAAGAAAGTGAAGTGTACTGCTTGAGGATTTATTTTCTTGATTCCTTAGAACTGACACAAATTGACAATATTATCTGTAGAAGAAATAAGAACATCCTAGAAAAATGAAATAGCATGGAGAGAGTCAAATATGCACAACTGGGTAATCAATGATACATATATCAATGTGATTTTTGTGTGCATCAATTCCCAGCAACCCCTATAATTGATTTCAGCACCCCCAGGTTGGGAAACGCTGCATTACTGCGAGTCCTGTCCTGTTGTCTTAATATGATGATCTATGACGTCATTTCACTTAGCAACGGATGTGACGCCAAATGACGTCGTCCTGTGACGCCACTGTGATGTCATGTGACGTCATTGTGATGTCATTATGTATTTGAACACCGGCAGTGAGAAATGAACACTGTAGCACGTCTATGACGTCATGTCAATTCGCCACGGAAGTTACGCCAAATGACGTCATGATATGACGTCATTATATAAAGTCATACTACGCCAGAGACTATGACGTCATTTCCACCGTAAAAAAAAAGAAAGAAAGAAAAAAGACAAAAATTTCTGGCTAGCCTTACGGTTTTTTTTTCTGATTTCACCCGACGAAACTTACAGATAGTGGTGCAAAACACGAATAGGTCTATCACATGAAGTGATTCACCCACTGAGACTTTTTGTCCTTTCCGACACACAATATGTCGTCACTGTTCCCACCCAGTGACGTCATCCAGATGACGTAAAGTTGGCAAGATTTCAACGTGGTCCGCCTGTGCATGTTTTTTACGAACTCCAGTCCTAATAAGCACCGACTGACTCTTTCAAACACAGACAAACCCATCAAATCCCCGTCAATACACCACAGTTCTTTTCAGAACGGCGCTATCATTTAGTTTTAAGCCACGACTAAATCCATCACACAGAGATCCCGTCAGAGTTTTGCGTGTTGGCGACACCCACAATGCCTTGCGGGAGCCAGAACAAATTTTGTAGAGGTCATGGGGTCAGAGGGGATAAGTTGATGTTAGTTTCCTTCTTCAACACTTTCACCAACGCAGCCATGGTGCCCACCTCCACCATTTGACTTTGGTATGGGTATGTTCTCCTCTAACCGATCCAGAGTAGCTATCTGTTTTTTTTTTTTTTTTTTTTTTTAAGTGTCGTTATTCATTTTTGATCTACTTATTTTTCTATCATATGTTATTTTATGCATTTGTTCTTTTATTCATTCGTTTGATTGGTTGATTAAATGATTGATTTGAATTTCTCCTGTCCTTCATCTTTCGTTGCATTACATACAAAACAAATAATCCCTCCAATGTTGATGTAGTTTCTTCCAGTTGACTCCAGTCTCAGTCAACTCTTGTAACCTGTGACACAAACTTTGTAGATTCTCTCCTCGATCAGCCGAGGTTCAACGCTAAAACCATTAGAATGAAGATGTCATACAATTGACAAAGATATGCAGCTTCTCGGTAGCTCCTTTCACTCTCCCTCCGACCAACACCTGCCTCTGGCTTTGCCACTCCTGTTAACGCGTCTCCCTGGCCCTCAGCCCCACAGGCCGATGATTTCTTGGATAAATTTAGATTTAAGAAGGAAGTAGTCAAGAGCTGGTGGACCAATGGAGTGGTTAGTCAATGGAATAGACTTAGTAACCATGCACTGAGCGATTAAAAATTTTGGTTGTTTTTAAGAGATTGTGAGATAGCTTTATAGATAGTGATAACTGGTAAGGGACATAGAGCTGCCTGGTGTAGGCTTGATGGTCTCTTGCAGTCTCCTCTATTCTTATGTTCTTCTGTTCTTGTGACCCCTTTTGCCTCCATGAGGGAGTCCGCGAGGTTGAATGTGATAGTTTGGTGCAGCGTTTCTCATTTTATTCTCATCGTAATGATAGGTTAGATAGGATGATGTCTATATTACATTATTACAATAACCAAGGATATGTCGTGCGTGGTTAGTTATATTACGTATATGAAATTAAATAAAAAATCAAAAGTGCATTAGCTTATCTCACTTGTTCTCGCGGAACCCTGAGGGACCTTTTGCGGACCTGAGAGACGCTGGTTTGGTGGGTGACAGCAAGACACGGACTAGAAAGTCCCGGCCCAGTAAGAGAGGTTAATCGAAATAAACTGCAACACTTTCACTTCCAATGGAGCGCCATAGTATTCATACGCGAGATGGCTTTTTTCCACGTCGTTTATGAATATCGTTGCAACAAATGGGACTGTGCGACCCTTCCTAGTTCGTACACCAGGATGATCACGATCAAATTATCTAGAAGGCTTACGACGCACCACCAACAGGACTCTATAATGATAATAACAATAATAATAATAATAATAATAATAATAATAATAATAATGATAATAATAATAATAATAATAATTTACCACCCCTGTTCTCCTCCTTACCTCCTCATTTCTCACTCTATCTAGCCTAGTAACCCCCATCATACTTCTCAGACACCTCTCCTCCTCTCTTATGTATGTTCCATGTTTCTGACCCATACAGTACAATAATAATAATAATAATAATAATAATAATAATAATAATAATAATAATAATAATAATAATAATAATAATAATAATGATGATGATGATGATGATGATGATGATGATGATGATGATGATGATGATGATGATGATGATGATGATGATGATGATGATGATGATGATGATGATGATGATGATGATGATGATGATGATGATGATGATGATAATAATAATAATAATAATAATAATAATAATAGTAATAATAATAATACTGATAATGATAACAACAATAATAATAATAACAGTAAGTAATAATAGCAATAATAATAATGATAATAATAATAATAATAATAATAATAATAATAATAATAATAATAATAATAATAATAATAATAATAATAATGATAATAGTAATAATAATAATAATAATCATAATAATAATAATCATGATGATGATGATGATGATGATGATGATGATGATGATGATGATGATGATGATGATGATGATGATGATGATGATAAAATAAATAGATAATGGACGTCGACCAAGCAACCATCTCTAGAAAAGACCTAAGAGGAAGGAATAAGCACTATTCAACAGGAAAAGGGAAATAAACTACAAATCTTAGATAATTCATATATAAAACAAAGAAATCCAATTTCAATTTGCCAATAGAATTATTTATACACCTTACCTAGTGCTAGGACTATGAAGGAGACTGCAGGAGACCTTAAGGCCTACACTTGGCAGTTCCATGTCCATTACCATCTATCATTCCCATCCATAAAATAATCCAACCAGCTCTTAAAGCAACTAATAGTGTCAGCGTTCACTATATAATTACTAAGTCTATTCCATTCGTTAACCATTCTATTGATAAACAAGTTCTTGCCAATTTCTTTCTCAAATCTGAATTTCTCCAATTTAAATTCATTACTGCGAGTCTGGACCTGCTGTCTTAATATGATGACCTTGCCTGTATCACCTTTGTTATAGCCTTTGGCCCATTTGAATACCTCTATTAGATCACCCTGCGCACTTTGCCATTCCAGAGAGTGTAAGTTAAGGTGAATGAGTTTGTCTTAATTATAGTAAGTTTCTGAGCGTTGGTAGCCGTCCATGTAAATCAAAGGTTCAATAAAAGGGTTTATCACGCTGCTGTGTTGACATATCTAAGGACATTCGTGGGAAAGCAGTCTGTGATGCGACAACAACGAATGGGCATTTCTATGCCACAACGGACACATTTAAACAGCAACACGATTATCTACTTATACTATAAAAAAACGTTTTATGTCATCTGCTCACAAACAAGATGAGAAAGTCGTGAGGGACATCACTCTGTTCAATCCGCCGATCCTGACACACATTTTCACCATCTATTACAAGTCCAGATAAACCTCCAACCTATTTATGAAGTACAGCCACATCCCAACAACAAATACACTACAGGATGTGTGCCTATAGACTTGCAATACTGGTGACTGCAGTCGCCTACCCACCAGGTATACTCGTATAGGTTTCACTACCAATAGGCAGTCTAACAGAATGACAGTAACCATGCACGGTGGAGCAATACACTGTAATAACAACAGAATCCAGTTAAGAGAGAGATGCGGAATGCTTAGTTTGTATAAGCAGAGGATAAGCCATGGCCCACAGCCAGCGTGTGACTCATGCAAGCGTGGCAGAACGGAAGTCCTGGACCGTCCGTGCATGATGAAAAGTGAATCAAACAAAAAACCGGAATCTAAAAATAGCATCACTGTCCCCTGCAAGTTCCGCTTCTCATTGCCCACAGCCATGGAGCGGCCACCCTTAGTGATTGGTGCTCCTCCCACGAGTCACAAACGTGTCAAACGCGAAGAAATGCCGATTCAGTGTCTGTTCTGTCGCAGACGAGGAAACGATGAGGGAACGTGGACACCACCCACCAACAGTGGCCGGAAGTTGTGCTGCTATGCCCTGCGTTAGCCGTATCGCATGTTAGCGTCGTGTGCATCCGCCCATTTTGTGCATGCATGTATGTTTTATACGTATACATGTATGCACATGTGTATGTGTGTGTATGTATGTGTGTATGCATGTGTGTATATGTATGTATATGTGTATATATGTATGTATGGATAAATGTATGCGTAATGTATGTATGTATGTATACGTGTGTCTGAGTGAGTGTGTTTGTGTGCGTGTGTGGGCGTGGGTGTGGGTGTGGGTGTGGGTGTGTCTGTGTGTGCTCACGCGCACATACCATGTACGTATGTACCGTACATAGGCACGGGCAACTTCACCCTCTTACAAATGTGTCAAGAAAGAGGTATAACTACATCTCTTCTAAGACGATTTATGCGTAGCCATGCCTTCACCAGCCCTGCTCTTATTCATAAGAAATGACTCTGGATTCGCAATCTATTCACAGCTCTTCCCTCGGGCAAAACAAACAAGGCGGAAGTGTAGACTAAGCTTCGAAGATGAGCTGTCTGCTACGAGCTTCTTTGGTTGTTTCATCATTCCAGACCTCTTCTCTGTTCCAGTCGTGATGTGTGTGTGTGTGTGTGTGTGTGTGTGTGTGTGTGTGTGTGTGTGTGTGTGTGTGTGTGTGTGTGTGTGTGTGTGTGTGTGTGTGTGTGTGTGTGTGTGTGTGTGTGTGTGTGTGTGTGTGTGTGTGTGTGTGTGTGTGTGTGTGTGTGTGTGTGTGTGTGTACCTAGTTGTATTTTGCGGGAAGGGGAGCTACGGTCGTGGTGTTCCGCCTTTGTGTCTCGCAGTGTCTAGTTTGCTCTTAAACTTATGAATAGTTTTTGCGCACACTATTTCATTCTCCAGTGAGTGTGTGTGTGCGTGTGTGTGTGTGTATGTGTGTATTTGATTCACCATAGTCTTGGATCACGTGTTGGACTCGTGATCGACAGCTCTTTCCCTTCCGGAAAAGAGCTCAGAGATCATATATGAACGATCTTAGGGTAATGCTGTGACCGTACACGCACACACACACACCCAACTCCCCGCTCACGAGAATTGGAGCAACGACTCGCAGCGCAGCGATACTGAAATTATTTCACCTCAGGGCGGGATTTGAACCCGGACCTCCGTAGTGGCAGCAAGGAACTCTGCCAACCGCGCCATCGAGTCGTGTGGGAGTATATACATATACATATATAATATATATATATATATATATATATATATGTATGTATGAATGTATGTACCTGTATATATAACTTTAATCAGATATTCATGTGCACGTATATCATCTCTACCCATACTTGTCACGTGACCCTACAATTTGCACGTTTTTTCTTGTTTTCACATAAATCATAGTCTTGCTATTACCGTGTGCGAATATTGCGCTCTAATCTTTCCATTATCTTCTCCCACTCCCATGTTTTTTTTTTCAAACCTCACAATTTTCTGAAATATGTATGGTCTTTTTTTGTCTGTGTATGTATTTTATTGTCTTTTATTTTTCTCTCTCTCTTTTTTTTTTTTTTGCCTCTTCTTTATTACCTCTATATACCTGTATACATTTCTTTAATACCGTAATACGTTTTCTTTTCTTTTTCTCTTCCTCTTCTGCCGTTTTCTGTTTGTCTTATCACTTCTCCTCCTTCTTCCTCTTTCTCCTCCACTTCCTCCTCCTTTTCCCTCTCCACCTTTCTCCACACCTCTTTCTTCTCCTTCGGTTCCACTTCCTTCTTTCTTCTCCTCCTCCTCTTTTCCCTCCTCCTCTCTTATCACTTCTCCTCCTTCCTCTTTCTCCTCCACTTCCTCCTCCTTTTCCCTCTCCACCTTTCTCCACTCCTCTTTCTTCTCCTTCGGTTCCATTTCCCTCTCTCTTCTCCTCCTCTTCTTTTCCCTCCTCCTCCCGTTGTCTTCCTCGGCTATCCTCCTCCCTTTTACCCTTCTCCTCCTGCGTACGGTATCATTTGGTTCCTCTTCGTCATGAGAAGTCTAAAGAAAATAAAGAAAAAAGATCAGAGATTGAGTAAGAAGATAATTAATAGACCAGATAATAGATAATAGATAATAGAAGATAATTAATAGATCAGCTTCGTTAGTTTACTTTTTCCTAGTGGTTATTTACGCATATATATATATATATAGATACACAAAAATTTTAACATTATTATTATATATATATATATTTTTTTTTTACTATTATTATATTTTTTCGCATCCGACCTAGTTATGGACCAAAGGGTCTCCTGTCGTCATGCTCCGCCTTTGTAATCCTTTGTAAGAGGATCATGGCCAATGAAAATAAAGTTTTGAATGGCAAAGCACAGTGAATGAGATAGATAAAAGGACATGGAAGCTGGCTAGCAAGGACGAATACAAAAATATTTTGACAAGAAAGGAGACAAGAGAGGAAACATGAGGTAGAAGAAACTGAGAGAAAATACAAATGAGCAGAAGAGGATAAAGTTTTGCTAGGGAGTGACAGATCAGAAGATAAAATGTTTTTGAAAAAAAGAAAAAACAAAGAAAAGAGGAGGACAACTATTAGAAAAGATACACGCACACGGACGAACACACACACACATGTTCATACACAAAACACACACACGCACACACACACGCACACACACCACATACACGCACACACACCACATACACACACACACACACACACACACACACACACACACACACACACACACTACTCGATGGCTCGGTTCTAGAGTTCCCGGATGCCACTACGGTGGTCCGGGTTAGAATCGCACCCAGAGCTGAAATAATTTCAGTACCGCTGCGCTGCGAGGTGTTACTCCAACTCGTGGGTGGGGAGTTGGGTGTGTGTGTGTGCGTGTAAGGTCACAGCATTACCCATAGATCGGTCATATATGAGCTCTGAGCTCTTTTCCGGGATGGAAATAGATGTCGGTCACAAGTCCGACACGTGATCCAAGACCATGGTGAATCACACACACACAGAGGCCAAGAGTTCCGCATATGAACAAAACGTGCCCGCGGAGGTGATTAAGTCGGCACCAGTGGAGGCGATATTTCGCAGGTACAAGTTCGAAGAAGAAGAAGAAGAAGAAGAAGAAGAAGAAGAAGAAGAAGAAGAAGAAGAAGAAGAAGAAGAAGAAGAAGAAGAAGAAGAAGAAAGTCATGACCTGACCTGGGTCTCACTGTTCCCCTTCTGCGTCCCCCCCCCCCAACAAGCCCTGTCTTGCGGGAGGGAGTGGGTGGGAGGGAAGCTAGGTCCCGCTCCAGATGACCTTGTGCACTTCATGTGCCGCATCACGTGCAAGTATGCTTCGTGGCATTTCGGGAGGGTCGTGTCGGGCAAGGAAGCTTCTTATGTTGTTCTGTTGATACTGCTGTGCAGTAAGTTCCTGTGGGAGTTACATGGAAGTGGGTTATTGTAAGAATTGGTGGGTGTGGTGCAAAATTTGGGTCTTGTGAGGCTTGGGGTGATCCAACCGTGAAGGAACGTGTTTGAAATCACGAGGTCTTGGTATTAACCCCAGTGCCGAGATGATTTTGGTAAATGGATTTAATGGGTTCGTCTGTGTGGTTGTAGTTACGACGAAGTAGACTGCGGAAGTGTTTTCTTTATTTTATTATTATTTTTTTTTTTTTCAGAAACCTCAGAGTACAAATGGGAAGGTCTTCAATGAAAGAGTTTTGTTACAGAACTATGCATCCGACATGAATTCTTTGTACCCTTTTTAGTAAACATCGAACTAGATAACGCCATTATTTCGGGGGTCAGAAAAAGGGAGATTAGGAAAATCGTGACAGTCAAGTACTTTCATTACACAATGAGCTTTGAAATCGCTCTGTAATTACCAGAACCTGGGTTCGATGCCCAACGGTCATCGATGACAGCCACCGAAGATCTTCCTGTCGATCACGTGTTGGACTCGTGATCGACAGTTATCAACCTCCCGGATGAGAGCTCAGAGCTCATATGACCGATCTATGGGTAATACTGTGACCTTACACGCACACACACACACCCAACTCCCCGGTCACGAGAGTTGGAGTAACAACCCATAGTGCAGCGTTACTGAAATTATTTCAGCCCTGGGCGGAATTCGAAACCGGACCGCCGTAGTGGCAGGCAAGAACTCTAACCACTGCGCCACGAGGTGGGATTTGATTTGATAGGTGGTTAGGATAGGCGTCTGTGGTCACGTGGGATACCGGTTAGTGCATCAACCGTTGACTGGTGAAGTTTTCCTGACTGTCCTGAAGAAAGGTCATCCAGGTAACGCGTGTTCCTATTATTACACCATC
>NC_134817.1:7676741-7689241 GCF_046742065.1 Oratosquilla oratoria | reverse complement strand
TGTGTGTGTGTGTGTGTGTGTGTGTGTGTGTGTGTGTGTGTGTGTGTGTGTGTGTGTGTGTGTGTGTGTGTAAATCAAATCAGCCATCCAGAGTCCACTGCTGAACAAAGGCTTCTTTCATAGCATTCCATGATTCACACGACAGCGCCAATCTCTGTCACGTCACTCTTGTAAACTTCTCAATCTCGTCTCTCTACCTTCTGTCTGGTCTCTCTCTTCCACGCTTTCCATCTCGCGGCGCCCACTCAGTAACACACTTCCTCCATCGCTCATCAGTCGGTCGCACTAACTTACCTGCCCAATTCCACTTCCTATCTTTTACCGCCTCTACAATATCTTTCACTCTAGTCTGCTCTCTCACCCAACTTGCTCTCTTTCGGTCTCTCAGCGTTATTCCTATCATTGATCTCTCCATTCTTCTCCGTGCATTCCTTAGCTTTGTTTCCATCGCCTTCGTCAGTTTCCAAGTATCACACCAGAGAGCTGGTATAATGCATTGATTGTAAAATTTACGTTTCATACATAAAGGTAGGCAGCCTCTCAGGATTTTATTATACTTACCAAACATTTTACAACCAACTGTAATACGTCTTTTTATTTCAATATCATGTCATTTTCATCATCTGGCCTAATTAATTATACTCTTCAACTTTTTCAGGATTTCACCATCGATCATAATCTCTTTACTTTGAACTTTCGTGTTGAACATTACCTTGGTTTTACTCTTATTCATTTTTAAACCTACTTTGAAACTTTCCTTGTTCAAATCACTTAGCATATCTTGCAAGTCTTCTGCTCTCTGTGAAATAAGAATAATGTCATCCGGAAATCTTAGGTGGTTCAAATATTCGCCTTAAATCTTCAACCCTCTCTCTTCCCGTAAATAATTTTGGGAGAAATTGTATCGGCTTGCCGTTCTCCTTCCTCGATCTTTATCTTTTCCGTATCTTTATGTAGTCGAATTACAGCGGTAATTTTCGCATAAATCTTTCCTAGAACCCTTACGGTCTGTTCGTTTATACCCTGCTAAGGTAGCAAGTTTAGTATTGCTATTTGTTCTACCGAGTCAAAGGCCTTCTCGTAATCTACAAAAGTTAAACAGAGAGGTATATTGTATTCTGTCGTTTTCTCAATTAGTTGGTTCATAGCCTGCAAATGATCTAGAGTCGAATATGGGTTTCTAAAGCCTGCCTGTTCTCTCGGTTAGTTTCCATCTAAAAATTGACTTAGTGTATTTGTAAGGATCTTGGAGAATACTTTATATACATTTGATAGCAAGCTAATCGGTCGATAGTTACTAAGGTCCTTCTGGTCTCCTTTTTTATGAAGCAAAATCACTATAGCATTGCACCACGATTCAGGAACGCTTTCCTGACGTAAGCACTGGGTGTACAACTGAGCTAACTTAATATGAACTTCTTTCCCTGCGTCTTTCAACAGATCTATCGATATATTTTCCTCAGGTGCTTTTCCTCGTTTCATAATTTTTAGAGCAAATTCTACTTCTTCCTTTGTAATCTCTGGTACACTACTAACGTCTACAGATGAATTTACTGGCTCAACTACGGTCTTCGACAAGTAAAGCTCTTAGTAAATTTCTTCTCCTATTTTCACAATTTTGTCTCTGCATTTAATGATCCCTCCATTTCTATCTTTCAAACATATCATTTGCTGTCTTACTAAAGCATGTCTGCGCTCGGTCCCTTTATTACTTTTACCTTTCCGAATGGTTTCCCTTTATTTCATCCTTATAGAGTTCAATGATGAGAATAACGCTGAGAGACCGAAAGAGAGCAAGTTGGGTGAGAGAGCAGACTAGAGTGAAGGATACTGTGGAGACGGTAAAAGAGAGGAAATGGAATTGGGCAGTTAAGTTGGTGCGAACGACTAATGAGCGATGGAGCAAGTGTGTTACTGAGTGGACGCCGCGAGATGGGAAGCGTGGAAGAGAGAGACCAGACAGAAGGTGGAGAGACGAGATTGAGGAGTTTGCAGGAGTGACGTGATAGAGGTTGGCGCTTTCGTGTGAATTATAGAATGCTATCCTGCTGAACAGCAGTGAACGCAGGATAGCTGACTTTATTATTATTACTATTATTATTATTATTATTATTATCATTATCATTATTACTATTATTATTATCATCATGATTATTATTACTATTATTATTATTATTATTAATATTATCATTATTATAATTACTATTATTATTATTATCATGATTATCATTATTATCATTGTTGTTTCTATCATTAGCATAATTACCATTATTATCATTATTATTTATCACTATTATCGTTATCATCATTATCATTATTATCATTATTATTATTATAATTATTATTATTATCATTATTATTATCATTAATGTTATCATTAACTTTGTTACTATCATCATCATCATTATCAATATTGTTATTATTATTTTACCACCACCTTCATCATCATAATCATCATTATTATTATCATCATATTTTTTACATATATCCAACCAAGCCTACACGATTTTCATCAACCGAGCGTCGAACTCAGGTAAAATATAAAATACGTGACCGCGTGAAGGATTTATTTATATATATATATATTTTTTTTTAAGTAAGCACGCATTGACCTAGCCCAGCCTTTTGTTCACGCCCAGGTCTCAGAGATATGCATGAATTCCATTAGTCTGGGAACAGAGACACCACGAAAGGGAAAGTGGCTTCATCTCCTATCCAGCATCACCGACCATCTACTAGACTCTACGGTAGGGTCACGCCATCTCTCGCGTGATTAGGAATCCAAGTTCACCCGAGGGATCAACATGTGCCCAATTATGTTTCTTAGATACATTTCGGGGCTTGGGATGGTCAGAGAACGAGATTAATGTCGGGCGAATTTTTGTCGTCGTAAATTTGGGGAATGTTTTTCCCCCCCGAACCAGGAAAAGAGTGCTCGAGTTACCCCGTTCCTCTTCCAGGTCGTTTTTATGACGTCATAGCGCGGGGTGACTTCATAGTGCTGAACAGAAAAAAACAACACATAAAGGTTAAATGAGTGTGTATGAATGTATGTATGTATGTATGTATGTATGCGTGTATTAATATGTGTATATATATATATATATATATATATATATATATATATATATATATGCGTGTGTGTGTGTGTGTGTGTGTGTGTGTGTGTGTGTGTGTGTGTGTGTGTGTGTGTGTGTGTGTGTGTGTGTGTGTGTGTGTGTATGTACATATACATATTTATATATACACCCCGTGTGGGGTATTGGCTGCACGTTATTGTGGGGGGTTAAAAGCTACTCAGTGGCATGCAGCTGATAATTTTGGGTCTATATGGGGCACCCCTACACACCAGAGCCACACATAATTTTGTCTGTGATAGAAGAAATCTCCATTCACAGTGAAATGACGAGACTTTATTTTACTGCGACTGTCCCTCCGTTATGCTGCCCCCCGCCCCCCTTCACTCTTGTTACTGTCTTCTAACACTTCTTTTTTCACCAAACCCTGTGGTGGGGGAGAAGAATACAGCCACCGAGTGTTTCCATTTGATAGGACTAGGCATCCTACTCTCTGTAGCCCTAATGGGGACTTTCTTAAGAAAAGCAAAGACATAAGAGGGTCTGAAAGGAGCTTTCCATCTAGAACCCTAAGGTAAGGGTCTTTCAATGTGCGTGGGTGTGGCACAGATGAGGGTAAAAGGGAAAAGATAGGAAGTATATTTGTGAGAAGAATGATGGATGTGTTGACATTGAGTGAAACTAATTTGAAAGGGAGGGGTGAGTTTGAGATTGGGAGTGTAGTTGGGAGGATGTCAGGAGTAAAGAGAGGATGAGGAAGATAAAAGGTGGCTTTACTAGTAAGTGAAGAGATAGGTAAACGTGTGGTGGAGGGGAAAGAGGTTTCTGCAAGGTTAATGTATATAATGGTGAAACTGGGAAGGGAGATGTGGGTTTTTGTAAGTGCATATGGGCCTGGTAGTGAGAAGAGTGTAGAGGAAAGGGAGGCTTTTTGAATAGATATGAGTGCATAGAGGGTTTGATGAGAAATGTCAATGTATTAGTATTGGGAGATCTTAATGCTAGGGTAGGAAATGAACCAATAGACGGAGTGGTAGGGAAGTGTGGAGTTCCAGGAATAAATCGTAGTGGAGAGTTGATGGTTTCAGGTAAAGGTGGGAATTCGTCAGGGATGTGTTATGTTGCCCTGGCCGTTCAATTTATACATGGATGGGGTAGTGCGAGTATAATGGGCCGGGGATTGAAGATGGTTAAAGAAAATTGAGAAAAATGGGCGATAAGCCAGTTATTTGCTGACGACACTGCGCTTGTGACAGGATCAGAGGAGGGATCAAGGAAGTTAGTGACAGAGTTTGGGAAGGTGTGTGGAAAAAGGAAGTTGAAGATAGATGTGGGTAAATGTAAGGTGATGAGATGTACTGTACAAGGGGAGAGGATGGCAGCAAATTGGGAGTATTAAGGGAGAGAGACTGGAGGAAGTGGATAGCTTTAGATACTTGGGTGCGAATGTGGCGGGAAAGAGAGGAATGGAGGTGGAGGTAGAATGTAGATTGAGAGAAGCAAGTAAATGCATTGGGAAATTAAAAAGTGTATTGAGAAATAGACATTTGGGAATGAATGCTAAGAGGAGATTGTATGCAAAAGTGATTGTGCCGACTGCACTGTACGGGACAGAAATATGGAACATAGAAAGGAAGAGTTTAAATGTGCTTGCGATGAAATGCCTAAGAAGTATGGTAAGGGTTACTAGGATAGATAGAGTGAGAAACGAGGAGGTAAGGAGAAGAGATGAGGTGGAAAAGGAGTTGGGAGATTGGGTTTATGAAAGAGTATTGGGATGATTTGGACACGTGGAAAGACTGAATGAAGAAAGATGAGTAAAAGAAATGTTGAAGGCAGAGGTGGAAGGAGTGAACATGAGGGGGTGACCAAGGATGATATGGATGGGGTAAAAGGGGCATTGGGAAAGAGAGAAATGTCTGTTGTGGAAGGAAGGAAGAAGACAGAAGATAGAGGTTAGTGGAGAATGGTTGTGTATGGATGATGACGTCATGTATGGAAGGGAGTGGGTGTGAGATAGGGGGTGTTAGGGAGTATGTGTGAATGATATTCTGACGCAGCCCTAAGGGATTCCTCCCCGTCTTCTCTTTTTCTGCATGAGGGGACGGAGAGGGGGAGTCGCCGATTAAATAAAGCGGTCTTGTTGTGTATGTGTTGTGTCTTCATACATTGCTTCTGACTCAGGGCAGTGGGCGAGATGCAGGGATGACCCGTCATCCAGGAGGAGCCAAGAAAGGAGGGAGAGGTGGTGAATGGGAGTGGAGTATATGGGGATGGAATAGGTGGGATTGGATTAATGCCTATGACTTTGGCTACCTTCCATGTAAGGGGGAAAAAGCCGTTGGTATATGTAGTGCATGTATGTATATAAATATATATATATATATATATATATATATATATATATATATATATATATTGTTGAGACATTCTGACAGGTTGAGTAGGAAACACAGGAGTCTTTTGAAAAAGTATACCTGCGAAACTAGTCAGGAAGAAACTCGAGACTAAGAGTGGGTTCACACGGTCTAACGGTTTGTCGAACGCGGTTCGACAGACACGTGTTTAAAGTGATGATGTGTGAACGTGTGAACGGGGTATTTGGTTGTCGAACACGTTGGTTAAACCCCAAATACCCCGTTCACACGTTCACACATCACTTTAAACACGTGTCTGTCGAACCGCGTCATATATATATATATATATATATATATATATATATATATATATATGTGTGTGTGTGTGTGTGTGTGTGTGTGTGTGTGTGTGTGTGTGTGTGTGTGTGTGTGTGTGTGTGTGTGTGTGTGTGTGTGTGTGTGTGTGTGTGTACATAAGTATGTATGTACATATGTATGTGTATATATAACAAATAACAACAGTCGGAGCAGAAAAAAAAGACTGGACACAGAACATCTATATACGAGAGTTTCAACAGCTAATTGCAGTCCTCTTCAGTAGTAGAAGGAGGAAGGTGGATCTGCTATGTTTATCAAACACACTCTTAGAAAAATAGAGAAACAAGAGGAGTGACAGAACGAATCTAACCTTTCTCAATAATGACCTGACTTGTTATGCCGTGTGAGGTCATGCGTTTTTTTTTGTTTTTTTTTCTGAGGGTGATTGGAGGTCAGAAGACGATGTCCTGAGATTATTGTCCTTTTTTTAAATATTCGTGTATGGGGGTAATACTCAATGTTTGAATCGAAGTTATTTGAATGTGAATGGGTGTATGTATATATGCATGCATGCACGTATTTATGTATGTATGTGTGTATCTATGTATATATGTATGCATGTATGTACGTATGTTTGTACGTACGTATGTGTATTTATATACGAGTACGTGCGTCTGTATGTATATATATATATATACACACATATATATACATATGTATTTATGTACATATGTATGTATGTATGAATGAATGTACGTCTATATGTATGTGTATATATCTTTGTATGTATGTACGTATTACGTATGTGTGTGTGTGTGTGTGTGTGTGTGTGTGTGTGTGTGTGATTCACCATGGTTTGGATCACGTGTTGGACTCGTGATCAACAGCTATTTCCCTCCCGGAAGAGAGCTCAGAGCTCATATATGACCGATCTATGGGTAATGTTGTGACCTTACACGCAAACACCCTCCAACTCCCCGCCCACGAGAGTTGGAGTAACGACTCGCAGCGCAGCGATACTGAAATCATTTTCAGCCCTGGACGGGATTGGAACCCGGACCGCCGTAGTGGCAGCCAGGAACTCTACCATTGCGCCACGAGTTTTGTGTGTGTGTGTGTGTGTGTGTGTGTGTGTGTGTGTGTGTGTGTGTGTGTGTGTGTGTGTGTGTGTGTGTGTGTGTGTGTGACTGTTATTGTGTGCGAGCTTGCACGTTAATGCAATATGCCTTTCCCCATTTGTTGGGGGGTCACCAACCCTCCCGTAAAAGTTATTTTTATCATCTCTTACCGTGTAATAGCTGGGGAGAGTCTAAGGCCATTTTCCTTGACTTTATAAAGATTTATTTACTTGGCCAAGGACGCTAGTAAGCAAACGTATATGCATGCAAACAGGAACACTATTTCGTACGTTTTCAATGTAGTGTTTGTGCGAATGTGGTTGAAGGGGAATTACTGCTTTATTTTCCTGTGCCTCTCTGTCTCCGATAGCAACGGCGGCTCCAGACATCCGCAACTTTGATGATTTTGTACCCGACTGTGACGTCATGTCGTCGTTCCTTGAGGCGTCTGCCTCAGCAACAGTGACAACAGAATCTTACAAATAAAAAAGAATAACAGAAAAAAAATCTTAAGATGCCTGTGTTTTTCCATACCTCACGTGCAAGCCGAAGATAAGCGAAAATGTTTCTAAATATTTTT
This sequence comes from Oratosquilla oratoria, assembly GCF_046742065.1. Lineage (NCBI taxonomy): Eukaryota > Metazoa > Arthropoda > Malacostraca > Stomatopoda > Squillidae > Oratosquilla > Oratosquilla oratoria. The sequence continues at coordinate 7,681,791 of NC_134817.1, read as the reverse complement.
CCATGTACGAGAACTCCGATGTACAGTACTTCGAAACATGGGGCTGGAACCAGAGAAATTTAGCTTCTCAGTAGCGTTTATAAATAGTCCCTTGAAACGGTCCAGGAGCTGGGATACTGATGATAACCTTCGAAAGCTCCCCCCCCACCCACCCTCCTCTCACCCAACCCCGCCCCTTCCGCGGAGTCCCCCACTCCCTACCACCCCCCGCCCCCCTCCGCCAGGCACATCCATGTTACCGCGCGAGAGGCACCGAGCTCCAGTCGGCAGCGAGCCTTCGATCTGAGCGCTGGTGAGATCGTATAAAACGCCTAGGCGCCCGGGCTCACCCAAGTCGCTTGCATCTCGCGCACGGAACTCTACACAGTGATGAAATAAGTTCCTAACTATTTATTACTTTGATTATCAATGTAGTGCCAGTATGATTGTGATACCCTAGCGATTATCGAAAGTATAGTGTGTTGGATAATTGCTAGAAACATTTTTGCTGAATTAAGCCATCATTTCACGGACCTTTAGTGAGACAGTAAGAGACAATGGTACCCAAGCCTACAGACGCCTTCAGGAGCTTTCTCGATAATCCCTTCGATGACCCCGACAGTGGAGAGGCCGATGGAGGGAAAATCATCCTTAGAGCTCCACTGCCAATTCCCCATGGCGGTTTCAACCCAGGACATCATGGGAAGCTACACCTGGACTCTGGATTCCCCCAGGGCAGCGTGGCGCCTCGACAGCCCCCGGGTGGGCAGCAGGTGGCACCACAGGGGCCTAACGGCAGAGTGCCATTCCAGGGGACAGGGGTTCCGCTGGGGTCTCAGCCCTCCGGGAACATAGGAAAGAGCATAACCCAGGGCCCAGCGCCCACGATGCGAGTCAGTCCTTCCCCAGCAAGTAACGGTCCACGACCTGGGCCACGACAAGTCCCCGGAGACCCGAACCTGAGGCAGAGTCCCAACGCCGGAAGGAGTATCACCGGAGGAGGCGTCGGCGGCGGAGGGGGCGCCGGACAGCAGCGCCCCGGAGGGAATTTCCTCCTGGTTCCTCTACAGAACAACAACAACAATAACAATAGGCAGCAGCAGCAGACACCCCGTCCAGAGAACCGACAAACGACCCCGCAGCTTTCTCCCAATTCCGGGAGAAGCAACGTCTTCAGAAGCAACCCCGGCCCAGAAGCCCCCATCAGGCCGACCCTGAGATCAGGTCAGGGCACGGCGAGGTCACCAGGAGGCGGATTCACCCCCGCAGTTACCAAAAACAGAGGTCTGCCCACCCCGACAGCCACGGCGATTCCCAGTGACTCTAACATCAGGAGGGTCACCACGGCAAGTACTACGACGTCTTTCAACACCAAAAACGGAGTTTTGAGAATCCCAGGCCACGAGCCGGAGGCACCGGCCGATATCACCGTTCACCATCAGGACAGATCCTTCAACAAGAACGTTGTGGACGAAGGCATCATCGTGAAGGACGACTCTAGTAGTCTGACTCCTGAAGGTGAGTGGTTTCTGTCTCGAACAGATCCTGGAGAACGGGTTTGTCACGAAGTGTAATAGTGTTTTTGTGCTTCTGCGCGCTCCGTTGATGTCGATATTTACTTCCTGCTTGTCTCGACAATATCTCTTTCTATCTCTCTCTCTCTCTCTCTCTCTCTCTCTCTCTCTCTCTCTCTCTCTCTCTCTCTCTCTCTCTCTCTCTCTCTCTCTCTCTCTCTCTTTCTAGCTCTCTCGCCTCTCTCTCTCCCACAATACACATGCGATTAATACACATATATAGACATACCTATACATATATATATACAAATATGTTCATATGCATGTATGTATGTATATGTATATAAATGTACATATAAATATATGTATACATGTATTCACATGCATATACATATATGCATGTATATACTTATGAATATGTATATATTTATACATATATATACATATATGTATACATATATATATACATATACATATATGAAGCATGTATATATGAATATATCTGTATTTGCATGTATTATGTATGAAGTACGTATGTATGTATTTACCTATTTCTAGTATTCAAGAAAAAGCTATACTCGTCAGTTCTAGTTTCTCCGTTCCCAACGATCAATTCTGACCTTGTAGGTCCCATATTACCTAAGAACATAGAACATAGGAATGAAGGAGACTACAAGAGACCATAAGGCCTACACTGGGTAGTTCCATGTCCATTACCACCTATCAAAACAAACAATGGTTTCTGTGTTTACAACATGGTCACCAAGTCTATTCCATTCGTTGACCCTTCTGTAGGTAAACCAGTTTTTATCTATTTCCTTCTTAAGTTGTTTAAATCTATTATTCATTTATCCAAACTCATGAATCAGTGATTCTGTATAGAAAACTACATTTCTTAATATTTTTCAACATCTAGTCTTCTTCTTTTTTCTCACAATAATAGGCCCTCTTTGTCTAACATGTCGACATATTTCACGACTCTCCACGCTACTGTCAGACCACCTCGGAGCTAATGTCATTGCATGTAGGTGTGTGTGATTATGAATGCATGCATTTACACAAACGTATCATGTATAATTGTTTGAATGTATAAATGTATGTCTATATGTATATGTTTGTACCTATAAGTACGGGTATAAATACATACATGCATTGTATATGTCAAAATACACGTGGCTATACATACTGCATATGTATATTTATATTATATGTTTGCATCATATACTAGTTGATGCATCGCAATATATGTACAATTCACATGTATACGTACTCACCGCGTATGTACCTTGTATATGTTCGTGTGTATGTATATGTACACACGTATATGTATACGCACATGTACATAGACATGTATATGTATATGCATATGTTTATGTCTATGTATATGTATATGTACTCGTACATGTATATGCATATGTATATGTATGTATATATGTATATACATACATATATATATGTGTGTATATATATATGTGTATATATATATATATATATATAATATATATATATATATATATATATATATATATATACATAAACTGAATGGGTTCCAGTGAACAGATTTACAGTTATCACCTACAAATCACTTTAATTCTAAGCCATCAACATCGAGAAACTCGAGAAGGCATACATGCAGAAATTGATACGTGGTACAACTAAGGATTCGAACCTCCGCTGGCACTTAACAAGTGACAGTGACTTAACCGATATATATATATATATATATATATATATATATATATATGTATATATATATATATATATATGTATATATATATATTTATGTATACTGTATGTATGTGTATATATATATACATATATATTTTGTATGTGTATGCGTATGTATATATATGTGTGTGTGTGTGTGTGTGTGTGTGTGTGTGTGTGTGTGTGTGTGTGTGTGTGTGTGTGTGTGTGTGTGTGTGTGTGTGTGTGTGTGTGTCATCGAGTGTATATGTATATGTATATGTATATGTATATGTATTGTATATGTATTCATCTATACTTGGTACAACTTCCCCGTTTAAGTCAAGTCTTTATCCATGCTGTCATACACAATTTTGCATACTTTCACTTCGACCCTGTTATTCATGTTCTGTGTAAGCGTGAATGATTTTGTGGATTGGGTACTTTAGATTTTGCCTTTGCGTGCATGAACTGTAATGCACAACAACTTCAGTTCTCTTGGTTTCTGAAACGAAGAGCCCATGACCGAAATCCGGTGGACTGTGCCTTAATGACACCACGTGGTGAACCACGAACATATGAAGAAGAACAAAGACACAACTCCTCCTCAGTCCTCCTCCTCCTCCTCCTCCTCCTTCTCCTCGTTCTTCTTCTCCTCCTTCTTCTTCTCCTCCTTCTGCTCCTCCGTCTCCTTCTCCTCCTCCTTCTCCTCCTCCTCCTCCTGCTTCTTCTTCCTTCTCCTCCTCCTCCTCCTCCTCCTCCTCCCTCTGCTTCTTCTCCTCTTCGACCCCCTCCACCTTCCCCTCCTCTACTTCCTCCTCTTTCTTCTCATCCCCCCTCCCCACTCCCTCCTCCTCCTCCTTCTCCTCCCTCCTTCTCCTACTCCTCCTTCAGCTTCTCCTCCTCTTCAGCCCCCTCCACCCTCCCCCCTACTTCCTCCTATTTCTCTTCCTATCCCTCTTTCTCTTCCTTCTATTCTCTCCTACCCACTCCCTTCTCCTCCTCCTCTCCACTCCCTTCTCCTCCTCCTCCTCCTCCTACTCCTCCTTCTGCTTCTCCTCCTCTTCTCTACTTCCTCCTATTTCTCTTCCTCTTTCTTCTCTTCCCTCCTCCCCACTCCCTTCTCCTCCTCCTCCTCCTCATCCTACCCCTACTCCTCCTTCTGCTTCTCCTCCCCTTCTCTACTTCCTCCTCTTTCTTCTCTTCCCTCCTCCCCACCTACTTCTCCGTTTCCTCCGCCCCCGTCCCCTCTCTGACTCACTCCCCTTCACCGCCGCAGCCGCCCCCCCCCCCCACTCTTCGGGGGGAGTCATGAATGAGTCATGAGAAAACTTCCCGATCTCAGATCGAGGAACCTGAGGCAGTCTGTTTCCCGAAGGTTTCTGCCGACGAGTGCAATCTTGACCCTTGAACCTCTTCGGAGCTCAGTCGAAGTTTCTCTCGTCCCAATAAAGCAATCTGCCGTTTCCAATGACAAAATCTTCATATATATATATATATATATATATATATATATATATATATATATATATATATATATATATATATATGTACAACACTGATTGGGTCCTAGTGAACAGGTTAAGTCACTATCACTTGTCACGTGCTCGCGCAGGTTCGACTCCTTGGCTGTACCACGATTCAATTTCTGCATGTATGCCTCCTTGAGCCTCTCGATGTTGATGGCTTAGAATTAAAGTGAATTGTGGTTAATAAATGTGTGTGTGTGTATATATATATATATATATATATGTATGTATGTATGTACTGTATATGTATGTATATATAATATACATATATATGTATTATGTATATAAGAACGCAAGTTCCAGTTGGATCCCTGCCCTGATACAGTTTCGATGGAAATGATA
>NC_134817.1:7379241-7666741 GCF_046742065.1 Oratosquilla oratoria | reverse complement strand
TTTTTTAAAGATTACCTATGCGTGTACAGACAGCTTCATAAGTCTTGAGCCTCCTTCCCGTGTTTTATCTTACGCAAAAACACAGTTGTTAATCTCTATGCATGTATTTACTTTACTGTATAGTATATTTTATTTAGAAAGACATCAAACCGCTAGGAAGGAATACTGTACTTTTTTAATGAAAATCCTTTTAAGTGGTCTAGTACTTTTGGACACAACTGTACATACTTTAAGGTATGGGGTTCTGTGTGTCGAAGCTGGCGTAGTTACGTATCCCTCTGTTTACGTATTCAGGATATGCGCACGCAAACACGCAGTCAAACATGAACGACCTCACACCTTCAGGCTTCCAATACACTATCGTGATTACTCTAACCTGCCCCCTCTACGTACCAGAACTATGCAAATGTATACCTTGTTGCTGATTCTTCAGTATATGTGGAATAGTTTTAGTAACAAAGAGGATATTTTGTGAATAGAGATGCATTAAAGCAGCAACAACGAAAGAAATGTTGCCATAATTCTGATCTATCGTGACTCGATTTGTCTGGTTGTCCGCAAAACCTGAATTTTACACAAAACAACAGATACAGTTTCCGACAATTTGATCTCTTCTTCTATACACGAAATACCTTCTGATCTCAAATAAATACTTTGTAAAAAAAAAAAATCAAGCAGACCATCGGTGTTTGGTATTTGCTCTGATAGACCAAGCACATAGAGCTAAGGTAATAGCTTCGGCGGCCGTGAGTGGCCTCTAGGTGTAAACACCTCCTCTCACCGCTCAGAGGCATAAATGAAAATCATTAACCCTGATTCACGACTCTTGAAGTTGGAGGTCAGGCGAGTAATTATAACTTGTAAATAAATTCACCCGAATCCGCCCAACATCAATACCGCCTCTCGTACAGAAAACGGAAGCTTTATGTCACGTGGATGAATTGAATTATATCCTGGTGGGGAGGTAGGTAGGGAGGGAGGGAAATTCAACCCAGTAAAGAGGGAAAAATGCAGCCCAGTACAAAGAGGGTTCGGGCGTGAGGGCGGGAGGTGGAGGAAATGCCACAGCGTGGCGGAACGAACGAGAAAACAAAAAATTGAATAAAAAAGTAAAAGGAAAAGGTCGTGGTGGAACAGAGAGTGATAGGCGAAGGGGAGACGAGACGGTTGGCTCGTTGGAGGGGGAGAGGGGGAGGGGGAGGTGGGGGGAAGGAACAAGCATAGACTGGCGCCCTCCTAACCCTCGAGGGGCGTGACGCCAGAAATGGTATGAGGGTTCGGCATTCGAGGGATAAGGAAAAAGAAACAAACAAAAAAACGAATAAAAGGTCCGAGATTAAAAAAAAAGACGGTATGTGAAAGAAAATGGTCCCCTCATTCTCTTTTTCTTTCTTTCGCATAACATCGTTTTCGTTTATCTCAGATTTTTACCTAGAGAGAGAGAGAGAGAGAGAGAGAGAGAGAGAGAGAGAGAGAGAGAGAGAGAGAGAGAGAGAGAGAGAGAGAGAGAGAGAGAGAGAGAGAACCGTCTACTCGCGTTAACAAGTGTCCACACATCTGCCTCTCTTCTTGCTTACATAAGAAACGATTTGTCTTCACCCTTTTACCGATCGGTCCTGAGTCGCAGCTTACAATTAGGCAACCATCTACACACACACATAAGCACAAACCTAGTGGACGTTGAACTCCGCGAAACATGTACTGTACTGTTGAAGACATTGTAACATAAGAACAAAGCAAATATATCCGTCGTTGTAGTTGTATGAATAAAAACACGTATTAAGTATGAGGAAACTACTGCATGTAAAAAGTATGAAACCCTAAATATATATATATATATATATATATATATATATATATATATATATATATATATATATATATATTTTTATGTACTGTGGTTTTTAAATACTTATATCTGTCCACTGGGACCCATTCAGTGTTGTACACACACACACACATATATATATATATATATATATATATATATATATATATATATATATATATATATATATATATATATATATATATATATATATATATATATATTTGTACATTTCCAATGTATCGTTGATCAAGTTTGGCTGTCCTCCCCCAAAATTACGGGGCGGAACACCCCGTAGACTGCTCACACGCGGTGACCTCCTCCTCCTCCTCCTCCTCCTCCCCAGTGCCGAAGCATGAAGCTGTGAATGGCAAACACATTAAAAGGTCGGATGGTCGAGGACCTATGTACAATCCCTTACGAGTTCCCGGTCATTAGCAAGGTAATGGTTTAGTCAGCAAGACGTTTGGAGAGCCAACAATAGGAGTGGCTCGTTAGTGATTGTCGAACCGTGTCTGACAAGTAAATCCAAGGGAAAATGAAGCTGGAGAACACTAACAAGGGGTTTGAATGACACCGTTACGAGTGGCAGATCTCGGAGTCCTTCTCTAACCGTCAATGTGTTGAGATAGACCGTCATGGGAGAACTGGAGGAGGTAGGAGGAGGAGGAGGAGAAAAAAGACGAGGAGGAAGAGAAGGAGGGGAAAATGAGGATTAGAAAGAGGAGTGAAAATGGGTGGCAGGTAGGGCGAAGAAGAGGGAAAGAAAAATATTTCTTTTCTTTTTTCTGTGTATGCAAATATGTCCACATGTATATATGTATGTATGTGTGCCTGCATGCATGTATGTATGGGTGCATGGATGTATACATGCATGTATGGATGCATTTTATGTATGCATATATATATATATATATATATATATATATATATATATATATGTCTGTCTGTGTGTGTGTGTGTGTGTGTGTGTGTGTGTGTGTGTGTGTGTGTGTGTGTGTGTGTGTGTGTGTGTGTGTGTGTGTGTGTGTGTGTGTGTGTGTGTATGTGTGTGTGTGTGTTTTCAAAAAAAGTTTCCAATGAGAACCTACTCGATGCGCCGGTCGGGGCAGACATGGCCGAAGGCAAAAATTGCTTTCCACGTCGGACAAGTCAGGTCACTGACCTCGCAAGCAGGCAGGCAGGCATGGAGGCAGTACAATGCCCTGGCTCGCAGCCACCCTTGTACCGGTTACATGACTTGAAGACAAGGGGTGCATGGTTTTACAGACAAAGATGTGGGTTCAGAAACGTGTATGTAGGCTAGATGTAGAGGAATGTATACTTAGGAATATACTTACCTTCATATGGAAATGACGCATGGAAATGTATAAAATTGCACATGCGCATTCATACACATATATGTATGCGTTCATAGGTTTTTCTATGTTTCTTGTGCATGTATGTATGCATGCATGCATGTATGTATGTACTTCTGTGTGTGTGTGTGTGTGTACGAACGTATGCATAGATATGTGAACAGGTAGCAATGAAATTAAGTTCAGTTATGAGTAAATATACAGCAAACGGTCACATACGACCGAAAAGCATAACAAACTGACTGCATGGACATCTAGCTTGAGACTTCATCTTTGTATTCCGAGTCCAGAGTCATGTCAGCCGAATTCATATACGGAGAGGTCCAAATTCAAACCTGCAATGGAGTTGCCAGTGTAGCTTTTTCTTTTCTTTTTTCAGAGATCTTACAGAAAAATAATGTGTTTGTGAGTCACAGGATTTACTCATGTTCAACATTTTTCTTCAATAAAATAAACAAATTAAAAAAAACAGGCAGCTGCACACAAAAAAAAAATCATCTACTGAGATTTTTTCACTCAAAAGTAAATCTTCAATATCGACCATTGTTTATTGTTTTTGATTGCTGATGCCAACTATCCCCGGTGTGTACAATTGGCAGCACAAATAACGTGGCAGTTTTCAGAATGCATACTTTCATCAAGCTTTCTCATGTCGTGTACAAAAGAGAGATCGTAGTCACAAGATTTTGTTTGCTGAAGAACATGATTTAGTCAACAGCAAGCAAAACGTTCATATATCATAACGTGACTTAAAAGTTACAATCAGCTTTAGATGGCAGATGCTTTCTTATCACTATTGTATCATTTATGTGGCCAACAACTTATGACGACAGAATTCGAACGCTGTCGCTCAATCCACATTCCATTCACCTCAAAGAACCAAGAAAGTTTTTTGTTTTCTTATACGAAACGTGTCTCCAACCGAAAGCCATTCTTTGATCCGCTATTGACTAGTAAACAACATCTTATTTGGGCACACCTCAAACTACGGTCCACCATTGATTTCTCTTTGCCCACCAAACAAAGCCTCTAGCTTATACCTTTCCTCTCCTCTCCCCCTCTCCCTTTGAGAGCAAATAGTTCATTCATCTGCCCGTTTAAGACCGTTCCTTGATCACATTGTACCCAGCAAACAAAGAACAGATCTCTAGTCTCCTACAACAAACAATTTCTTCAGCAGTGCATGAAGAACCGTTCTTCGATCGAAAAGAACATATCTCTCAGTCACCTACACCCCCCTCTCTCTTTCTCTCTTCATCTGAGAAGAACAAACAACTTCGGCAGTGCATGAAGAACCGTTCTTCGATCGAAAAGAACAGATCTCTTGGTTCCTACATCCTCCTCTCTCTCTCTCTCTCTCTCTCTCTCTCTCTCTCTCTCTCTCTCTCTCTCTCTTCATCTGAGAAGAACAAACAACTTCAGCAGAGCATGAAGGACCGTTCTTCGAACTTTATGCTCACAATGGACGTGTCCCTCCCTCCTCCACACCTGTGGGACCTTTCCTCGAGCTCTGCTGGCACAATGAGATCATTCTGCTCGCATGGGCCGTTCTTGGATATTTTCTTTTATATAAAATATCGTTACAATTGATGACGTCACGACCGACTCAGTGCCAGATGAAAAATATAGTGTCTCACTGTGCCAAGTGGGTGGGATCCTTTATTTTGACAAAAGAACGCTGACGAATCCCAAGGAAAGCACCAAAAGAGCGCAAGAACCAAAAGAACGCAAAAAGAACGCACCAAAAACGCACCAAAAGAACGCAAGAACCAAGTGTAGAAATTAGTGACTGGAACGATAACAAAACTTTTAACGAATCCGATACGGAGTCCCGATACCGATCCAAACTTCCGATTCCCGATAAACGTACTTTGTTCGTAATGTGTTTGTTTCTCAAACCAACACCAGGACCTGGAAATAAACACGAATTATGACCATCGCGGGGTATCGGAAACTGACTCGTATCGGTATCGGAAGTTTAGTGCAGTATCGGAACTGGTATCGGAATCGTTACAAATTTTTGGTATCGGCCAGTGGAATCGGTAGGGTCCCTCAGCTGAAACAAGAGTTATGTGACTTGCTTGTGGTCTCCTGTAACATTTGGACGACGATGTCTTTCATTGTTTCCGACAAACAATGCACTGTTTTTGTGTTACTAACACAATCAACTGCGTTACACATATCAAAGAGATCTGTCATTGCAAGTTTGCATTGAACAGTGCGACATCACAGACATATTAATACATAAATAGATAAGTAAGTAAATAAACTAATAGATAAATAAATGAATACATGAATGAATAGGTAAATGAATAAACAAAGTATAAGAAAAAAAGTGAAATTAATAAAAAGGGAAGAGATGCCACGTAAATATTTGAGTTCAGTAGTCTAGGCAATAATAGGGAGGAAATTTGTTACGCACAATGGACGGAGTCCTACGTAGTACATTGTCCTTTTTCAAAACCGAGTGACTAACAAAATAAAACAAATATTAATGATAATAATAATAAATAGATAAATAAACAAATAAGATTAAATTAAATAAAAAATAAAAAAGGGCCATCCCATGACTAAAGATGTTAAGAAATCTTGTGTCACATAGATTTCTGTTACGTTGAGTTTTGTGTCAAAAGGAGAAAAAAAACATAGCTCCTCAATCGAAAATAAATTCAACGAACTTCATATAATATCAAACACCATTATGCGATTCATATTTTCCTGCACAAATAGATTATTGGGCGCATTCCGACATTGCTAAGTGCATGTAATTCTTCCTGGTTCGATCGCTCGGGTACAAGGGATCGAGGGTATAAAGGCCCCGATGCAGAGAAACAGAAATAAAAACATTGGACTGTCGCGCAAAACGAAGGTCGACTCGTCGAATGAACAGGTGGGATTTAACGGTCATCCGTCGTTCCCCCTTGCTACTGTGAAATCGTTAAATGCAGTCCCAAAACTTTGCGGATTTTTGTAACTGCGCTACCTTTTTCTTTTCCCCCAGCACGCATAATTAATTGCTATTTTTTTTCTCTCTCTCTCTCTCCCTCTTTGTGTCACAACGCTAGACAGTGAAGGTCAGTCTGTGATATTGAGTTTCAATGGCCACTTAGTTCAAAAACATCATACCATTGGTCATGTTCCCGATTTGTGTGTGTGTGTGTGTGTGTGTGTGTGTGTGTGTGTGTGTGTGTGTGTGTGTGTGTGTGTGTGTGTGTGTGTGTGTGTGTGTGTGTGTGCGCGCGCGCGCAAACCTGCTCTGTCATTGGACCATTTCGCGCTGGCTGCGGACCACACGTTGTTGGAACGTTTTTCTTATATGTTTCTTTAAAGGTCTGCTTCCATGTGTACGTACTCAATCGCACACATACACACATATACACACGTACAAACGCACGCACGCGCACGCGCACACACGCGTATTTCGTGAATGTATATTAAACAAAATGTGTGTACATACAAATGCACTCATGTATGTGTATGTGTGTGCGCGTGTGCATTTGTGTTTGTGCGTGTTCTTGCGCACGTGCGTGCGTGCGTGTGTAAACAAATTCAGACGCAAACAGAAATTGTATACACGTTCGTTACTCACTGTCCAAAAAACAAAACTATTTTTTCCGTTTTCTGTGTATGGCCGTTACGACGGTACCACGACAGGGCGCATTCGACGTAGTACTTGTCCTAATCCATTTGAGCACGTCCCCGCCTTACAGAGGTCGTTTACTGGCCTTTATATGCTGACATGGCAACGCTGTCCCCTTTTTGCTGATATGACTTTGTCACTGGACTTCCCACAGTCTGGTTTAGTAACTTCATGCTTGCCCTCCCTTCTTGTGGCACTGAAAAAACTAAAGCAGTTTGTCTTTACATGGCTACTGGACGTCGAATGCGATCGTTTGATAACAAATGGAGGTTATTTTGAGTAACGTTAATTGAATGATAGGAAGAAATTCATAGGAACAAGATACGAAAAAAATAATAGACTACTTACTCTGATTAGCTGTATTATAGTATCGGTCATCAGACGATGCAATCAATATATCTTTTGAAAAAAGTATAAATAAAACGTTTGCCATAAAATGGTTACTGGTCATCGATCATAATCATTCTATATGAGACGATTTTTAGAAACTTTTCTTAAATGTAAAAATAGATAACATTTCAGAAGTAAGATAAAATGGGAGAAAATTCTTGCGAAGAAACAAAAGATCCAGAAAAAAAGTGAGAAACATGACAATCGTACAAAGAAGAAATGAAGACTTGGATGAGACAAGCATCAGATGTTGCAAAACTATTGATAAATGGAAGAAATGAGATTACACAGGCCTCACATTTCGAAATGGCTCTCAGACCAATTTCAAAATATGAAGGTGAGCAAGGCCAGGATCAAAGTGCAAGAACCCAAGGATGGTTGAAAGGCAACTGCAACTTCAAACATGCAGTGACTGACTGAAGGCAGAATCAGGAAGATGATTGGGTGGGTGGTGCGCGTGCGCGCGCGCACACACACACACATACACACACTCCCGCCCAAGGCTGAAATGATTTCAGTATCGCTGCGCTACGGATTGTTACTCCAACTCTCGTGGGCGGGGAGTTGGGTGTGTGTGTGCGTGTAAGGTCACAGCATTACCCATAGATCGGTCATATACGAGCTCTGAGTTCTCTTCCGAGAGGGAAATAGGTGTCGATCACGAGTCCAAACCATGATACAAGACCATGGTGAATCACACACACACACACACACGACTCGCTGGTAGAGCACTTATCGATCTGACCTTTCATTATCATCATTGTTATTATTATGGCTACCCCCCGTGTAACGGAGGAAAAGACTCTGGTATAAGTATGTACTATTATACACCTAGATCCCTTAGAGAGTTGAAAACAAACATATTTCATTAACGCACGTGATATACAAGTGCTGCCTAACACACTGTAACGAAACACCAAAACCTTTTGATTTTTGCTAATGTTATAACAATAACACGTTTTCCAGATTAGTCTGCACAGGTTGAACGCGGTCTGTGTTGCAATCTAGAACGTGATGCTTTTGCAATGGCTGCTGCAACATGCCGCATGTGTCTGAGAACGATTCCCAACAGGTCGAAGCGAAGAAAAGGCCCAGAATGCCATTGCGGCTTGCTCAAGGAAAGATTAAATCTCACGTAGAGGGGAAAAAGAGAGAGAGAGGAGGAGAGAGAGCGAAAGAAAGAAAGGGGGAGAGAGGAAAAGAGAGAGAGAGTGTGGGGAAGGAAGGAGGGAGAGCGAGAGAAATACAGAGGGGGAGAGAGAAAAAAGAGTGAGAAAGAGAGAGGAAGGGAGGAGAGAGAGAGAGAGAGAGAGAGAAAGAAATAGAGAGAGAGGAAGGGAGGAAAGTGTGAAAGAAATAGGGAGAGAGAGAGAGAGAGAGAGAGAGAGGGAGGGAGGAGAGAGTGAAAGAAACAGAGAGAGAGAGAGAAAGAAATTAGAATAAAGTAAGTGGAGTTACAGACCAAATATTTCTAATGTTTATCAACAACGGGTCTCTGGCGACGACGTTCGCCGAGTGTGCAACTGACTTCCAGTCGGCAGCCGGGCCACGACCACCGCCAGCTGCCTCTCCACCACCCCCTGAGGGTGCCGTCGTGGCGGGCGGTAGCGTGCGCCTGAGGGGCAATCTCTGGTGTCCCTCTGCTCGCAATCAAACTTTCTTCACCTCAAGCACCTGTTTCTCCTTTGGCCCCTTTCCCGGCTGTGAACTTCATACATACGGACGCAAAATCCAACGTAGATAGATAGATAGATATGTGTACATTAGATAAAGATTATCATAATTAGAGACGGGTTGCAATGAGTACCTGTTTCTTTCGAAACAAATCTAGGAAGATATATATATATATATATATATATATATATATATATATATATATATATAATATATATATATATACATATATATGTCTTCACGCGCACATACACACACACATAAGCACACACACAAACACACAAGTACAGGCGTGCGCACACACACACACACATACACAAGCACATGCACACACACAAACACAAACGCGCAAAAAACGAACACGCACAAACATCAACGCAAACAAACACAAACACACAAAAACACATATACACGTATCTTTTAAGGAGACAGAAGAACAAAAAGTCCACCCGGACGATGACCATAGTCAACTTGACAATATCAATGTATTGAAAGGACGTTGAAGTCTAAGAAGTGGTGACTGAAGTGTACGAGACGAGATGTGTCCTTTTGTTGAGGTTAGGATGAGTCGAAGGTTCTGGATGTACTCGGGAAGGGCGGACCGATTCCAAATTCGTCCGGAGAGGTCAGTGACCTAGCTTTTGGTTGCTAACTGGTTTGAGAGGCACAACATGTCCTCAGTCACCTTTCGTCCTCTTCCTCCTCCTCCTCCTCCTCTTTCCCTGCACTGGTCTTCAATAAATTCCAGGAAGGCATTTCCTCTACTCCTTCACTCCTTGATTTTATAAGCTCTTCCAAACCATGTGTTTTTCAGTTCATAAGCTATGGAAATACATATAGAAAATGTGTTTCTATGCTTTCGAACTTCTTTCTTATAGCTCCTTTCATACCGTTGGTATTTTGATTTTGATTTTGGCTCCATCCACACATTCTTAATCATCTTCGTACCGCACTTATGGTATCGAAGAAGTTATAATAGATGATAGCTTTCTAACAGAAAAAAAAAACTCCTTTCACCTTTGGATCAGACATAAGATATCATACAAGTTTTCAAACATGCGCCTCCACACACACACACACACACACACACACACAAGCGAACAAAGAAACACACATATATACATAGATACACACACCTGTACACACATGTATATATTCAAATATACATTATCTATGGAGTTTGCTTCTTTTTCTTTCTTTCAGTCCGCGACTGCTACGACGCTGTAATAGTCCCACTTGGTCGATTGTTTGATTTGTTTTTTTTTTATTTTTGTTGTTTACGTATATATCTAAGCCCTCTAAGTAAAATCTTAAAGTTGTTACAGTCTGAGACTAATGATTTTCTCTGAGCACTTAAGATTTTAGTGCCCAAGGTTTGAATTTAACTAAGAAAAGAAAGAGGTGTGGGTAACTGTGAAAAATCCTGCTCTGTATATTGCTACTAGATTAACGTAATACAAAGAGAAAGCTAGGAAGTGCTTTCCACCATTCCCTTACATATTCATATTTTTGTTTGCTCATAGATTTATTCATTCATTTCTCTATTTTTATTTATTTATTCATTTATTCGTCGATATATTTATGTAGTAATTAATTAATTTATTTATTCATTTACTTTTTTTTTGCAGGTGCTACTGCTCTTATCCTCGTTGGCATCTGCATCGTATTCCTCGTCTTCATTAGTTTCGTCGTTTTCATGAAGAAACTCCGGCGGCAGCATCTGGAGAAGAAAGTCGTATCAGACCTCGACAAGGAGTACAAGAAGTGAGGATACATATACTTTAATTCTTTATCATATTAGTAACAGGCTGCCTCCCGTGTAAGGGGGGAAGAAAGCTTTTGGTATATGTATGTATATTAGTAACGTTACTCTCACGTTTCAAATGTTTTCTGTTACTCCATACACTTTCATAAATGGCTACGGTTTTCTTTGGTTATGCTTTTTTTTCTAAATGTAATTCTCCCTTCACTTCCCTGCCCCTTTTTCAAATTCTAATCTCGTTCATTATTTGTTCATTGATAAGTTCATTCATTCGACAAAACACGTCCTTACCAAATCCCTCGGCAAACACTGTCATATGGCTTGTCTAAGTCTACAGCAGGCTCTCTATCGCTTTACCATTTGACAAGAAACCACGAGAACAGTAATTCTTGTCTGATAATATTTGCAATATTCCATCCTTTTAATTACGTTCAACCCTGTTATTGAAAAAAAAAATAACTTTAGCCTCATCTCGAACTGATACGTAGTGAACAGCATTAATGTGTTCTTCATGCTCATTGGTGTCTACAGCGGTGTGTGTGCGTGTGTGTGTGTGTGTGTGTGTGTGTGTGTGTGTGTGTGTGTGTGTGTGTGTGTGTGTGTGTGTGTGTGTGTGTGTGTGTGTGTGTGTGTGTGTGTGTGTGTGTGTGGTGAGAGAGAGAAAGAGAGAAAGGATATTTATCATGTGGACATTACTTCTGCTTGAGATATTTCGTCTTTCGATCCAGATCTTTGTACCTGAGCAATGCGAGCCAACGTTTTTTTTTTTTCCAAGTCTATATATAGTGAATCAAATTTCATTCAAACTCCAGTATAAAACTCATAAATAACCCGATAAAAACTGGGGCATGATATATCTGTATGAATTTTGACTTTTGGGTAACATAAAAAAGAAATATTCGGCACAGAAGGTAAAATATGTTGATCGATATATAACTTTGCTTCTGGGAGATGCAAACTTAAACAAAACTTCAAAGACAGCCCAATGGGGAAAAAAAAAGAAAAAAGACAAAATGGCTTGTCAACCTTTTACAGACAAGCCTCCCCCATGCCTCGGCAGACACAACGTGCGAGGAAAGATCTGTTCGGGTTACCAAAATATAACCAACAAACCAGTTCCACTTTCGGCGATTTCTCGGTAAGCGTGGGTCTTTGACTTCTGTTAAAGGAGAAGAAAGATGGCGACCCACACATTGATATGTATTACCTGATGAGTTTAACGTGAACAAGCATAATCAGTATCTGATACTCAGAGTAGCTATTGGCGTTCAAAATGGTCAGACCTAATGTCCTACTAAGTACAAGAGCATCTTCCAAGATAAAAAAAAAGGCTCGAATTGAAAACAGCTTTTTGATAAAAGGCTACATGATAACTCGACGTAAAGAAACTAAAGTTTCCGTAACGTTAAAATATCAATAAAATGACTATGATGATCAGCTTTACCGTTTTACCAACAATCTAAGAAAGAAACGGTTGAAAAGAATTTTCTCAGACACTGTAAATATTTCAGGTTGTCAGAATAGATGAGACATGCGACACAACTCTAGTTTGCTTTTGCAGTGCTTTTGGAGGAAATCTCATCGTTTAAGATATCAGGGTTGACAAACTTTCTTTGGTTCCTTTATAACCCTGCGTCACGTTGACAGTAGCCATTCTCATTCTGTCTACACTCATACTTTCAACATATAATATATCTTTCTCTCTCTTTTTCACACACACACACACACACACACACACACACACACACACACACACACACACACACACACACACACACACACACACACACACTTATACTTATCCCACATCATTCCGGAATATAAATTTTAGTTATGCTACAAAACAGAAATGGTTTTGGTTATGCTTTATGATTCTTATTTGGGGTTATGGCTCGTCTTTACAGGTCTTACAGCAACAACGGGTACCAACCATCGAACTTAGCGCCGGCTGCCAACTTCCTGAGTAGTTTCGGGGGTGAGGGCGGCGGTGGAAAAGGCGGCGGCGGTTTTCTCAAAAGCCCCATGCTCTTCGCCCCTTACGCCGACGGAAACCAGATCGACGCCAAGAAGCAGAAGGAGATTCTCGCTACCTTCCTCAGGTGATTATGGAATCGTGGTGTTTGGGGTCTTTAACAGTCCTACAAAACTGTCCATTTCTGTATGTGTCAGGGAGACTTCACCCCTCAGTCTGACGTGATTGGGCCAAAGGTAAATTTTAAGCAGTCTACAACATCTCGTCATCTTTCTGTAGACATGACGTCAAGTCGCAGGAAGCGGGTGGAATTACTTAGACATTATTAGGATGAATAGATTACTATTAGGTATTAATCATATGCCTTACAGTAGATAATACAGCCTGTCTTCTTGCTAATCTTATCCCCTTAGTAAATTCAAATATACATGTGTGTGTGTGTGTGTATATATATATATATATATATATATATATATATATATATATATATGTATATATATATATATATATATATATATATATATATATATATATATATATATACATGTGTGTGTGCGTGTCCTTATTTGTTTGCCTATTTATGTATCTATCTATATCTTTATGTTCGATTTGCCAGACTCATAATTTAATTTGATGTATTTCTTTTTCACAGCATTGATCCTGCAGCCACATCCAACAAGCTAGGACGTGTGTGGTTCTCTTGCTACTATGATTATGTCGAAGGTCTCCTCTGTGTCCACATTCTGCACGCCAGGTAATTATCACCTCCACCTACAGTGTAGTTACATGGGCTCAAGGTTAAGATTCTTGTAATTTCCTGCGTCCAGTCATTACAAATTGATGCCCAATTCGGCACAGCGACAGCGACGTACTGGTTTACGAATAATGATTGTGTTTAACGGGTGGGATATGGCTGTAGTGCAAGGTTCATAATCGTCTCAATTATAATGTTTCGACGCGGTGACGTCACCGTGGTGGTGTTGATATAGTTTTCAAGATATTTCTGATTCAGACAACTAAAGTCGTCCGTTTTTTTCTCTCCTTCTTTAGGTATATTCAAGGACCAAGCCCCACAAATACCAAGGCTGGGGAGGTTCACGTCGAAGCTTCTGTACTGACGCCTCTGAATAAGATTCTTGCGGCCGACAAGACCAACTCGAGGAAGGCCACGATGGCTCCGATCTTCAACGAAACGCTTACGTTCACGGTGAGTTCCGAGAGTTGTTATTACTAGTGTCGTTTATAATATTGGTTTTATACTTTAGTTGATCCTATTCTACTATTTGTTTTAGTCAAGAAATTAAAACCTTTATGAGGATGGTACGATTTTTCTTTTTCTAAAGCTTGTTATTAGGTAGTAAGATTTAAAGACTTGTTTCTGACTTTGGTTAGACAATTTTACTCAACACTTGGGTTATTTTATGATCATTGCAGAACCCTAAATTATACAATTGATCTTAAGAAAGTCACCGATAGTTTGATCAATGGAGCCACGTGATTTGCAAATCGATTTAAAAGCACGTGATGCATAGCCCACACCTAAGCTTGTTGGTGAATCTTTGTTCTTTTCATTGCAGGTTGGAGCGGAAGAAGTGACGCAGTTTGTCGTTCGACTCGTCCTCTACCATGACGACGCAGACAAAAACGAAAGTCGGGCAGTCGGTAGTGTCGTCGTTCCCCTTCACACCATCGACCTTTGTTCGCAGTCCACCATCTTCCGAGATTTGCAGTAGAAGAAGACGCTGCCACCCTATTCCACATTATACAATTCGCCCTCAAATGCAAACAGCAGTCAGCGGCAAGCGTTCCCTCTGCTGTATCATCCCGGACACCTCATTCCACTTGGCTTCCTGTTGCTGTTCCTCAGTTTGCCGGTGCAGTGGAGCGCAATGGAACGTTGCAGAAGTCTTTCCAAGCTGTATCGCGTCTCCTCACCAACGTCGTAGGAAACTTGCACAAGTATTTTTGCACCGTACCCGGTCTCTCATACTTTGCCTGGAGACTTCCACTGGTCTCTCGTACCTAGACAGGAGATTTGACCAGGAAGCTGGAGACCTGTAAGAACAGAAGTGGCTTTAAGGATATTTCTGGTCCGGTCGATTTATCACGACCCGTTTCTTTATAGCATTCGAGTTTTGAAGAAAAACATGCTTGAAGTGACCAGGTTCTTTAGTAATATTCCACAGACGTCCCTTGTATTTCTGTGATATCTATAAAAAAAAAACTACAGACTTCCCATTGACCAGTAGCAGTAACTGAACTTCTAGAACCTTCTCATAATATACTGACTCCCTGGTCTGTCTTTCGTAATGTGGAGTTGACTTGCTCCCTAACTTTGAAGTATTACTAGAGTGATTTGTCTGTCTGTCTGTCAGGATTCTTTTTCTGTGTCACCTTTCTTCCTTTTTCAATATCCATTGATCATCCTTATTTATTTATGCTAAGATAAATTGTCGATAATTTAGTGTGTATTACGACAATTTTCATTTCGTCTGTGATGACCATGAGTCATAAGACAATGCCCCCTGTGATGATCACAGAGGGGCAATATGTAATTTGTATAAGATACATATTAAGTATACAGAGTATATCAAACGAATTATGGTGTTTGCAAAGGCTTATTTCTGAACCTTTTGGAACAGAAACCGTTGAAAAAAACAAGTGCATAGCGTATTGCGCTGCGCAGTGTAAACAAACCAATATGCTGAAAGGGGCATTCGGAGCTGCAAGCGATGGAAAAAAGTGGCGCATTTTAAATTACTTGCTTTTGGTGTGTAGTTTTCATAACAAATGGACTTAAGAAAAAACATGTAAAATAAACCAAGGTTACATTTAAGGAGTGGAACGGCTTTTGGTAGAACTGCTTAGAGTTTGCGAAACTGTTTTGTTTTTGCATTCAACCCAAGTTGTCCCAGCATAACATGGTTGACTTTCAGTATTGTACACTAGTTTTTTTCATTACACGTGTGAAATGCAAACCAGCTTCGAGAGTTAACCACAAATACTTTAATGCAAAAACTCAACGATTTCAATGGATCATCGTTGACATGTTCAAAAATCCTTCAAGAAGACCTTGAAGAACTTCCCATTTCTCTAATTGAAAAGATAAAAAGATTTATTCTTTAAATTGTTAGAATTTCGAAACTAGCCAACATGATCCACAATCGCTTGGTTATACTACATTGTGATTATACTGCGATGTGATGGACCTACAAATATGTGATATATCTTCATGGTAATTTTTAGAAGCGTACACTTACACGATATACCAATAGAAAATTAAATACTCATTGAGTAAAATATAATACACCAACGTAATATACGTTTTTCTTGGCGAGAATCAATAACAGAAAAAGTTGCTAAAAGCGATACACTAACAAACGGAGCCACGACAACTGCTTGAGACGCCATCTTTGTTTGGATAGATGCGGAGGTCGAAGACCATCGGTACACAACACCATCGTCAAACTGACATTGAAAGAACTGGACAAACGACAATATGGCGTCTCGAACATATCGTCGCAGCTCCGTTCGGTTGTGTATTTGCTTTTAGCATTTTTTTTTCTGCCATGAAAAACGTATGTCATATTGATGTATTATAATTTACAAAATGATTATCTGAATTTCTATTGCTATATCACGTAGGTGTGCACTTCTTTAAAAATACCTTTTTCATTAATATAGTTTGGAGTGCTCCTGAATGTGTGATATCTTGCCTATGTATACATACATCCATGCATATAAAAACAAATGGTGACTCAAGTTTCACTGACTGGGAATCCGCGACCTCATAATATCCGGCGACAGTCTTCGGGTCCTCTCGCAGATCTGTCTGGGAAGAAACTTTTTTTTTTTTTTTTTGTCACCGAATAACAGGAAAGAGAGAAATAATAATAATGAAAAATAGAAAAAGAAGTCGAAGTTGGTTACTGGACATGTTCCGGAGACCATGTACCAGCCCTTGCATATATACAACTACAGTGTATATAGAAATATTAGTACATGTACTGCATTCATGAATATGTACATATATGCACACGCATGAATATATATGCACACATATCATATGATTCGAAATATATATATCCACATATATAGATGTATTTACATATATACATATACATGTATATATCCATATCCATTTATATACATTTACATATATACATATGCACATACATATATAAGATCCATACATTCACACAGTACCCTATACATAATGGCATCCGAGAGTATTTTTCATATTTTGTGTATTACTGTATCATTGTCGTCGCTGATTGGTTAACTATTGCCATATTTGCGATGACTTATTGAGCTTCCAGATTGTATAGGAACGAGTCCGGAGATAGATGAATTAAATAGAATCTATTAATCAATTAGATATATACATGCACATATGTATGTATAGATCGTCCCTGCAACATTATGCAGAAGTTGTAAACGATTGTTCCGTAGGAACAAAAAGATAGCGTATTGTAAATATGTCATTTTGAGGACGTATATTTAGTGATTAGCGCACTAGAACAATACTGATAAAATGCTGTGGCCTTCTTTCTACGGGGATGGTAGAGTAGTAGTAATTACATGATTTTTCTTGCAACAATTTATTTGTAATGGTGCTCCACAATTACTGATATCACTAAATAGGTTCTATGCAGGGTATAGCAATAAAACGTGTCGTTTTAGAAAGAGTGTTACATTCGAATTGTTGCAATAAAGATAATATAGTCATATCATTGCAGTGATATACGTACACTTCGACTCCAGTAATTACATTGTATAAAACTGTGGTCATCTTGTAACACCGCC
This sequence comes from Oratosquilla oratoria, assembly GCF_046742065.1. Classification (NCBI taxonomy): domain Eukaryota; kingdom Metazoa; phylum Arthropoda; class Malacostraca; order Stomatopoda; family Squillidae; genus Oratosquilla; species Oratosquilla oratoria. Next base: position 7,649,311 of record NC_134817.1, on the reverse strand, counting down.
ACAGTATAATATGATGAAGCGTAGATATTTTTACAAATCGACCTCTATACAGCAGCTTCCAGGAATTTTACAGTGTGTGTGTGTGTGTTTGTGTGTGTATAATGTATATATATATATATATATATATATATATATATATATATATACATACATACATATATATGTTACAGGGAGAAGCGTAAACACCAGACACAATAAATCTCTCACTTTGATTCTAGTGTCTACGCTTCTTCCTTCAACACAGATCCCAGACTCCAGATCTTCACCCTTATCAATACATACATACATACATATATATATATGTGTATATATATATATATATGTGTGTGTGTGTGTGTGTGTGTGTGTGTGTGTGTGTGTGTGTGTGTGTGTGTGTGTGTGTGTGTGTGTGTGTGTATGCGTGCGCGCGTGTGCGAACAGGAAAAAGTACCTTCACCGCTGGTTACGAAACCAGAGAGTAGTCAGAAAAATCTTTCGTACATTACATCCTCAGATAATACTCTCGATTCTTACATTGTCTGGCAATGTAGTACATGGAAGATCTTACCATCTACTCTTTGTGTTCTCCTGTGGATTTCTGCAAATGATCAGAAAGTGTGACATTGACAAGAAAAGAGAGATTCATCTTCCAGAACTGCCAAATCTGTTTTGTTTCAGTAAGCAGACCCGTTTTCGTTTAATGCACATGACTAGGTGATTCGTATCATTTGAATTGTCTAAGTTCCCTCTTATTCCGAGTAATTGACTTCTGATGAAAATCATGGAGTGCATATGATTCTCGGATTAATTAACTTCTGTTTTTTGTCAGACCGTCAAGCTTTTTCATTGTGTTTACAGGTATTTAGGATGTTATTTTTCCAACGACCGAGTGTTTTTCAAAATGCAGAATGTAGACAGAGAGAGAGAGATAAATTGGCAATGGTGAAGTATAACCAAAGTGTATAATATGGCAAAGATGCCTGCTACCTATGACATAAAGAGACATTGTCACTCGCTTATGTCCTACTGTCGTATACCAATTCTACTTCCGAGTCTTATCTATCCTTATATTCTGTCACACACAGATATGTATGTATATATATATATATATATATATATATATATATATATATATATATATATATATATATATATATATACACACACACACATTTTCTAATACCTCCATTTGTTCATCCCCGAAATAAACTAAGTAGCCTACTGTACATCATCATATGCACTCTTTGTTCACTCGCGTTACCCCACTGTTGTTTGTTCCTTTCCCCGCATTGCTCGCCTCCATATCCTTTACCTTATTTATTTAATGTATTTGTCCAGGAATTGCGTGTGTGCGACCGTGCATGTGATTTCCTTACTATTTCCACATTCCATACGTGTGAGAGTGTGCATCTGTCCATGCGCATGTACACATCTACATCTACAAATTTACATTAATAAATCTGTATTTCATATGTCTGTGCGCGTGCTTTTCCATGCGTTTCATACATTGTGTACGTGTGAGTACAGGTGTATACAGTCATAGGAATTTCAGTGTGTATTGTATACATAAATCAGTGTCTCTTAATTTTTTCTCTCTTTTTTCAATAACTTGGTCGGTTCTTCTCACAAGTAGTATCATTATGACCGATTTTTTATTGGTACTTTCGCTGTATTCTGCAAGGAATACATTTATTACATCTTTCAGTAGGCTGTTATTATAATTATTATTTTAGAGCAAGTCTGAAAGATATACCTTGTTTCTTCATTTGAAATACAACCTTAGTGTTCAGCAAAATCGGTGTTTTTTTCAACCCCTTTATGAAACTGCATGAAACTCGCGAAGAAGTGAAAGCTGACGAAGTCGTCATTCATTAATTCGTGAACATTCGACAGACGTAAACAAACTTTCACATCTAAGCTGGGGTACTAAACCAGTTAATTCTAGGGGTAGGAGACATAACCAGTGCAATGGTACTGTATATTTACCATAAAGCATAATGTACATGCATTGTATCCTACTAATTGACATTTCTAATTTGAAATAAAAAGTACCTTTGTTCAGTAATTGGATATAATCATTTCTCATCAAGGTTTGTATCACTAATCATTTTCATATGTCTGCATTGTAATTATACTGGATAGGGGCACTGAAAAATGTTAAGAATCAATCTAAACAATGTTTGAACACATGAACTATGGCGATTAAATGAGCTTCAAATTGAAGTTTTAAATTTTATTTGGATAAACATTCAACCAAAATATATGTTAATTTGTTATACAATTTTGTTTGTTTTATTTGGCTGTTTTGTTCACTTCAATTTTTTGCTCTACATCCAATCTTGTTTTGCACCAAAAGATCTTTCGTCGGATTTTTTTTTTTACATTGTAATGTGTGAACACACAAATTTGGGAAATTAATTCAAATTAATTATTCACAAAAGATTATCCAGGGGAGTTAGCTACTGATACACTGTCGTCTGGTAAACATTGATCGATTCGTCGATGCAACATACAAATATAAAAGTTCTCCACTACGTGGACGAAATTATGAAAAAACGTAAAATGTCTATTGCGCGGTGACATGGTTTCCGCATGGAATAGAAGATATAAACAAGATTGAGAGAATACACAAGCAGTAACCATATTGCTTCCCAGCATTATTGATAAAATATACGAAGAGGTATTAAAAGCAATCTGTCATTATTGCAAAAAGAGAAAGAGACGATTTGATATATGTGTTTAGGTCAGTAAAGTTGGTAACACTGCTCGGGAATTGCAGGGTCATGAAGATGAATTGAAAAAGACCATAACTCTAAAGAATTAAAGAAACAGTTATATGGATGCGTCCACTTCAGGAGTAGCTGTTCATATGATCCAAACCAAAAAAAAATAGCCAAATTTAAAACTAGGTATGATGGTTAAAAAAAAAGACCTCACCTTACCGTATATGAGGTAACTATAGATGTAACCTTACCGTATATGAGGTAACTAAAGATGTAACTCAAAAAAGTGCTGTTTTTTATACAAAAAAACATACTTTTTATAAAAAAAAAACTTGACCCCCCAAAAAAACATGGATTTTTTTTTTTTTTTTTATGCAGCTCCTGCCACTTATCCACCACTACTACAACCACAGCCATCAACCAGCAGGGATTCTACTGCTTCAAGCAACATCCCTACTTTCCAGCTTGAGTCGGATGATTCAGAAACGGAATATTCTGCGGGCTCAGTTGATGAACCGCCCAGCCCCGGCCCCAGATTTCCCCATCTGATGTAGAGGAGCCTGAAGAGGAACAACAGGAACCGCAGAACTTGGATTGATGAAGTCAGAAGTTCAGAGCCTACTATATCTATAATGTCTGAGTCTAATGCCTGTTCCTAGGTGTTGAAATATGAATATTTGTTATTGTGCATCTTGTGTTGTTTTTGATTGAATGTATAATGCAATGTATAGTTAGAATTTTGTCATTTGATTTATTGTATAACCTATACTTAATTTGCATGTATAAGAAAGTTTAGTTGCTAGGCCTGAGAGATTTCCCGAGCTAAGGGAAACATTACGCTTCTCCAAGTTAGTCATTGTGAAGCCACAGTGTGGAGAGGTCGTCGTGTACATTTTTGTCTGAATATAAACTTAATCGTGTCATGTGCATTGTGCCTTTCAAGAACAATAAACAGTTAAGTATTTTTCTAAGCGTTTATATAATACCCATAGCTTTCAACACTAGGAACTCCCCCCCCCCTCCCCCACCGCCCTCCAGGGAATGGCCCTGACAGAAGGCTTCATTTTCTTCTGTCCTTGCACTCTCTTCTTGTTTTTTCCAGACCCATGATTAATTTGTGCATGCCTTATTGTATATCCTATTTTATGTGTATGTTTAACCATTCATGACAAGGAAATTTGGAGTGTTTAATCTTTGAAGATTATACTAAGAGTAAATTTTGTAAGGTAGCCATATTGGCCCATATACAGTATCTACATTTGTTGCAGCATCTGAGTCCTGACTAAAAAGGTCAATTACTTGTTTATTTTTGTACTGTGTCTGATGTCTCTTTGGATAAGGTAGATACGCATATGTGGAGGGATGAAATACTTACACCTGTTTTCATATACTTGATATTTAATATCTGAACAAATTTGGACGTGTAAAAAAAATAAAAAAAGTTAGTTTTTTTTTAATTTTGCGATTTTTTTCATCACTAGAGGTAACCACACATACACCGTTTTGACGGTGCAGTGGTACCGTTCTTAACCGCTAATACAGCGATCCGAATTCGAGTCCTGCCCAGGGCTGATAAAAAATCAGCATCGCTACAGCGAGAGCTGGCACTCCAACTCTGGTGGGCAAGTTTTGTGTGTGTAAGGTCACATCATTATCCATGGATCGAGCCATATTTGAGCTCTGAGCTCTCATTCGGGAGAGTAGTAGTTGTCGATCATGAGCCAAACACGTGATCCAAGACCATGGTGAATATCACACATACACAATAACCCCACTTAATCACCTGACTTGATTTCTACCCCCAAATAAACATCGTTTTTATGCAGGACGAATACCATACTTAGATGTTACCTTACTCGGGTATTGAACTTTGTGTGAATCAGTAATAACGAACTCCATACACGAATTAGTTTGTGACTGTCCAACTTTTGAACCCAATTTTCTTTCTGTTTTTGGAAAAGCATATTCATTGTCCGTTTATTTATGATTAATAAACATAAAAGGCAGAAATAGAGGAATGTTGATGACACCAACTGAATTAAATGGGAGTTGGACAGAATACTTTCAAGAATTACCATATAGATGTGCAGCCACGATCCAGAGTTCACCCCGGGGTAGAATATATGCATTTCTCGTCGGGAACTGCGAAAGTTCCGAAACTTCACGAGCCATCAGACGAAACACTATTTCCGTCAGAGTTTTAGATAGCCAATATCAATAAGTCTTTATTTGTGATATATTCATTCATCGGACGTTAAGTATATATATATATATATATATATATCATATGTATTTATATTTGAATTTTCAATCTTGTACATATTACTTGTTTATTATTATCAGGAGGCCCTACATCAGTTCAATTCTAGGGTTTGTGCAGGCAAGTTGGATACTCAATTTCTTTGGTTATACTTCTGGGTCTACATGTTTTGCAAAGGCTGAGTAATAAGTTAAATGATGACGTAGTCATAGGTCACTTCCTACTTTTCCCAACGTGCTTAATGGTTGATTTATTTTGTTGCTTGATTATTTAAACCCAAAAGCCGTTTGTAACCGCTGCCTACTCCGAACGCGATTATTCCTCATGAATTATATTTGCGCTTTAAAATGCACCCGATATACAGCTTAATTAAAAAAGTTAGATCAACATTGTACGTAAGAATATTTCTGCTTTAGAGTGTTACAATGACGTGAGTAAGGTTCGCTGTAACAGACGGCAGATACACAAAAGTCGATGGAACTCACAAAGTATTCACTCGGACATCAACTCTGCAGGTGGTCTGGAACTGCCCATACATGAACGCATGAGAGACGGTATGATAATGATACCAATACAGTGACGATATCCAGAAAAAACAATAACCTATTATCTGTCTGTTTATTATTATTTGCTTGATTATCATTTATTATGTTAATTTATTATTATTTACTATTTACATATTTGTTTATTATTTAACTACCTATGCCTTTACTCATTCATTTATTATTATCTATATTATTATAGTTTTTATTTATTTATTTATTTATTCATTTATCATGGTTGGGTCGAAAGACGTCTAGGGTAAACATGTACTTTGAAAATTCTATCAATACCCTGACCTCCGACCTCCGCTCTCTCATTAGAAATATCGAGTTCTTCATACAAGTTCAACAATGCTACTACAGCTGTAGACTTCAACAAAGCATGTATTCAAAATGACCTTCCAATATATATATATATATATATATATGTGTGCGTGTGTGTGTGTGGGTGTGTGTGTGTGTGTGTGTGTGTGTGTGTGTGTGTGTGTGTGTGTGTGTGTGTATACACACACACAGGGTGTTCGGGATCAGTTTGACACTTTTTTCGGAAAAGAAAGAAAAACGTCATATCTCGGCCAAAAATTGATGTCTTCTCAAAATTCAAAGTGCATCTCTTAGAGGATCTTTTGCCAAATGCAGCTCACTCAAACTGCCCTGAGCCTCCAGGCGGGACCTGAACCTGCAGCACACGGCCTTCACGGTGTCCTTCGACTGATGCCTGAACACCAATTTGGTCCTGGTAATCAGCTCGTCCTTGGTATTGCAGACGTTAAGATTGGTGTCTTTTTCAACTGCGCCCCACACATAATAGTCCATGGGGTTACAATCAGGCGAGTTAGGGGGGTGGGGGCAGATGTTGGGACTGGTGAAGTCGTAGAAATTCTCAGACAGCCACTTCTGGCTTTTCCCGGAGATATGACACGGAGCTGAGTCCTACTGCCACACGAATGGTCTTCCCGCAGCCATCCTCTCCACCCAGCGCATGACAACAGTTGACAGCAACTCAATATGGCCAACTGAAGTGAGTCTGAGTCCCCCTTCAAAGATATGGGACAGCATGACGTGGACTTAGATGGAAACACAACCAAAGACCATCACAGTTTGAGGGAATTTTATCTTCATGAAGCGCGAGACTTCGTGCGGACTGTGGGCTAACCACCTGTTCTGCACGTGGTGCAACTGGTCCTGGTAGAAGTTCTTCTCGTCTGAGAACCACAGCATCCCCGGCTCGACTGGGTGTTTGACCTTGTTGAGGAGTTTCTTGGATTTTGTAAGGCGGTTTTCTTGGGCCTTGGCAGTGAGCAGTTGTCCATTAAGGGGCATTTAGACGGCCAAACGGTTTGTCAAACAAGTGTTTGAAGTGATGTTTGACCGTGTGAACAAGGTATTTGGTTGTCAAACACGTTCGACAAACGTGTTTGACGACCAAATACCCCGTTCACAGGATCAGACATCACTTCAAACACGTTTGACAAACCGGGTTTGTCAAACTGTTAGGCCGTGTAAATTGCCCTTTACGCCCCTTGTATGAGAATAGCGAATATCCTTGTTCAGCGCTTTCATTATAGTCGCCACTCCGACGCCCATCTCTCTCGCCAAGGTCCGCATTGCCTTGCCTCGATCTTGCCGGACCTTTTTTCAGCTTCTCGGCAAATTTCGTTGTGCGGACAGAAAACGCCTGCTATGATCCTTCCTGCTAGCCACTGCTTCCACATCTCCGTCGCAATTCTCCAGCTCACATCTCATGGCATTCAAGGAGCACTGACCTGCAGCTAAGTTTTTTTTTTTTTTTTTAAATCCGGCGCGAATCATGATGCAGGTCACTCTTCCAGTATTCCGGTGCTTTCCAGTCACCCATGCTCCCTAGCTTTCACACCCACCAATAGTACACAGAATCAGCTATCCGTTGCACTTTCAAGCATTCGTCCTGACGCACGACAGTTTTCCCGTCAACCCAGGGATGACACTTTGGAGTCCATCTTGCTTGTATCCTGCAAGGTGTGAATCGATCAAATTGTGAATACATATTATTATCAAAGTATGTGCTTTTATTGCCACCCTACTACAAATACCGGGATGAGGTGGCTTTCAATTTGTACTTTTGACATTGAAGTTTCAGTGGATATAGTGGTGACTAGGGATACCTATCTCTATTTTTCTAAGGGCAATAGGTTGTTGACGTCCGAGTCGGTAAGTTTATTGGTATGGTATGGTTTATATTCTCCATTATGTATTCCACGGTTTCTTTTGGAGAGTTGGATATTTTCTTGGAGTGGGTGTCTTTAAAAGAAGTCTATACGAAAATTAAAAGGGGGCTACAGCTCCTGAGCAGTTGGGTTATTCATTAGGCCTTGTACCGTGACTCAGGAGGCATGTGGCAGAAGACTTGGATATCGAGGCATACATTTATATAAGATAGAAAGTGGCGAAAATGGTTGGAGACGTTGGAAACGTTTACAAAGGATTACAAAGGCGGAGCATGCCGACAGGAGACCTTTTGATCCATATCTAGGTCGGATGAAAAAAAAAAAAAATCATATTAATAATAAATTAAAACTATAATAATGTAAAAATAACAAATAAAATACATAAATAAATGCATAGGTATAGTTGAATAACAAACAAAAAGGTAAATAGTAAATGATTATAAATTGACATATAACTAATAATAAATGAAAATCAGACAGACAAATTATAACAAAACAAAAACAAATAATATAAGATAAATTATAATCATTACAGCATCTTACTTAAGTATTTATCTAAATGATTCTTAAAGCTTCGAACTGAACTACATTGCACTACCTGTGCAGGAAGTTTATTCCATTCATTAACTACACGGTTGGCAAAGTTGTTTCTACCTACTTCCAAATTTAATCTATTTCCGGACAGTTTGAGACCATTGTTTCTTGTCTGATTCTCATTCAATGTGAAAATTTTGTCACTTTTGATGTTGTCAATTCCCATTAAAATCTTAAAAACCTGTATCAAGTCACCTCCGAGTCTACGCTTTTTTAGGGGGAAAACAGATTCATGTGCTTAAGTCGATTTTCGTATGATTTATTTTTGATATTTGGAATCAGTTTTGTGGCTCGCCGTTGTACTTTTCCCAGTCTGTCAATGTCTTTAATGAGATTCGGTGACCATACGGAAACAGCATATTCCAAATGTGGACGAACTAACGATTTATATAGCTTGTTAATGAGTGATGGACTTTTGAAATCAAAAGATCGCGCAATCAGTCCCAGAATCTTATTTGCTTTCTCAGAGGCTGAAATACACTGCTTGGATGATTTGAGGTCGTTACTGATAATTACGCCGAGATCTTTTTCACTATCCACTTTTGTTAACGAATTTCCAAATAACTTGTAATCGTACTTACTGTTATTTTTACCTATGTGCATTTACTTGTGTTAAATTTCATTAGCCACTTTTCAGACCATTGCTGTAATTGATCTAAATCTTCTTGAATATCTAATTGGTTTGAGTGATCATTTGCCACTCCGCACAGTTTTGTATCATCAGCAAATTTGGAAACAGTAGATTTTAGTCCATTGTCTATATCATTTATATATACTATGAATAGAAGTGGCCCAAGAACGGAACCCTGAGGAACTCCACTTGCAACATTTTTCCATCCAGAAGTTTTTCCATTTAAAACAACTCTCTGTTTTCGACCTTTCAACCAATTACTAGTCCAACCACTTATTCCATGCAAAGCTAATTTAGTAAGTAGTCTTTCGTGTGGGATGGTATCAAAAGCTTTTGCAAAGTCTAGATATATTAAATCTATATTGTTTCTTTTGTCATAATTCGAGATAACTGTGTTGTAGAATTCGAGTAAGTTAGTCACGCAAGAACGTTTCCGTCTGAAACCATGCTGGCTATCATTTATCAAACGGTTACTTTCTAAATGATATTCGATATCATCTCTGATGATAGTTTCCATTATTTTTCCTACGATCGAAGTCAAACTTATAGGCCTATAGTTATTTGGTTTCTTTTTGTCACCTTTTTTGAATATGGGAGTAACGTTAGCTAGCTTCCATTCTCTTGGGACATCTCCGGATATGATGGATTTCTCGAAAATAATTTCTAATGGAACAACAATCTCATTTTTCATTTCCTTTAAGATTCTTGGATGCCAACCGTCAGGCCCTGGTGTTTTATTAACTTTGAGTTTGTCTATACACCTTTTAATTTTTTCTTTTGTTATATTTACCGTAGTGAGTAAGTTTACCCCAGACTTTTCACAGGTTTCAGTTTGGAATTCACTTTGAGGTGTTTCGTTTACGAATACCGAGCTAAAATAATTGTTTAAGATATTACACATTCCTTCATTTGAATATTCAAGTTGACCGTCAGCAGATAATAGTGGACCAATGTGATTCCTAACCTTTTTATCTCTAATGTAACTATAGAATTCTTTGGGATTCTCTTTGGATTTATCAGCGATGTTCATTTCGTATTGTCGTTTTCTTTTTCTTATTGTCTTTTTTAAATCTCTCTGTATTGATACATAACTTTCATAGTCATTAGATGCACCCGAGCACTTATATTTCTTATAAGCCTGTCTCTTTTTAGCAATACTTTTTTCAGTTTCTTTGTCGAGCCACTTTGGGCGAGCCTGATTTGGGGGACGTCTGTCCTTAAAAGGAATGTAAGTTTGAATCATCTTAGTGAGCGTATTTTGAAATATTTCCCACATCTGATCTACAGGCCTTTCGTTTAATTTTGCCTCCCAATCTGTAAGCTGAAGCTCCTGACGTAGTTCTATGAACTGAGCTTTTCTGAAATCGGGTATTTTAGAAGCACAAGTATCTATTCTAAAATTGTTTAGGAGTTTGAATCTGACTAAATTGTGATCGCTATTTGCAACAGATTCACCGACTTCTACATCAGTTACCATGCTTTCGCGGCTAGTGATCAATAAATCGAGCAAGTTTATTTATTTATTTTTTATTTATTTATTTTTTTTAGAGAGAGGTAAATTTAAATGAGATGTATGATTCATCATTAGGCACTGACCTCAAGAACACCTCTAGATCTACTGGGGAAGGTTTTGAGTCAATTCTGACGGAATTTTGTCAAAGGAGGAACTCTCACGACTTTTCAAGCAGTTATGAATTGGCATGAATGCAGGCCATCATTTGCTTCTTTTCTACTTAAATGTTTGATGCCTGTCAAAAGGAAATGTAACAATATTTGAGCTTAGAGATTAGTTAAATTATTTCTAATAGTTCAGAGCAAGATTTTTTTTCTGGTTGGAAGACGAGAAACGGATCATGAGCCTTGCCTATTTGGTTGACATTTTAGCAGCTGAATAAACTGAATCTTCCGATACAAGTAAAAAATACAAACATCATAAAATTCATGGATGCCTCGAAAGCTTCCATCAGCAAGCTGGAAAATTGAAAGAGAATAGGGAACAACTACAATGAGCTATCATTTCTTATGTTGGTGAAGAGTGCTTCCAGGATTTGCAAAAAATTAAACCTTGCAGCATTTGACAGCACTGGAAAATTAATCCAGCTGGTATTTCTCTGAACTCAGTGAAGACGAGGTTGACTTGGTGCGCAATTCATTAAAATTGTCAGATGAAAAGTTCCTGATGACTGTAGAGATAAATATCTAGAGCTGAAAACTGATTCATGAATAGGATATGTTCAAAGAGAAATCAGTCACAGAATTCTGCCACTTGATGTGCAATTCCTACACAAAAGTAGATAGAGTTCCCATTTGTCTCAACATATCTTTGAGAGTCTAGCTTTTCAACACTGCTGCAATTCAAAACTAAACAGCAGAGTAGATTGGAGGTTGAAAATGACCTGCATTGTGCCCCTTTCAAGCACTCCTAGTATCCCAGATTTGGCTAAGAAACAATCGCAGGTTTCACATTAGCTAGTCTCCATATGAATTGCAAAACCCTGGCATCTTGTTTCTGTGTAGGGAATCACAGTACCATGTCACTTTAGTTTTTATTTATTGCACTATGTTTCAATTTGGTCTTAAGTACTGGATGATTACTAGAAGAGTGCCTGTATAGTGCCACTTTACAAGGGAAAGGGGGTTAAATGTGAGTGTAGTCGTTTCAGATGTATCAGTTTGTTGAGTGTAGATGGGAGGGTTTGGAGAGGAATAGAGTAATTGGCAAGCAACAGTGTGGGTTTAGGAAAGGCAAAGGTTGTGTAGATCAGATTTTTGTGGTAAGGCAGATTGAGAAAGCTTTTCAAAAGGTAAGGATGTCTTTGGCTTTCATGGATTTGGAAAAGGCGTACGACATGGTACTGGAAGGCACTGTGGGAGGTCTTGTCAATATATGGAAATGATGGAAAGTTGTTAAGGGCAGTCAAAAATGTTTACAAGAGTAGAACCTGTGTTAGAATGGGAAATGGATAGATCAAATGGTTTTAAGTAAAGGTAGGATTGTGTCATGTAACAACAGCTGTTCACTGTGTACACATGGTATGCATAGGCAACCTGGCAAGAGGTCACACAAACACAGAATTATTGTCTTCCTCTTTATTGGAAGCAGTTGTGAATGGTGCCCAGAGAAAGCAGTCCTAACTGCAAGCACAAGGGGGATATTCTTACCATGGTGAGAGGAGGGTCAATAGGTGAGTGTCCCTGCCGGCCCTTGACCCTCACCTTTATAGGGTAGGCTGTGATCCATTGCCATCAGTGGCAAACATCTTCCTTCTTCTCCTTCCTCTGTTTCCTCCTACACCATCTCTCCTAGGCTGCTTCTCATATTCCTTTCAACGAGTGACCTTGCTGCATGACTGGAATCAAATCCAGTCGAGATGTTTTGAACTGAGGCTTCTCGCATCTGTAGCACCAAATGCCCTGGCCTAACTGACCATAGGCAGGTGGCTAGAGGCGCTTGGGTTTCCCTTGATTGGCTTGGTACCACATGGTTCTTTGTCTGATCAATGTCCCATGTGATCCTTTGTCTGATCAGCATTCCATGTGGTCCGTTTGATCAGCCTTCCATGTGGTCCCTCACTCCATGCTGGATGTGACACCATGACATACATGAATGGGGTGGTGTGGGATGTAAAAGGCAAAGGTAATTGGCAGGGGACTGAAGATCGGTAAAGAAAATGGAGAAAAGTGAGAGGTGAGCCAGCTGTTGCTTGATGACGACACTGCACTTGTGGCAGGGTCAGAGGGAAGATTAAGGGAGTTAGTGACTGAGTTTGGGAAGACATGCAATAGGAGAAAGTTGAAGGTAATGTGGGTAAAAGCAAGGTAATGAGATGTACAAGGGGAGAGGATGGCAGTGAGTTGAAAACAAGTCTTAAAGGAGAGAGGCTGGAGGAAGTGGATAGCTTTAGGCATTTGCAGTCTCATGTGGCAGGAAAATGTGGACTGGAGGCAGAGATAAATTGTAGATCGAGAGAAGCCTTGGGGGATTAAAGTGTCATGAGAAATAGGCATCTGGGAATGGAAGCAAAGAGGAGATCGTATGAAGGGGGTGATTGTGCTGGAGGCACTGTATGTGGTAGAGACTTTAAGAGACGGAGGAAAAGCTTAATGTGTTTTAGATGAAATGTCTGAGAAGTATGGTAAGGGTTACAAAGTTGGACAGAGTGAAAAACAAGGAAGTGAGGAGAGTGGGAGTGGAAAAGGAAATGGCAGATAGTGCTGATGAAAGAGTATTGGGATGGTGTGAACACATGGAAAGAATGAGTGAAGAAAGATTACTTAAAGAGATGTGGAAGGCAGAGGGAAGGAGTGAACTTGTGGGGACAACCAAGGACAAGATGGATGAATGGGGTGAAGAGGGCATTGAGCAAAGGAGAAAGTAGGAGATATGGATGAATGGATAGGGGGGTCACCCATCAAGTGAAGTGGCCTTGCTGCGGATGTACCGTGTCTTGCTCCATTGCTTCTGACCCAGGGCTGTTGGCAGGAAACGGGGATGACCAGTCATCCAGGAGCAGCTAATTTGAGAGGGAGGAAGGGGTGTTGGAATCAGTAGAGTAAGCATGTGCCTTTGACTTGGCTACCTTTCTTGTAAGGGGATAAATGTTGTTAGTATATAAAGAAAACATCTATTCAAGTAACATCCATCAGCATTTTCAATTGCTATTAGTGTAAAAATCCACTATAATCTACATAAAGGTATGTTCACATACAGGAAAAAATAAATTCTCAATAATATATGCATAGTATTTGGAATGCACCTTGAAAAGGGGAGAATAATATTCTGATGTGACAAAAGATGTGCACGGGTCAAAAAAGGCAGAGAACCACAGGTTTATCCTTTCCATTATTTGTGTATCATAAGAGGTGGGATGCAAACTATTCCCACTAGTTAGTAGTTATAAGAATAGAGACTGCAAGAGACCATGAGGCCTACACTAGCCAGCTCCATATCCATCACCACCTGTCATCCCCATCCATAAAGTTGTCCAACCATTTCTTAAAACAACTGATAGTTTCAGCGCTAACTTCATGGTTACTTAGTCTATTCCATTCGTTGACCACCCTATTAGTACACCAATTCTTGCCTATTTCCTTCTTAAATCTAAATTTGTCCAGTTTAAATCCATTACTTCAAGTCCTGCCCTGTTGTTTTAGTATGATGACCTTGTCTGCATCAACCTTGTTATAGACTGGTACTTTCAGCTTATATTGATGGCACTATTACCTTTTGTGTATAGTAGGTAGTCACTGGCATTTCTATTATAGATTGTGCTTGAAGCTAGGGACAGGCTTCACTTTACTGACTGGGAAATGTTGCAAGGCAGGGGTGAGAGTGCAACCGAGGGATTTCCATTTTGCAAGGACTGTTAAGGGGGCAAGGAGTAAATGCTAGGAGGCACATAGCTGCAGGCAAACCAATCATTGCCCTATGTACTTGGACTGTTGTCATTACCTAGACTGACAGAGCAGCCCCATCTCCAAGGAATGCCATGGCTGGAATGAGGCTTTCCCACAAATCCCTTTGGTGTATGGTGTTGTTGGCATGCATGATTGCATGCAATTCTTCGATAGTGTGTTGTATAGTATGGGGTACTGTTGCACCCTGAGCAGTTGACTGTAATGCAGTCATCCAAACTCTTCCGGTAGCTTGGGTTGGGATGGCAGCAGCACCAGTCAGGCCAGTTGCATTCTTTTGGTGGAGAGAATTCTGTGGGATAGATATCTGGGTATGCAGAAGTATTGACTTCGTTTGTTAATGCACAAGTAAGCAATATGATTATGGATATGCTCCTAGAGGCTGGTGCAGTTAAGTCACTTGGTAACGTGAGAAGGGTTTCCTCACTACTGTATTATTGTCAATACTGATGCCATAACTTTGAACATTCATATACAAAAACTGTCTGAGAGATTGTTTTGTTAGGACAAGCTGAAAACATGAGCAAAAGCTTCCAATTCACAAGTACTCCACTACCCAAAATTGCATCCCAGGTGCCATCTGTGAATGCAATCAGATGTACCCTGAAGTGATTTCATTTTTAACTGTATTCGTTATTGTCTCGTGACCAGCATAAAGCTATTGATGATGGCGAGTGTTAAAATGCACTAGGCCATTGATTGGAAACTAAGAGGGTGGAGAAAAAAGGCAATACTAAATGACCTGTGTAGCACATGTATACAAAGTAATCACCCGAGGTGGAGAGGCTTTCGAAGTTGGAGAAACAAGATTGTTTAAGTGACTGAATCTGCATTATAAATGCTTGGTATATGTAGTTAGTACGTCCATAATTCAACAATGGCCCATGGGTATCTGTACACATACCCACCAAGATATGAACATCCTTCAGTCATGTACCAGGTGCTCCAGAAAAAATGCTACAACTTGTTTTGGCCGTGAAAATGGTAATTTTTGCTTTATCAATATTTCCTCTTCAGGGCTTGTTAACTACTTAGTGGCAATTTTAACCATGTTTTTCTTTTTCAGATCAGCTGTAAAATGTTCACTTCAAAGCAGAAGCGAAAATTGTGCAATTCTGGTACTAGACATAATCGTATGTGGAGGTTCGTCACAAATTCCAGAACGAATTTGGACTTCACCACAGCGTCAAAACACTGGGCAACAAGTAAATCTGGAGGATTATTAAACACTTCGAAAAGGAGCTAACACTCCAAAATTGCAACAAGGGTAGAAGTGGCGCAAAACCAATCCCCACACCATAGAAACGCAGGCAAATCAAGGACTCAGTTGTGAGAAGCCCCAAAAAGTCCTATCGCAGACGGGCACAAGAGCTAAGCCTTTCACCAACCACACTGCTGCGCTCCATGAGGAATGATCTGAAGCTCTTCCCCTACAGGATTTCCACTCATCATGTCTTGAAGGATGAGGACAAGACCAGGCGCATTGAAATGTGCGAGTGCATGGACGAGAAGCTGAAGCGCTCACCTAGGTGGTTGAACAACATCTGGTTCAGTGATGAGGCTCATTATCACCTCAATGGGACGGTAAACAATCATAACGTTTTCTGGGGCGAGGAGCCTCCTGAAGAGACGAGTGAGAAACATCTGAAGGGCGCCAAAGTGACTGCATGGATCGCATTCAATCCCAGACATGGTCTTCTCGGACCGTACTGGTTTCAGGACGGGCGTGGCAAGACAGTGACAGTCAACAGCGAGCTTTACTGTGAAATCATCAACAAGTTCAACACTGAACTTGGTCAAAGGTTCACCGTCCACCAGAAGAGCAGAACGTGGTTTCAGCAAGATGGAGCTACGCCCCATACAGCTCACGATTCTCTCACCTTGCTGAAGGAGCTTTTCGGACCTCGCGTGATCAGTTTCCACACAGCACACAAGTGGGCACCTCATAGCCCTGACCTCAATCCCTTGGACTTTTGGTTCTGGGGAGCGTCTAAGGGAGAGGTGTATGCAAACAAGCCAACCACCCTGACCAGTTAAAGCAGTGTCGAAGCTTATGCAGCCAACGTTACGGCGGAGACATGCCTCCGGATCAAAGCATGTTTTAATCAACGTGGTGCTCACATTGAGCACGTGCACTTCAAGAAGTTTGCTCTAGTGCTTAACAAATTGCCATCATGTTAGCTATTCAGAATGCTAAAGTTTGTTCTTGCACCTCTGCCGTTCTTAAATAAACAGAGATCAAATTTGTGGCATTTTTTCTGGAGCACCCTATACCTCATTCTAAGTTGGTAGTCTATTCTTATCTCACTATAGGTGACCATGCTGAGGGTAACTCCCTAACCTTGTTTGGGGCAGTTCCTAGCCAATTCCATATATAGGGTGAGCATGGCAGCCCATACAGGTGGTATTCTCTCATGCAGGCTGCTAGCTATATTACTCCCTATTCTTATTCAAATCAAAAGTTAATCCAGAATCAGGAATGGCAAATTTGGACAATAAAATCCATCATAACAAACACCTTTTATTTAGAATCGGAGTTTCTGGAACAACCAGCGGTTCTTGCCACTCTTGTACCTGGGGAAGAAGAAAAAAAAAAGTTTAAGATTTGTATCTTGCTGCAATTTTCGTACCCATCCCAACGCTAACTTCACAACATCACTGTAAAAATCCTAGTACATCAGCATCCCAAAGGGCAACTTTAAATGGATATAAATTTACATACATACACGACTATGATGAAGTAAAGTAAAACATCCATCCTAATTAAATTAGGTATATACTTTCAAAATAGTTGCACAAAAATTTGAAGTTTAGCAGATGTACTCATTGTATCCTAGAATGCAGACTTTATTTGCCAGTGTGGGGAATTGTAGTACAAGGTGTTGCATGTCTTTGGTGTGGTTACATTTGGGGTAGTTGATGATCAGTACCCAGGCCTATTCTTTGTTGGTTTTAAGATTGACGTGTCCAGTGCAACCGTGCTACTATAAATGGTGTTGGGTATAAGAGTCTCTCTTGGGACTTATATCTGAGGGTTGTTGCAATACAAAGATTAGTTTTTCTTGAGGGGCTTATCAGTTACTGTTATGTGTGGGGTTTGGATGATAATGTAGATATTTGCTGATGCAGTTTCTTATCCCCATTCTATTGGTTGTGCTTGTTAGATGTGTGAAGGATGTGTGAAGGAGTTTGATATATGTTCATTTACACATGATGCTCTAGTGGGAGGATTTTGGTTCAAATGCAATGCCCTGTAATGTTTTGGTGCATACTGTTATTATTCTACATGTTCCATTACACATACTTTGGAAATGGTTTGGTTTTTGATTTACAAACTGTTGGGAACAATAATTCCAAGAATGTTCTGGTATTCATTTTTTTTTCCGTTGGGGGGGGAGGGACTGGGGGCTTTCACTAGTGGGTTTGACGTCAACTATCAAATATGAAACCCAGAATATTAGAGTTCTTTTTTAGAGGACTTTTGTTTTGTTTTAATTCATGGTTGTCCAAGCCTTTCCACTACTCACTGATCAACCATTTTCTAAATATACATTTCACTGTGAAATTTGTGGTATCTTTATATCTAGTTCCTAATCCCTACTATGATGGATATAACTCACCTCTCCTCAAGCTTGCACTTAACAAGGGTGCGTGCCCTCCTCCTCTTGCCAGGGTCCTTCAGGGTTTCCTTATTGATCTTGCTTCGGTCAAAAGCAATATCTGTGGCAGTATACCTGGTAGGCATAACATGCTTGAGGTTCACAATCTGTAAAATAAAATAACCAATATAGTTTCCAACATTGTGTATGCTTTGCCTAGTATTTTTATTCTACCACAAGGAGAGGGCTTACTTAGCCTGTCGAATAGACATTTCACTTTTTTTTCTTTTCAAACTAGCAGCTTGCAAGGTAGCTCAGCTCATGTATCCCCTCTCAAAACAAAAGGGTTATCAAATACATGCAACTCTCCATATACACATGTCCTGTCTATATGTTTTCACTTAAATTAAGTATTTTTAACCTCTTCCATATGATGGAAGTTCGCTGGCTGACCGGGTTAGGGCGTCATTACTTGTGGCGAAGGTCGAGGGGATGGCGGTTCGAATCCTGTCACCGGCAAAGTTGAACCAAGGTAATGGTTCATTAAATTCCACGCTACAAAGCCCTCTGTGTGAGGGGCACCATCCTAGCCTTCCAGTAGGGGGGAGTTTGTGATGTTAAACCATATCATACGATGATGCATATGCATCATGAGGCACAAGTGACATGAGGATACTGATGTTGGCATCTTGATTATATTTTGTAGTTGTAGCTGAGTGACCCCTGAATTTTGAATATACATTAACATGCTTGTTTGTGGTGAAAATAATTTCTGCAACATATGAAAGTTAATTAAGGTCACTCGCTCAAAAAATCTGCTGACAAGTAAACCCTATGCCACACAAAAACAACACTGATTAGTGGTTATTTTGTATCCCTTTAAGTGTTTTGTGATCCTCTACATAGAACATTATGGTTTTGTCCAACTTTTAGCATCTCAAAACAGCTTTATGCAACATTTATTTATTTAAGTACCCCAGGTCAATTTATTCTGAAACACGAATGACAAGGTGACCTAATCTGATAAATGGGACAATTTCGAGGTGCTAGCAATAGTCCTGGTTTTCATACCAAGCAATTTGCACTGGAGCAAGGATGGCTCAATATCCTGACTTGACAACTTGAGCTACGAGGCAGTTCATAATGTCCCATTGCCTTGTAGCTCGAGTTGTCAAGTCAGGATGGCAGCCAACTAGTTCAGTGTGTAATTAGCAAACTAAGCATATTGATCTGTTCATTCAAATGTGTTTAAATCTTCATACAGGAATACAATATAATGCAAAGAATTGAACACAAGCAATCCAGTCAGTTTTCGGCAAACTAAACTTGAACATGTTACACGATCTGTTCATTCAAATGTGCTAAATCTTCATAGGAAGATTTCAAAACAATCAATCCAGTCAGTTTCCAGCATACTTGAGCCTGTTGTCAGCTGGTGACCGCTCTTGTCAGCCTTTACCATGACCACTGTCCTTCAAGGATCAAATCAATCAAGTGGAACAGCAGGATATCATCTATGGAATATTGGGTTTCTCACAAAATATTTGGATAGAATGAAAATGATTGTTCAGTCATAATTAGCAAATTAGATTATTGTAATTCACTTTACTATGGACTTCGTAATTATCTATGGAAGAAGCTACTAGTTACGAAGAGCCAATAATGCCAATAAACTCATAAAAGGCCTGCTTCCCAAAGAAATAACAATGCCGTTATTCATTGGTTTGAATTTGCTGCCAATCAAACCAAGCATGATCTATAAAATGTGTCCTGACACACCAAGCAGTGAATTTAGGTATTTATGTTGTGCACACCTAAGTGATATAGCATTAGAAAATTAAATATTAATATTGTAAATTAAAATACATGAACACGAGATTTTCTTGGTGCAGAGAGAGAGAAAAAAGCCCACATTGTTCTCCAACTCCAGGTGACATTAACCACTTCCATACGGTGACGCCTATGTAGGTGACATGAAGAGCAACTGGGTTCTCGATGATACCTACGTTGCCATCTTGATTATATTTATTGTAGTCGTACCTACGTAATTTCCATTCTCCCTAAACTGGCTTCATCAATTTTCTATGGTTATCAAAATACACAGGTGAAAGAGAACGTACGATTGAGGACTGACTTCATTTTATATAATGCGATTATGACGTAACATCGCACGTCGGGCAACTAATACTGCCAGACATGCGATGTGCCCCGGAGTGAAGAGGTTAATAAGCGATGTCATAAAGACAATAGGGCCTCCTTGGATTTTATGAGAGAACACTGGGTTCTGCCATAATCTGTTAATTGCCTAAGGTACAATAATAATCAGGCCATCAGCTTCCGTAACAACAACCCAGATGCTCTTTAGAATTTGAAGTACCGAATTACTAAATATAGGTTGAATAACATAGGTTCGCATAGACGAATTTATCATCCTTTCATTTCTTTGACCACGGCATTTATCAAAAACATGATGTATCATTCAACCACCACGACATCGTTCGTTAGTAAATTGGTTTATAGAAACTTTTTTGTTGATTTCCAAGAAAATAGCACATTACATTGATGTATTATAATTGACAAGATTAATAATTTTCTATTGCTATATCATGTAGGTGTACACAACTAAAAATTTACCGGAATTTATTGCAACACAGACGCTCCTCAACTTACATTTTAGTTACGTTCCGAACGGAAGTTGAAATTGAACGAAAGTTGTTACTGTACCATACATCCGTAAATTCTATTACCGTATCTTATAAAACACCCCTAAATCATTAATTATACACATAGCATTGTAAAATAATAAGATAATTTGAATATCCTGCGCATACGCTGAATGCTCAAAGCATTCAAACTAACCCAAACAAAATCCAATGGGTCACAAAATTATGGCGACGTAAATAGTACCAGCGCGATCGTAGTGCTGCGCTTGTTTCCGCACGTACCTAGATAACACCCATCCCATCCACCGCCCTGGGTAGAAGTGAAGCAAAATGCACATTCACAGCAAGGTTAGCAACTTCATAAGAGCTATCTTCCTTCACCAACTTGGGCAAAGTAATTATAATCTGGATAATACAATTGGAATGTACTCTTGAATAGTTAACCCCTTGAGTACCGGATGTGTGTTTTGTGACACCAGCGTGTCACGGCTGAGTGCACCCGCCAGGAACCGAGCGTGCTCCGCGTGACACGCATGTGTCACAGTTATAAGCAGTATGTATTGAGGGCTCTCAAGGCCATTTCTGGGTTATTCCTACCCACGTGGTGGCAAGAGTCTGTGTTTACAAACATAAGGCTCCAGTCATTCGTGGTACGGTTTGAAACGTTTGTTTACGTAAGGTTGACGGGTCGGTAACGAAGGGTGCTCAATCAATAGTACCATTTCAATATACAGCAAATGTCAGCCAATAAGTGCGATTGACAAATTTGGGCAGGGGCCACATGTAGTCAACTTATTTCGGTAAATCTTTAGAAGCACATGCTATGTGATGTAGTAAGAATATATTTTGTAAATTACAATACATCAACATAGGCAATTTTCTGGGCAGAAACTTGCTAAAACCGATGATCAACGAAGTCATGGCAGTTCAATGGTACGCCATGTTTGTTTTGATGATATTATTTGTGCACACCTATGTGATATAGCATCAGAAAATTGAACATCAATTTACAAAGGATTACAAATGCAGAGCATGCCAACATGTGACTTTTTGGTCCATATCTAGGTCGGAAGTGAAAAAAATAATAAATTAATCAACTAAAATAATGTAAATAAAATACATAAATGCATAGGTATAGTTAAATAATAAACAAACAGGTAAATAGTAAATAATAATAAATTTACATTAATAATGAGAATCAAACAGAAAAATGATAAAAACAAAAAATTATAATCATTACAGCATCTTGCTTAGGTGTTTATCTAAATGACTTAAAGCATCGAACTGAATTACACTGTACCTGTGCAGAAAGTTTATTCCATTCATTAACTATATGGTTGGCAATGCTGTTTCTACCCACTTCAAATTGAATCTATTTCCGGACAGTGCGAGACCATTGTTTCCTGTCTGATTCTTATTCAATGTGAAAATTGTCACTTTTGATGTTGTCAATTCAATTTAAAATTTTAAAGACCTGTAACAAGTCACCACAAAGTCTACGCTTTTTCAGGGAAAACGATTCATGTTTCAGTCGATTTTCGTATGATTTATTTTTTATATTTGGAATCAGTTTTGCGGCTCACCATTGCACTTTTTCAAGTCTCAATGTCTTTAATGAGATTCGGTGACCATGCGGAAACTGCATATTCCAAATGTGGACGAACTAATGATTAATGCTAATGAGTGATGATTTTTGAAGTAAAAAGATAGCACAATCAGTCCTAGAATCTTATTTGCTTTCTCAGAGGCTGAAAATACACTGCTTGGATGATTTGAGATCGTTACTGATAATTACGCAGAGACCTTTTCACTATCCACTTTTGTTAACAAATTTCCAAATAACTTGTAATCGTACTTACTGTTATTTTACCTATGTGCATTACCTTGCATTTACTTGTGTTAAATTTCATTAGCCACTTTTCAGACCATTGCTGTAGTTTATCTTCTTGAATATCCTATTGGTTTAAATGATATTTGCCATTCCGCACAGTTTTGCATCATCAGAAAATTTAGAGACAAAAGGTTTTAGTCCATGGTCTATATCATTTACACATACTATGACTAGAAGTGGTCCTAGAACGGAACTCCACTTGTAACATTTTTCCATTTAAACTCCATTTTTGACCATTCAACAAATTACTAGCCCAACTTAATAGGCTACCACTTATTCCGTGTGAAGCTAATTTAGTAAGTGTTTCGTGGGGGATGGTATCAAAAGCTTTTGCAAAGTCTAGATATATTAAATCTATATTGTTTCTTTTGTCATAATCCGAGATAACTACGTTGTAGAATTCGAGTAAGTTAGTCACGCAAGAACGTTTCCGCCTGAAACCATACTGGCTATCATTTATCAAACGGTTACTTTCTAAATGATGTTCGATAGAATCTCTGATGATAGTTTCCGTTATTTTTCCTATGACTGAAGTCAAACTTATAGGCTTATAGTTATTTAGTTTTTTTTGTCGCCTTTTTTGAATATGGGAGTAACGTTAGCTAGCTTCCATTCTCTTGGGACATCTCTGGGTATGATGGGTTTCTTGAAAATAATTTTTAGTGGAACAACAACCTCGTTTTTAATTTCCTTTAAGATTCTTGGATGCCAACCATCAGGCCCTGGTGTTTTATCGAGTTTCTCTAACCTTTTATCTGCTTATTTTGTTATATTTACTGTAGTAAGTTTACCCTAGACTTTTCACAGGTTTCAGTTTGAAGTTCACGTTGCGGGGTTTCACTTACAAATACCAAGCTAAAATAATTGTTTAAAATATTACACATTCCTTCATTTGAATATTCAAGTTGACCGTCAGCAGATAACAGTGGACCAATGTGATTCCTAACAACCTCTATCTCTTAAGTATCTATAGAATTCTTTGGGATTCTCTTTGGATTTATCAGCGATATTCATACTATATTGTCGTTTTCCTTTATCATTGTCTTTTTTAAATCTCCCTGTATTGATACATAACTTTAATAGTCATTAGATGAACCCCAGCACTCATATTTCTTATAAGCCTGTCTCTTTTTGGCAATACTTTTTTCAGTTTCTTTGTCGAGCCACTTTGGGCGAGCCTGATTTGGGGGACGTCTGACCTTAACCTCTTCACTCCGGGGCACATCGCACATCTGGCAGCATTAGCTGCCTGACGTGCAATGTTCCGTCATAATAATCGCATTATAAAAAATAATGTCAGTGCTCAATCGTTCGTTCTCTTTCAGCCGTGAATTTTGATAACCATAGAAAATATGATGAAGCCAGTTTAGAGAGAATGGAGCTTACGTAGGTACGACAATAAATATAATCAGGATGCCGACATCGGCATCGCGTACCCACTTGCTCCTCATGCCGCCTGCGTAGGCGTCACCGTATGGAAGTGGTTAAAAGGAATGTGAGTATGAATCATTGGTAAATTAAAACGTGAGCATAGTATGCTATGTTCTTGGCGGAAATAACAAAAACCTTGCTACAAGCATATCTGCTAACAAAAGAAGCCGCTACGATACAGTATGGACTCCATGCTGTTGTCTGTCCTGCCCAGTCACTGTCAGTTAAGACGATGGCTTTCATGTTGTGGACTGGATATTCTCCAACTACATGTGACATTAATAAGTACTATTACAAAGACAATAGGGCTTCCTTGGACTTGAGAGAACATGGGGTTCTACTATATGTTAATTACCCGAGGTACAATAATCTGGTGAGGAGGAATGGGAGGGGCCGGGGGTAGTATATGTGAGTAAATTTTGACGCAGCCTGAAGGGATTTCTCCCCGTCCTCTCTTTATATGCAAGGGGGTACGTAGAGGGTCGCCGATTAAATGAATCGGCATTGCTGTGGATGTGCGGTGTCTTGAGACTGTGCTTCTGACCCTGGGGGGGGGGCTGGGTGCTGGGATGACCCTTCATCCAGGAGGTGCTCAGATGAGAGGAAGGGTGGGAGGGGTGTGGAGTGTATTTAGGGATGAAATGGGTGGGAGTGTTTTTATGCCTTTCCCTTTTTGGCTACCTCCCTTGGAAGGGGGAAAAAAGCCTTGGAATATGTATGTACAATAATCTGGCCGTCAGCATCAGTGATGACCAGATGATCTTTAGAATTTGAGGTACCAAATTACTAAATATAGGTTAGGTTAAGTTGGAATAGACAAATTTATTCTTTCATTTGACCTTGGCATCTATCAAAAACATGGTGCATCATTCAACTGCAGTGACTTCATTCATTAGTAAATGGGCTGTAGCTACTTTTTTGTTATTGATTTCTGCCAAGAAAATCCCATACTACGTCAATATATAATTTACAAAATTAATAATTTTCTTTTGCATTATCACGTAGGTGTGCACAACTAAAACTTTAATGTTTTGATGGATTTGAAAGACAAATAATTTAGTCTATTCTAATCTAACATATATTTAATAATTTGGTACCTCAAATACTAATGCTCATCTGGGTTATCACAGATGCTGATGGCCTCATTATTACTGTAATTTGGGCAATTAATAGACGATGGCAGAACCTCATATTCTCTCATAAAGTCCAAAGAAGCCCTATTGTCTTTGGAACAGCACTAATTATGGGTAGGTCAAACACCACCAGAGGCGCCACCGTCGATGACGAGCACAATAGCGCGTCATTTTATGCGCACGCCATTCAAACAGCCAAATTTACATACCGCGGGAAATTTAATTAATAAAAATGTTGTGCGAGTGTATTTACTACGATCGTAGTAAATTTCAAACATTCGCATCATCAGTTACATGTCTGTCAATAAAAACATAAGATAAACATGGCGGCCTGCATTCAGCAGTAGATCGAAAATTGGTATGTGTTTCAACGTAAAAAATGAGCTAACAAATTTATCGTGCTGGCAACTGACCATAATGAACCAAAACTACTAGTATCGTGGATTATTCTAATACCAAAATAAAGTCAGTATGTTACGGTAGAGCTGAGAAATTGGTTGTTTAAATTAGTTGTTTTTTTCTATCGGGTCGGATTATCGGATAACAACATCAACATCCATCCCGCCATCTTATCTATCACTGGTGATATGGACCAAACTTCACTCTATTAAGTTTCTTACTATTATGTTATTAGTGTAATAGACTTATAGTTGAATTATTTTAAACATTTCCTTTAAAATGTGTGATTTTCATGTAATTTGATCGAAGAGAAGTTACGATTCGTCCTGCCCGCTATCTATGATCACTGGTGGTATGGATCAAACTACACTATTAAGTTTGTTACTATTGGGTTATTAGCGTAATACCTTGCATATAATTGAATTATTTAAATTATTTTCTTTAAAATGTGTGATTTTCATGTAATTTGACGGTATTCGCAGCTGTGGTGGGTAATTTAGCAGAGGATAAAAACATAATTCTATGATCAATTTACATGGAAATCACACATCTTATAGGAAATAGGTCAAATACTGCAACCATATGCTAATTTTTTATATAAAATTGTGCCTGTCAGTAAAAACTGTCATTGTTTACGTTTGATCGGCGATTAGTCAGACCGCACGTTTCGGCCCGATTTCCTTGGACAAAATAGGCCCGATTTAATTCCATTCAAAATGCAATGTCGCGAGAACTAGGACAGCTAGATGGATAATTCAAATTGCATCATACTCATAGAGACTTTTTGCATCCAATGAGAACTACTTCAGCTCAAATATCAGGAATTCCATTTTCATATTGACCTAGCTACTAATTAAAACCACCTAGAGATGGAGAACACCCAGTTCACAACATTAAAGCCATCGTCTAACTGACAGTGACTGGATAGGACAGATGACAACATGGTGTCTGGACTGTATCCTAGTGGCTTTGTTCATTAGATTTACGTGTAGCAAGGTTATCTATTCCCGCCAAGAAAATCGCACATTACATAATGTATTACAATTTGTAATATTAACATATAATTTTCTAGTGTTACATACAATATAATACATGTGTGGACAACTAATACCCTTATTTCTATGACTGTTGACTAGAAAGGTAGCACCTAAGTAGCTAGGTCAATATGAAAATGGAATTCCTGATATTTGAGCTGAAGTAGTTCTCATGGGATGGAAAAAGTCGCTATGAGTATAATGCAATTTGATTTATCCATCTAGCTGTCCTAGTTCTCGAGATATTGCATTTTGAATGGAATTAAATCGGGCCTATTTTGTCCGAGGAAATCGGGCCGAAACGTGCGGTCTGACTGATCGCCGATCAAACGTAAACAATGACGGTTTTTACTGACAGGCACAATTTTATATAAAAAATTAGCATATGGTTGCATTATTTGACCTATTTTCTATAAGATGTGTGATTTCCATGTAATTTGATCATATAATTACGTTTTTATCCTCTGCAAAATTACCCACCACAGCTACGAATACCGTAAAATTACATGAAAATCACACACTTTAAAGAAAATAATTTGAATAATTCAATTATATGCAAGGTATTACGCTAATAACGCAATAGTAACAAACTTAATAGGGGTAGTTTGATCCATACCACCAGTGATCATAGATAGCGGGCAGGACGAATCGTAGCTGTGGTCCGTAATATTACGGAGGATGAAAACGTAACTTCTCTTCGATCAAATTACATGAAAATCACACATTTTAAAGGAAATATTTAAAATAATTCAACTATAAGTCTATTACACTAATAACATAATAGTAAGAAACTTAATAGAGTGAAGTTTGGTCCATATCACCAGTGATAGATAAGATGGCGGGATGGATGTTGTTGTTGTTATCCGATAATCCGACCCGATAGAAAAAAAAACTAATTTTAACAACCAATTTCTCAGCTCTACCGTAACATACTGACTTTATTTTGGTATTAGAATAATCCACGATACTAGTAGTTTTGGTTAATTATGGTCAGTTGCCCGCACAATAAATTTGTTAGCTCATTTTTTACGTTGAAACATATACCAATTTTTTATATACTGCTGAATGCAGGCCGCCATGTTTATCTAATGTTTTTATTGACCGACATGTAACTGATGATGTGAATGTTTGAAATTTATTACGATCGTAGTAAATACACTCACGCAACATTTTTATTAATTAAATTTCCCGCGGTATGTAAATTTGGCCGTTTGAACGGCGTGCGCATAAAATGACGCGCTATTGTGCTCGTCATCGACGGTGGCGCCTCTGGTGGTGTTTGACCTACCTAACCTAAGAGCAGTTCGTCTCCTGCAAAACCTGGGGCAACTAACTAACCAACTCCACATATCACAACTAAAACAAATTATTTCAACAATCTTTGGGGTTTACCGGGTACCAGTCGTAGCATTTCAAGAACGGATTATAACATTTTTCTGAACATTCCGTCATAGCCATAATAACAAAATACACAAATCAACATACCTTAATAAAAGGCTTAATCTTCGACCGCTTGGAAATCTTCTTTTTACTCATCTTCTTAGTTACTTTGCGTGGGTAACGCTCAATACCTGCTACCAGAGCATGTTCGTAGGTACGATCCTGTGTGCCATCATCGTTGCTGTGAATAACGATGGCTTTCCTCCCTGCCTGCTTCCCAGACAGTAGGATAACGACACGGCCTGGCTTATATACTTTCACCATGGTGCTGTACGGGAATAAAAAGAAAAATAAGTTCTAAGTCATAGTCCCCAAAGTAGTTTCTGTGTAAACACAACTCCCGTAAACATAATCTTCAGTCACTTTTCATATCACGTAAATACAATAACTATGTAATATAGTAGACTCTTATATTGGCTTCATCCTAACGTTAATACATCACAGACAGAAATACTGATAAAAATTGGAGAATTAGTTCATTTATGCGCTAGATTACTTTAGATTAAAGAAACCACCTCACTCTCCACCTTCACACTTACATGGTGCAAGTTAGAAGGGCTGATACTTGAGTGTAAACAAATGGATCGAACTGAACTGATACATTGGTTCTAAAATTAATTCTGTCATAAATAAAATAAAAATAAAAATATTTTATACTGTATAATAAAGATATATTTTATAATCTATTGATTGATATTAGAATAAACATAAATTTACATTAACCATGTGTAGGACACTGGTTCATCAGCTGATTGCGATATAAACACGGGACAGGGCCAAGGCCCAGGGTTGCAAGCTAGTGCCAGTTTAGAGAAGTAGGATAAGTTAGATGTATCTCATTAGCGGCAAGTTATGCACAAAAAACACGGTATGTTGACCTAAGTCTTTTTCGTGCCATGAAATAGAGTTGTGGCCTTTTTTGTAGAATGACAGTTAAGATTAATTGTATAATGTATTACAATTGTAACAATGTGAATGTCGTTCATAATTCTATTCTGCTCCTTCATATGCGAATTGTAATGTTACGTTATCTGCTGAGAACCGAACCCGGAACAGTCAAGGGCTTTTATTGTAACTCATGTTCATTCACAAAGAACAGCTTTCACTTCACAGGTGCTCAATTATGAAACTACCTATGTCTCGACTCTAGTAAGACTGTAAGTAGTCAGATCAGATAGCAAGGTAACAGGTTACTTTCAAGAAAAAACTCAAGGATATATCATCATCATGTCTCAGCTATGGACCGAGAACAGCCTTGACTTTATGTACTACAAGCCTAGTGTAGGGTACAAGACTCCATGAGTAATACCAACCAAATCTGCATTCATTCATATCTGTCCTGATCTTACCTTTTTGTCCTTCAAAGGTTTAACATAATATAACCATGTTTGATGCTCAAAACTGGTTTCCACCTTTGTTTTGCTTGTCATAGTTTGGTATATGTTTCAAATATGGTCTGAGAACAGTTATGATCTGATCATCATAGTACTAGTCTGGTGAATCAGGGTACCAGGCAACAAGATAATTGGACCAAGCTGCCATGTAGTATTCACTCTAACTACATGTTGATATTGTTGATGGCCTACAACCTTTACTTACTTAGTTTATTTAGTAGAAACTAGAGGTTAGTTTATTTAGTAGAAACTAGAGGTTAGTTTATTTAGTAGAAACTAGAGGTTAGTTTATTTAGTAGAAACTAGAGGTTAGTTTATTTAGTAGAAACTAGAGGTTAGTTTATTTAGTAGAAACTAGAGGTTAGTTTATTTAGTAGAAACTAGAGGTTAGTTTATTTAGTAGAAACTAGAGGTTAGTTTATTTAGTAGAAACTAGAGGTTAGTTTATTTAGTAGAAACTAGAGGTTAGTTTATTTAGTAGAAACTAGAGGTTAGTTTATTTAGTAGAAACTAGAGGTTAGTTTATTTAGTAGAAACTAGAGGTTAGTTTATTTAGTAGAAACTAGAGGTTAGTTTATTTAGTAGAAACTAGAGGTTAGTTTATTTAGTAGAAACTAGAGGTTAGTTTATTTAGTAGAAACTAGAAGTTAGTTTATTTAGTAGAAACTAGAGGTTAGTTTATTTAGTAGAAACTAGAGGTTAGTTTATTTAGTAGAAACTAGAGGTTAGTTTATTTAGTAGAAACTAGAGGTTAGTTTATTTAGTAGAAACTAGAGGTTAGTTTATTTAGTAGAAACTAGAGGTTAGTTTATTTAGTAGAAACCAGAGGTTAGTTTATTTAGTAGAAATTAATTACTAGAGGATCTTCCTCATAGCTATGGTGGTCCATTGATACCTCTAGCCCAAGAGTCTTCTTTTTGTAAGTCAGTCTGGGCTGGAATGGAGTTTGAGGCTGCCCTGCAGTGAGCTGTGTACTTAGGTACAGGAGGCTCATCAGGCAGTATCTTCAAAAATTTGTATAGATGTATCTTGAACTTGATGACAGGGCAGTTCTTGATCTCCCTAACATGTTTTGGGAGTGTGTTGAAAATTCTGGAGCCATTGTAAGTAAAACTGGAGGCCAAAAGGGTCTTGATTCTTCCTGGAGCAGATGTAGGTAATGATTTCTTCTCGCACATGTGACCATTTCTGCTGTTCTGTGTCTCATGCAGAGACAGTGTAGTTGGGGTCAGCCACCTGTTTCTCCAGTGCCTTCTATACATATATGGCCCGATATCTCTCATCTTTTTTGCTGTGAATACAGGCCTAGTTTTTTCAAGTGATCCCAATAATTCAGGTCTTGCATACCTGAGATTTTCCTGGTGATGTGTCTTTGGACACACTCTAGTTCTTGTAGGTCTCCCTTTTTGTCTGGTGACCAGAGTTGACTACAATAGTCAAGTATTGGCTACGTGAGGGCCTTCCAAAATGTCAACATTAAATGTTCTTCCCTTGACTTGAAAGTCCCAAGAACCCATCCAGCTATTTGCCTGGCTTTACTAGTAGGAGTGTAGATGTGGTGTTTGTAGGAGGCATCTTTATTGAGGTGAATTCCTAGGCACTTGATCACAGGATTCGAGGATATAGTTTTGCCTCCCCTAGTGTGTAATGTGGTGGATCTGTTTAGGTTGAAGTTGGGGCCACATCGCAGGATTTCAAATTTGTCCTCATTTAACTGCATGTTGTTGATTTCAGCCCACTCTGAGACTTTGTCAAGGTTGGCCTGCAATTCCAGGATGTCAGCCTCATTGATTCCATGACTGAGGGTGATGTCATCCTCAAAGGATGACAAACAAGCTGTCCACAGAGTGGCTTATGTCATGCATTAGGACTAGTTTTTGTTGCTCAGTGTGAAGTTTACCTCATCCCAATTGATGTTGCTACTGAAGAAATTAAATTTGGAAAATGGGTTGCTCACAGATGGTATAGCTTCATCATTGGGGGAGGCTGGTTTTCTGTAATTAGTGGTTATCATTATGAGACTGGGATCCAAAAAGATGGTTTTATCAGTTGGAAAGTTAGTCACAACATCTCTATTGTTTACAAAGAACAGGTCTAGGATATTGTTCCCTCTTGTTCGTTTGTTAATAACCTGTGTCAGAAACATGGAGTTAGTGAAACACAGGAGTTCCTTTGCTTGTAATTTGTCAGTTTGAAAGGCTCCTGCCATGATGCCTTCAGGCCATCTGATGAATGGGAAATTAAAGTCACCACAGAAGACTATATCAGGTGCAGGGGTTTGTAGGATCTCATGGAGGTGAGATATTTGCTCATGCCCTGGGATGGACCCCCCTTTATTGTCCTACACTTGCTGCTACAGCAGTAGAATAATGTATATCACTAATAGTGGTACACTGATCTGGTATGCATACTGTTTTGGTACCTTTTAGTACTATTCTGTTGTTCCTGATGCATAAAGCAATGTTCTTTTAATATCTTGATGCTCAAATTTTGGTCTCAATCGTATGTTATGAACATTTTATTAGCATTAGCAAATCTATCATAATGGTTATGTATGATATGTGTACTGATTAGTATTACTCATGACTGTTTCTGGTCCCCCCTGCATAGATTGTCTGTGTAACTTAGTGTATAAAAACAGTCTGATTATTATTAAGTATTCAGAATTTAACCAGATGGGATTGCTGGTGGAATATATTAGGTTGGGAAGTTCTAGTGTGTAGCTTTCTCTTTGGGTTGCAAAATGTGTTTTATGCCAAATTGGGTGATGCGCTTTCAGAGTGCTTGCTAGTATGTGGTTTGTTAGTAAGTTGAATGGTTGGCATTGAGGGGGAGGGGGGCTGATGTGGGTTAATTATGTATTTATGTGAGTTTAGCTTGTTACTGGCAGGAATCAAGAACAGGAAAAGTTGCTAAAAGCTGTACACAAACAAATGTAGCTGCTTCAATTGCTTGAGATGCCACCATTGTTTTGGTAGATGCTTAGGTTGAAGAAATTAAAGGATGATAAATTCGTCTATTCTAACCTAACCAAAACTGCATCTAGTGATGCAGTACCTGTAATTCTAGATGTCATTAGGGTTATCGTTGTAGCCTCTGACCTCTGAATCTATCAAAACAAAGATGACAGTTAAAGGGGTCAACGCAACTTTGTTGGTTTGTGCATAGCTTTTAGCACTGTTTTCTGTAATTGATTTCTAATGCTATATCATGTAGGTGTGCACTTCTAAAATATATACCCTATATTTTTTTTTTTTAGAAATGCACACCTACACAACATGGCAATAGAAAATTAGATATTGTTTTTTGTAAAGTTTAATGCATCAATGTTTTTCTTGGTAGAAATCAATATAAAAGATAGCTAAAAACAAATCCACTACCAAACAGAGATACAGCAATAGCATTGCCATTTTGTCAGGCCAGTGTCCATTTTCAGTGACTGTTGGTATGCATACCGTAACCTCGGAGGCATTGGCACATTGGCTATACACATAGATACTGGGTGTTATGGATAAATTTGACTTTTTTTTAAGGAAGGAAAAACATCACATCTTGGCCAAAAATTGATTTATTCTCAAAGTTCGAAGTGCATCTCTTAGAGGATCTTTTGCCAAATACAGCTCACTCAAAGAACTACAAAATGGCTGCTGTGAACATGCAATCCTAAATATACAAACTAAAAGCAATGGCTCAGAAAATAACTCTAATTAATGTCCTAAAACAATTCATAAGAACCACTTGTGACTATTCTTCTACACCATGGCTTCAAAACAGTTGTTGAAATAAAGTATTGAGAATGGTAACAGGATAGACCAGACACCTTAATAGGACACATGCACACAGAAAGCAAAATCCTCCTCATAGAATGTTATAGAAGAGTGATAAGTACAGAGTGCTAGAACCCTTCACTCACCTCTTTATACCGGATAAGTGTCACCAGCTGAACATGAAAAAAACAGCAGGTTACTGTTCAAACATATACCATAAACTACTTTTCATACTATACAATACATCCATATAGAAACACACTCACACCCACATTATTAAACAAGCTCTTCAAGACAGACCACCATACTTGTTAACCTCCCCCCAAAAAATCAAATCAAATAAATAGGTATCAGCCCCACTCCACAAAAAAAAAAAAAAATCAGTGTTCAGGACACCATCCAGCTTTAAGATACTATCAACACAGAATAAGGCCATCCACAGAATAAAATTGCCTCAAAGAACCACACAGAAGACAATGAACATTCATGTCAGCAAATGAAGTAGTAATGATTTGATACCTATTTATTATAGGTGAATAGCAATATATTACTAATTTTTTTGATAATTATGACAACGTGATTATTTGTATTTTCTCCTATGAAATCTAATCTTTATTATTTTGTTTGAATTTTTTTTCAATCAGGTTTTAAAAAAGACTTGTGTCAATCAATTTTGTGTATGTGTTTTTTATTTTTACTCAAACATCAGGGAACCTCAGTATGTAGTGACACTTTGATTTGTGTAAAGTGCTTTGTCATGCTTACATAAACAAGCTAAGCTTGGGCTTAGTCTTTGAGTCATGTAGCACTCACTACAACTCACTGCATCACCATGTAAAGTACTCTCAGCTTTGAGCTACACTTTGTTGAACTGTTGGTGAGTATGTCTTGATATGTAACAGTTGTCAATAGATTTTGGGCTCTCAACTCATAAGGAATAGTTAAAGGACATAATCAAGATTCATGATGTATAGAATAACTACAAGTTCTTACTGCTGTTGTATAGGTATCTCAAGTATAGGATTCTTGAAAATTGGTATTTTATGTATGACTTCTGTCATCCTAATAGTAGTGAGTGTTTTCACTGAGTACTCTAATATTAAGCAATGTGATTTTCTCTGCCTAGTTTAGAGACCAGTTGGTGACCCATCAGTTTTGGTATGCCATTTTACGGGCAGGAAATTGGGTGTTCACCAGTAGTTCACTTGGTCTGATGACATCCTTGTCTTGCAATCCTGCTCTGCTGGGTCATGGTGGACATGTCCAGCACTGTAACTTCATAACTGACTCTAGACAATCATTAATAATAATAAAAAATGCAGTAAACATCAATGGTCAAACCTTCCATTGGTTTCTAATAGATCCTACTTGGAAGTGGCAAGTGAGGTGTTTTGAGAGGCAAGTAGTTGTCATTGCCACCATTATCTCCAAGAACACAGAATCCCGCCAACAAGAGCAACCACGGTGATGATGCCCACAGTCTTTCCCTACTAGCAGCTCTCTGTATTAAAGACTTATCACACTCAATTGATAACCAGAGTGGTGATTGATTCTCCCTTTGAATATAGACTTAGAAATATTCACCCACTAAGGCACCACACAGAGTGCCATATATAATTTGGCTACACATGGAATGGTATTAGCTCCAGTTTCCCCCAGTGACCTTTCTATGCATACTCTTGTCAGCCATTTGTATTTAGTTGAAAATGTAACTAGAAGTTACAATATGTCCTGTCAGTAAGTTTATTCATTGATTTTTCCATCATTTGGATCCATGACCTGAAGATTCGGAGAACTTTTATATTCCTTAAGAGACGATGAGAAATGCCTTAATAGAATAATTGAAGATCTTCAGAACTACAAAGGTGAGGAGCCCATTGCAGGAGGTGCATAGCTGTGGCTTATGTACTTCAACTGTTGGGACCAATAACAATCACTACTGGGAAGCTGGAAAGGATTTGAACCCACAACTAAGCAAATGTGAGACCAGCATGCTACTGATTGTGCCACCAGTGCACTAGAGTATACAAAGAGTAGCACCCAAACGGGTTCCCAGCCTGACAGATGAAACATACGAGGAGAGACTGGAAGCACCAGGTCTATCAACTTACATACATAAAGATAAAGAGGTGATATGATTACAGTACAAGAATCAGGTCACTAAAGGGGATAAAGAGGTGATATGATTACAGTACAAGAATCAGGTCACTAAAGGGGGTAGATGATAGACTACACTGACAGAGATCTCTTAATTAGGGCTTTAAGAGGTCATGAGAACAAATTAAGAAAGACATGTCTAAAGGATGTGAAGAAGCACATTTTTCCATATTGATGTATAAATACTTGAAATAGCATAGGAGATATATTCCAAGCTGGAACAATAGATGTATTCAAATCTAAATATAATTAGAAATTAAGAACATAAGACAAGTTAGAACCATACATGAATTTGTTGGTGGGTATGATAAATTGGAGAGTAGGATGTGGGGCTCCACAAGCATAACTTCTTTCCTGTATATTACAATTATGTACTGTAAATACATATATATTATGTAATTTGTTTCCTTTTTTCTTCTTGAAAGTATTGTTACTGGTGTTAAGTAAGTGGAGTATGTAAGGATTTGTCTTCAAGCTAGAATGATTATATATAACTAAGAAAATTAGTGAGACCAGATGAAAAAATATTTCATTTGTAGTTTGTGACTTTTGATTTTTACGGTTAATACAGGTATCATCCACATGCAATGAGTGAAGGAATGTGTGAAGTACGACTACTTTTCTTTGCTGCAGCAAGGGAATTAGCTGGTACTGGAGAAGATACACTAACTCTTCCCTGCAGTACTACATTCGAAGAGGTTTTGCAGATAGTGACAAAAAAATTTGAGGATATTATTAGAATTCAAGATACCATTATCCTCTCATTAAACCAAGAGTATTGCGAGAGGAACCAACCATTATCTGTGAGAAGTGGTGATGAATTGGCCATTATACCCCCAATCAGCGGAGGTTTGTTCATTTCCGTATTTGATATATTAAGAACATGTTAATTCTATGAGGCCCAAAGATCCTTCTAAACTAAATTATCGTGCATTATGTAGAACAAAATTTCTAGGTCCAATGGATTTGACTGGTAAATAGAAATGATTTTCACTGCTGTGTTGTCAGGGAGGGTTTCCCACAACTGGATAAGAGTATTTAATTGTATCCATCAACTGTTCCTCTTCTACTATAAACTGGCAATGTAGAAACAGTCTCACACTAATGCAGTACAGAAGTCAGTCCAATATTTCTTCATGGAAAGATCTATGGACTATTGTCATCAAGTGGCTGCAGGTTTTCAACTACCGGTAATGAACCTCAAAGTATCAACTTGTTATAAAAGTACATAAGATTGTATTTTACTTTTCTTTTTAGCTTGCATGCTATTTTCTTTTAGTAACAACAGTCAGGCTAAAAAGAGGAAGTTGAAAGTAAATGTGAGTAAAATTAAGGTATTGAAATGTACAAGGGGTGAGTGTGGCAGTGGTTGAAATTTTAAAAGAGAGGCAAGAAGAAGTGGATATTTTCAAGTATTTAAGGTCACATGTTACCCCAAAAATGGAGGAGTGGGGTTGGATGTGAATTGTAAAATAAGGAAAGCAAGTATATGTCTTGTGGGGAATGAAGGATGTCACATTAAGTAGATATCTGGAATGGATGCAAAAAGAAAATTGTATGTAAAGGTAATTATACTTCAGCACTATGTGGCAGAGACTTGGAATTAGGAGGTAGACAAGAGAAATTTAAAAGTATTTGAAATAAAGTGCATGAGAAGTTTAGTGGGGGTTATGAGGATGGATAGAGTGAGACATGAGGAGGTGAGGAGGAGATTGGGCATGTGGAATAAATAAGTGAGGAAGGAGGGTGGAAGGCAGAGATGGATGGGGTGAAAAGGGCTTTGAGTAAAATATCTGTTGAGCAGAGAAGGGAGGAGGCAAGGGATAGGTGTGAATGGAAAATGGTTATAAATGGGTGATAAAATCAACACATTCCAAAAGGATTTCTCTTTGTTTTCTCAGTCTTCACATGAGGGAAGGAAGAGGGAGGGTTGCCATGTAAATTAAGTGGGGGTAAACCAACATCAGCTGTTGGGCCTTGCTGTAGATGTGCTCTCTTGCTGCATTGCCTCTGACCCGTGCATGGGGTAGGGATGGCTCTTCATCCACGAGGAGCTAAGATAGAAGGGAAACAAATGCATGATGGGTGGGGATGGGTGTATGCTATCTCCCTTATAAGGGGGAAGAAGTTTTTTGGCATATAGATACACAGATGGATAGAATGTCATTACTTACAAAACAAGGTAGCAAGGCAAAGGAAAAGAAAATCCTCTCCCCTCTAACTTTCATAGACCATAGGGTAATAATTGTTTTCCTGAATTTAATTTATTGTAAATTTGCATCTCCATGGTGAATGGCAGTAGTCCTCAGGCCTTCCCATGGATCACACTGAGAAGAAATATTGGACCAATTTGTGTTGTATTAGTATGGGACTGCTTCTGTCTCACTGGCTTTTAGTAAAAGGAGAAGGGAGTCATAAGTTGTCGACAAAATACGATTGATGGTGATAGATATCTTGAGTCTGATCCAGAAACAATGTCAACCTCTAATCTGAAACCCAGGGTATAGGTGAGGGTGTTGATGAAATTTGAAGTCTAGCAGCAGGAAAATTATTCTTTTTGATATTTATCTGACAGGACCACAACTTGCAGGTACCCATTATTGATCCCAAACTGTAGTTTTACTAATGCCTAGAATATTCCTTCAATTCATAAAAATAATTATAAAACCTACAGGATGTTGTGTGGAACATTAGAAAATCAGTGAAGCTACTGAACAGGGTGAATATATGTGTGTGTATGTTTATATATATATATTTTTATTTTTTTTTTTTTTCCAACAGGATAAACAAGATGGATTATTTGAAATTAACAAATGATGTCCTTGATGTGGGCAAAATAAGCTCTGAAGTTTCGGATCCAGGATGTGGTGCTGTCAGTCTCTTTGTCGGCACAACACGTGATAATTTTGATGGCAAGAAAGTGGAACGCTTGGAATATGAATCTTATAATGAAATGGCAGAAAAAGAGATGAAGAAGCTTTGTTCCAAGGCAAGGGAAAAGTGGGACCTCAAGAACATTGCTATATACCATCGGTTAGTGTTTTTGACAGTTGACTACTTCGATATGTTTTGTGTAATAAGTTTTAGCATTGTCAGCCATTTCATTGTTCCAGTATATACCATATTAATCAAGTATTCATTGCATGTGTGTCAAAATCTCACTCCTAATTCAATATCAAAACTCGGTGCCAATTTTTTCCTTAAATTTAAACCTGATATCATATCTGATAAGAATGATTACTGGTAATTTATCAACTAATCAATACACAATGCACTAGAGCTGCAACCAGTGTATAATAACACTCACAACTACAAATGCATCAACACAAAAGCACGAAACATACAATAAACATAAATGGATCCTTCAATCTTTTGCCCATGGTTTCTCTTGCAGAAGACTTGCAGCCTCCAGGAAACTGGCAACACCCCTGGAGCAAGACCGTAATTCACTTAGAGAAAAGATATTGTGTATCTGTCTGGGGAATATTGTGGGGCTTAGTAGTATGAGATGTTCTGTGTCTTCTGTGTTTTGGATGCACCTGAGGCCGTTTCCATCCGAAAGGTCCCTCCTAAGGAAAGAAAGAACCACACCGAGACATTTATGTTTAGGATACCATCCAGCATTAAAACATCATCAATACAGAATAGGCCTGGACACAGAATCAAACTGCCTTAGGTGCAACCACCACACAGAAGACACTGAACACTTCATCCCACAATGCCCCACTTACAATCCCTAGACCAGTGTTTCTCAACCTTTTTACCCTTGCATAACCTTTCAAATAAATTGCATGTCTCAAGGAACCCCTGCACAAAAAAAAAAATAATAAAACACATACCATATCTTTCTCATTTTATTTTCATTGTGATAATAGGTTAGATGTGACGATGTCTATATTACAATAGCCAAGAATATGTCGTGTGTGTTTAGTTATATTACATGCATGAAATTGGATAAAAAATCAAAAGTGCATAAGCTTTTCTCACTTGTTCTCACGGAACCCTTAGGGACCTTTTGCGGAACCTTAGGGTTCTGGGGAACCCTGATTGAGAAACGCTGCCCTAGACAAACTATCTTCCCTGAGTGACTTATGGGCATGTCTGTTTGGTGCCTGTTATCTGAGAGCCATAAGTCTCCTGCAAGGGACCTGTGGCAATAACTTGATTGTATGTGTATATATGTAAAAGATAATTTATCAATGTTAGTTTTAGATAAGGATCATATGTTGTTGTTTTTTTTTTCTTTCTTTTTTCTTTCTTTCTTTCTTATTCTTGTGTGTATTTCTAGGCTTGGATTAGTTCCAGTTCAAGAAGCAAGTGTCGTCATTGCTGTAAGTTCTGAACATCGACGTGAGTCTTTGGATGCTGTTTCTTTCATGATTGATGCTTTAAAAGCAAGTGTACCCATCTGGAAACGTGAAGTCTATGATGATGGGAGTGGTGATTGGAAGAAAAACAAGGAATGCAAGTGGACAGAAAAGAAAAGCAAGTGATGTATTTAAAATGTAGCTAGTATAGTTTATTGATGCTTGACTTAGTCGTATGGTGCCCATAAACCAAACCTCAAATTGATGATCACATTTCGTACAATTTTCACAAAATTTTTGGCCAGTGTACACAGGAATACTCAGTAAGAAATTAAAATTATCACTGTTATTCATTCCAGTGATGGTGATACTCTATATCATCTTGAGTCTTTAGATTGTCTTTAGCAGCACTAGCAATTTTAGCCCAGCTTAATTTTATTTCCTTATTTTGTTGCTTTATCCAGTAGTTTTCTTGCTTTATCCAGTACTATTGTTATACAGTCAATCCTTAGCATTTATGGGTTCAGTACATACAGACTGGATTATTCGGGGGTAGAGCCATGAATATGATCGGGTGAAAGATTTGATTGTTCTTGGGTAAAGTCACTAACATCAGCAAATGATAAACTGTTATTTACGGGTTGAGTCAGCTTGCGCTGCCTGCACCACTGCCACTCTCCCTCACTTGTGCTGTGACCATCCTAGTTTTTGCATCTTGTGTGTGTGTACCAAGATCTCTGCCCTGCATATCTCTTGTGATGTCCCTCAAGAAACCAGCTAATTCACCTGGAGTAGCCCCAGATTGCTGGAAGATGGTGATGTCAGTAACAGTTGTTATTATTGACAGCCGTGAATAGGACGTGCAATGGGAAGTGGTGAGTGGGGAGGGAAGCTGGAAGAGATGATAGGCAATGGGGCAACTGTACTCACCTACTATCCAAGATACCACCACCACCTATTTTCTATATATATATATATATATATATATATTGTCACAAATAAAATGCTTTAAAGAATGCACATAGTGTGTTTTCTTTAGTTATACTCACTGTATATGTAAATAGGGGTCCAGGTTTTTTTTTTTTTTTTCTTAAGGGGAGTGGCAATTATTCACAGTTTTTTAACAATTGTGGGGATTTGTGTCCCCCCTAACCTCCATGAATGTTAAGGTTTAACTGTAATTAAAAGTGCATGTATTTGTAACTATTCTTTGTACTTACAATCAAGGTAGCTCAATTATTGTAATTTTCCTCTCGGTATGCTGTAAGCATGTTCAGTGGTTAAATATATGAATCTAGAATAGTTTTCTTGTTTTTCATAATATATCACTGTTTAAAATCTGTAATTTATTTATTTTGTTTTCCTTTATTTTGCCTTGACTATGAAATTGAATAATATTCCCTCAAAAGAAGGTAAGGATTTCTTGGTGTAGGTATTTATTTAATTTTGTTAAATTATCGTCATCATAAGAGTGGTGGATGGAAGTGAAATGGTAGGAGTGGATATGTGCCTTTGATTTGGCTACCTCCCCTATAAGGTGGAAGAAGCCCATAGTATAGAGATACTCTTTTACTCTGTTGGTGTTTGGGCTGTTTGCTGACCCCTTACTGCCGATACTATCTACCTCAATTGTCGTCGGTCTTGGGCACTTGCCATCCATTATTCCGTATTCTCCATCCCGGCACTTCGTAGGACTTGTCTGATGTTATCCATCCATCTTCTTCTGGGTCTTCCTACTGATCTTCCACCGATAATTCTTTCTGTCATGGTATAGAGATAGGTCATTACTTTCATTATTATTTTGAAGTACACTTCATGTACTTGGGGTTGTGGTGGTGCAGGAGTTGAATGCAACGATAATTAGCAGGGAACTGCAGATGGTAAAGAAAATGGAGAAAAGTAGGAGGTGAGCCAGTTGTTGATTGGTGATGACACTGTGTTTATGGCAGGGTCAGAGGTGGTGATTAAGGCAGTTAGTGACGGAGATTGGGAATGTATGTAATAGGAGAAAATTGAAGGTAAATGTGGGTGAAAATAAGGTGATGAAGGGCACATGGGGAGAGGATGGCAGAGAGTTGAAAGTAAGCTTTAAAGGAGAGAGGCTGGAAGAGGTTGATAGTTTTGGGTATTTGAGGTCATATGGCAGGGAAAGGAGTGGAGGTAGAGGTAAATTGTAGATTGAGAGAAGCAAGTGAATGCCTTGGGGGATTAAAAATGCCATGAGAAATAGGTGTCTGGGGATGGATGCAAAGGAGATTATATGGAAGGGTGATTGTGTTGACATTTCTGTATGGAACAGAGACTTGGAATTTAAGAAAAGCAGAGAGAAAAAGTTTAAATGTATTTGAAATGAAATATCTGAAGTATGGTAGGGGTTACAAGGTTGGACAGAGTGAGAAATGAGGAGGAGAGCGGGAGTGGAAAAGGAGATGGCAGATAGGGTTGATGAAAGAGTTTTAGGATGGTTTGGGGTTTAAACCTGGACTTTTACCAGGTCAGTCCTCTATGGAAGGTACAACATAATCCTTATGCCAGTTTATAAAAGATTTGGCAGTGTGGCACCATCTTCTTGAAACAGGTGTGCACCTGTTAACTCAAACAACTCTAGATGGTAATTCAGCAGCTTGTAATATGCATATTGAGTCACTTTGATATTAGCAAGCAACAGTCCAAGTTTCCCCAGACCCTTACCTGAGAAATGACTCAATACCATAAGAGAATGGGAGGGTTTCATGGTACAACACAGTCTGGGTCCAGTTGGTCATTGTTTTGCCTTTGGTAAACATGGCCACCTCTCCCCCCAGTCACTTTGAAAATCAATTTTTTGGACCAAAGCACCTCCAGCCAGTCAGCCTCCACCCGAGATATTTCTCTGCAAAAGCAACTTAACAAGCCCTCTGTACATGGGTGAGAATTGGTTTCTTCTCGGGGCAGTTACTACATACATACATACATATACCAAGGCTTTTTCCCCCTTACAAGGGAGGTAGCCAAAAAGGAAAAGGCATAAAATCATTCCCACCCATTCCATCCCTGAACACACTCCACACCCCTCCACCCTCCCTCTTATCTTAGCACCTCCTGGATGACGGGTCATCCCTGCACCTTGTCCACTGCCCTGGGTCAGAAGCAGTGTTGCAAGACACAGCACATCCACAGCAAGGCCACTTCATTAAATCAGCAACCCCCCCTCTCTGTCCCCCCATGCATAAAAGGAGAAGACGGGGAGAAATCCCTTCAGGCTGCGTCAAATTTTGCTCACACATACTACCTCATCCCCCATCCCCCCACCCATTCCACCTCATGCATCACATCATCATCCATACACAACCATTCTCCATTCACCCCTGTCTTCTGTCTTCTCCCGTCCTTCCTCAACAGACATTCCCCTCTTCTCCAAAGCCCCCTTCACCCCATCCATCCACCTCATCCTAGGACGTCCCCTCATGTTCACTCCCTCCACATCTGCCTTCCATACCTCTTTTACTAGTCTTTCTTCACTCATTCTTTCCATGTGTCCAAACCATCCCAATACTCTTTTATCAGCCCTATCTCCCAACTCCCTTTCCACCCCTGTTCTCCTCCTCACCTCCTCATTTCTCACTCTATCTAGCCTAGTAACCCCCATCATACTTCTCAGACACCTCATCTCAAACACATTCAAACTCCTTCTCTCTTCTTCTCTTATGTTCCATGTTTCTGCTCCATACAGTGCTGTTGGCACAATCACTCCTTCATACAGTCTCCT
This sequence comes from Oratosquilla oratoria, assembly GCF_046742065.1. NCBI lineage: Eukaryota > Metazoa > Arthropoda > Malacostraca > Stomatopoda > Squillidae > Oratosquilla > Oratosquilla oratoria. The sequence goes on along the minus strand of NC_134817.1, from coordinate 7,605,997 downwards.
CTTAGCATCCATTCCCAAATGTCTATTCCTCATTACACTTTTTAATCCACCAAGGCATTTACTCGCTTCTCTCAATCTACATTCTACCTCCACCTTCACTCCACCTTTTCCTGCCACATTTGCACCCAAGTATCTAAAACTATCCACTTCCTCCAGTTGCTCTCCCTTAATGCTCACTTCCAGTCTACTGCCACTTTCACCCCTTGTACATCTCATCACCTTACTTTTATCCACATTTATCTTTAGCTTACTGAAGTAGTTACTAGAGTAGCCAAACTCACAGATGCATTGACTAACAGTATGTACAAACATTAAACTAAACAAACTAGTGATGATTTCCTTAATTTTATGAGCTGAAATGCAAGGAAACCAGTGTAGGTGTCTCATTATGTTGTCAGCACACCTAGAAGTCTTACGAGACCTACCAGACCACTTTTTCTGGGTTGATGTGGCATCACACCCTCCCTCTCACAGCCTTGCATTATATCATCTCACAGCACATCCAGTAACTTTTAAGTTGATTGGCAACTTCTCTAGTTTGCTCTCCTGCATACTTTAAAACAATAATGTAGGAAGTAGCTTCTGATAGTAATTTCTTCACCTTGTTGATAGTAAGGCTACAAACATAACAAGTGCTAAGCTACCAGAAGAGACTGGATGACTACATTGTGGACAAATGCCCAGGATGTAACACTTTACCCCTTACTATTCAACACATAATAGAAGACTGGGTTATACACAATTATGCATGCAAACAACACAACATACACTCCATAAAGGATTTGTGGGAAAACTCCGTTTCGGCTGTGGCATTCCTTGGGGAGAAGGGAGTGCTCGGACAGACAGTCTAGGGAACAACAACATCAAGTAGAGGGGGCTGAGGTCAGGAGGAAGCATTCAAACAATCTGTCACTACCACAGCCAAGCAAACATTGAGCATCAGTTAGTTGCTTGCAGTGAGAAGCAGAAGGCTGTGATGTCATCATGTCATAAGAAGAACATAAGAGCATAAGAATGAAGGAGACTGCAAGAGATCATTAGGCCTACACTAGGCAGCTCCGTATCCATCACCACCTGTCATCCCCATCCATAAAGTTGTCTAATCATTTCTTAAAACAACTGATAGTTTCAGTGCTTACTACATGGTTACTAAGTTTATTCCATTTGTCGACCACCCTATTAGTAAACCAATTCTTGCCTATTTCCTTTTTAAATCTAAATTTGTTCAGTTTATAACCATGTCCACCAATCAATATACCATGGGCTTTTTCCCCTTTACAAGGCAGGTAGCCAGTCAAAAGGCAAGTACCTACCCCCATCCACTATCTTTTCTTCCCTCTCATCAAAGAGGTGGTGAATATTTGCTTCCCACTGGAACTACCTTTCCCTCCCAATCCTTCACCTTTAGCATCTCCCTAAGATATTCTGCCCATCTTCCTCATACATGGAACATAAAAGAGGAGGCGTTTGAATGTGTTTGAGATGAGGTGCTTGAGAGTATCATAAGGATAGAGTGAGAAACGAGGAAATGAGGAGAATGGGGGTGAAAAATGGAGTTAGGAGATAGGGTTGATGAAAGAGTATTGGGATGGTTTGGACACATGGAAAGAATGAGTGAAGAAAGACTAGTAAAAGAGGTGTGGAAGGAGTGAACATGAGGGGTTAACCTAGGATGAGATGAATGGATGGGGTAAAAGGGGCATTGGGAAAGAAGGGAATGTCTGCTGAGGAAGGATGGGAGAGGACAGAAAATAGGGGTGAATGGAGAATGGTTGTGCATGGATGATGCTGTAATGCATGAGGGGGAGTGGGTGGAGGTGAGGGAGTGTGCGTGAGAAATAAATTGACACAGCCCAAAGGGATTTCTCACCATTTTCTCCTTTTCTGCTTGATGGGACGGAGAGGGGGGGTCACCGATTTAATGAAGCTGTGTTGCTGTGTCTTGCAACACTGCTTCTGACCCAGGGCAGTGGGCAAGATGCAGGGATGACCCATCATCCAGGAGGTGCCAAGATAAGAGGGTGGAGGGGAGTGGAGTATGTTAGGGATGGAATGGGTGGGAGTGGTTTTTATGCCTTTGTTTTTTGGCTACCTCCCTTGTAAGGGGGAAAAGCCTTTGGTATGTGTGTGTATATATATATATATATATATATATATATATATATATATATATATATATATACATATGACCCAAATTTTAGGGTTCTCATTGGAAATCTCCCAAACTCTCTTATGCTTTAACTTCTTGTAGGACCAGTGTACAGCGAGCAGGATACCTAGTCCCATCACTCTGTCATGCTTTGTCACCTTTTATGACTCGCATGGGAGTATGGTGGCAGAATTCTTTTCTCCTACCACTGTAGACATAGGGGAAAAGAAAAGGTACGCTCAGAGAAGTGGTAAAGGACAGTTTCAATGGGACAGCATAAAGGAGAGATGGTCATAGTGCAAAATAACATCATCCATCTAGTAGAGATACTCTTAACTTGATAAATGATGTGTGGCTCTAGTTAAGAGGCACCCCAAAACAGTGGGATTGGAATAGGTAGATAAGCTTGGTTGGCTACCTCCCATATAAGGGGGAAAAGGCCCTTGGTATATAGATAGATAAATAATATATGTATGTATATATATATATATACATACATACATATACAAAAGGCTTTTTCCCCTACACAGGGGGTAGCCAAAAAGAAAAAGGCATAGAAACCACTCCCACCCATTCCATTTCCTATATATTCCACTCCCCTCCACCCTTCTCCTTCTTCCCACTTAAAAAAAAAGAATATATGTATATATATATACTGTATATGAGTGGATGGGTCGAAGTATGTAAGGCGGATGGGTGGTGAGATAAACACAGGGAACCGTTAGGGATTTATTCTGACGTTTCGTCCCTACCAGGACTTCTTCAGAGTACATATACCTTAAAACAATTCACACCTTAAATACCCACCGAAGCTCTCCGCCTTCCACCATGATCGACGTGACTTCTCATCCTCCTCCACTCTGCCTCGCCATATTTGTTAATTTAATAAACCCATAGCAGTGGTTGTTGTATATATATGAAGAGAACTGTAATATTCTTTTAGATAATTATGAAAATTTACATTTTGTTTAAAACTTGTCAAACATACAATTTAGAAATATGGAATTTAAATTCTTTGCCAGTTTTCTGCATAGGTAAGTGAAACAAGGATATATATATGTATATATATATATATATATATATATATATATATATATATATATAATATATATATATATATATATATTATGTTGTTAAAACAAATGGTTGCAACATGGCTAATAAAGATATACCCAATTTATTTGTTTTATCAACCTCATGAAAGCATATATCTTATATCCTCTTGTACCCTCTTATATCCAATAAAGTCAACATGCAGAAACAGCAAATATGGGGTGCTGATTAGTTTACTTTTTCAACTAGGAAAGCATGATATGGAGGAAGATGAAGAAGAGTGTGCAAAAAAAATAAAAATTGATGGAGAAGAGGCACCAAATGAACAAATCTGTGAAGAGGCTTCACTCAAAAAAGATGTAAATGAAATACCACCAGAAGTGGACCGAAGGGTAGTACAGATAACTGCATCTAATGAGGAGGTGAGGTAGAATTAATTTTGCTTATGTGTGTGTGTGTGTGTGTGTGTCTGTATATATATATATATATATTTATATATATATATGTAATATGTGTGTGTGTGTATATGTTTATATATAAACTTGTCCATATCTTACATAACTGGGTTCAAGCCCACAGCCTGACAGTGTATCAATTACCAAATATGCTTCAATTGAGCTCCTGTTAGTCTTGACTGTGTTTGCAAGGAATTAAATTGGAAAAAGTTAATGTGGTTGATAAGATGAATATATATTGTGTATGTATTTGCCTAATTGTGGTATACAGTAAAGGAACAACACTTGTACGGTTCTGTCCCATATTCTCCAATTAATCATACCTTGCCTCTAATCTGTACCGAGATAAGAGGGAGGGAGGAGGGTGGAGGGGAGCGGAATATATAGGAAATGGAATGGGTGGGAGTGGTTTCTATGCCTTTTTCTTTTTGGCTACCCCCCATGTAGGGGGAAAAAGCTTTTGGTATATGTATGTATTTATATATATATATATGTGCATGTGCTTCTAATCCGTGCATAGTTCCAATTTAGGCTACATCCTTAGTTTCCAATGATCATACAGTGAGTCCTCCTTGTACGGTAATTCTGTATCCGGTAAATTCACAGTTAGAGTAATTGGTAATTACTACCCTCGTTTCTATTTACGGTAAGAAAAATTCACAGATACGGTATCCGCTAGATATTTTGAAGAGGAAAGAGCAGGGAGAAGGTACGTCTGCCATATCCTATTATTACATATTATGATGGGTTCAGTATACGGTAATTTCAATTTGCGGTAAGGTTTTCAGGAACGCATGTGTACCGTATAACGAGGACTTACTGTATTTAGATTTGAATTCAAGTATCATTATAGCTTGGACTGTATCACCTACTTAGGTACTCCAAGTGTTCATACATCTGTTTGGAAGCTATTTCTTCACATCCTTTAGACATGTATTCTTTCTTGATTTGTTGTCATTACCTCACTGGCTGAGCGGGTTAGGGCGTCGTTACTTGCAGCAAAGGTCGATGGGATGGCGGTTCGAATCCTGCCACCGGTGAAGTTGAACCAAGGGTATGGTTCATTAAATTCCACACTACAAAGCCCTCTTTGTGGGGCACTGTCTCAGCCTTCCAATTGGAGGAGTTTGTGACGTTAAACCATATCATCATCATCATCATTACTTAAAGCACTCTCATTCCTAATCAAGAATTCTCTTTTTTGTCAATGTAGTCTATCCCCCTATAGAGACCTGAATACTGTAATCATATCACCTCATTCTCTTTGATCTTTCAGCTTTGGCAGATCCAGTACTTTTAATCTCTCCTTGTATAGTTTATCTGCCAGGCCAGGAGCCAGTATGATTACTGTCCTTTGTACCTTCAATCTTGCCTATATCCTTCACTCTGTATGGGAACCATACCCCTGATGCATATTCCTGTGTTAGTTGGATCAGGATGTTTGAGTCTTTTCATCATCTCTTTAACCATGTCACTTTATCCTCTGGGATAGGGAAAGAAATAGACAGGTGAGGTGAAAGGAGTCTAGGATGTACATGGTATGTCTGTTGAGCATGGGATAGTGCAAAAAAATAGGAATGAATATTGTAAGAATTCTGTATGTAGATGTATTTCTGAGGTTGACACTGTTTAGTCTTGGTCGTTTTTTGTAGATAAAGCGTCGTATAACAGCCTTCCAACAGCGTAAGAGAGAGGAACTCGATGTAACCAACGTGCAAGAATTTTGCTTTTACAATGGTGTGAATAACTCGGCCAGCTGTGCGAGAACTACTGCCATCCTTGTTCGTTCAAAGGGATCCAACAGCCACCTTAAACGTAAGTTGATTGTGAGTAAAAGCAGCAATGACTGCAACAGCACTGTGGGAGAGAGACCAAACGCAGAGTATGGGATCCAATGTATTTAACGTTTCGCCTAGCAGGGCTTCTTCAGAAATAACATAGTGGACAAACATCTGACTCCTTGATATAAATCAAAACAATGGATTTTTTTTACAATAAGTAAATCTTTAGCAATTTTAATAAAGTAACAAGCAATTTACGCAAATTGTGTTTACACCAGTTTCATGTTCGTTTCTCCCCGCAAGCTCGGGTATATAAGGAGACAGATGTTTGTCCACTGTTATTTCTAAAGAAGCCCTGCTGGGCGAAACATAAAATACATTGGATCCCATACTCAGCGTTTGGCCTCTCTCCTACAGTAAGTTGATTATCTGAATAGTGTCATTCTGTCAGAATTGGTATTTATTCACCTAGTTGTATTTTACGGGACGGGAGCTATGCGCGTTGTGACCCGTTTTCGTATTTCTCCACATCCAGGTTATATATTTCCTCATGGCATTATTACCCCTTCAATACTGATGCATGATGACCCATCACAATACTCGTATTATAAAGTTTCAGCTGTATTACTCATTTTATTTCACTCTGAATGTCAATAACCACAAAAGATATGATGAGGCCAGTCCACAGAACATGGGGGTCGCTCAGCTACAACTACAAAATAAATATAATCAAGAAGCTGATGCCAGCATCCTTGTATAGGCACTTACTCTTCATGATGCCTATGTAGTTGTCATTGTATTGAAGGGGGTTAATAGGCTGCCACAGTTTGAACAATTGTATTTACATTTGAATTGCAACTGCTTTAACAATCCTCATTCATGGTATATGTATTGTGTACAGATATATTACCAAAGCACAAATATTCAGTTTCATGTAAGAAACATGTATATTAGTTTTCATTCATGCATGTTTCACTACCATATTACATACCACATATTCTCTCATCCTTTAAGGAAGGCAGTAATGTGAAATTGAAAATTTAACAGTATTAGCCTATAGTATATAAACTAATTTAGATTTTGTATGATGATTTTCTTATATATCCTAACTTGTTTCCCCCTCTTCTTTTTTACAAGTAACAAAGGTTGTGAATGAATGGGGACCACAAACCCTTGGTGTTGACCCAGGATCAATAAACAGCAACCCAGGTAACCTTTTTGTCCTTTCCAGCTTTGTTTTTTGTGGTTTAAGAAGTATGGTAGATCTTATAAGGATGGATAGAGTGAGAAATATGGCAAGACAGAAGGGGCTGGAAAAAGAGTTGTCAAGTAGGGTAAATCAAGAACACCTAAGGTTGTTTTGGCTTATGGAAAGAATAAATGAGGAAAGACTTGCAAAAATAATGTGGAAAGCAGAAGGAATGCCATGGCCGAAACGGGGTTTTTCCTACAAATCCTTTATGGAGTGTATGTTGTGTTGTTTGCATGCATGATTGTGTATAAAGCAGTCTACCATGACGTGTTGAATAGTATGGGGTGAAGTGTCACCTCCTGGGCATTTGTCCACAATGCAGTCATCCAGTCTCTTCTGGTAGCTTAGAAGGGCTGGGTGGTGGCCGCATTGCAGTCTGGGAGAGAGGATTCAGAGGGATGGATATCAGGGAGTCTGGCATGCAGCAATGTGTTGTCTTTTAGTGAGTTAATGGAGCAGTGAGTGATGTGATTATGAATATGTTTCTGGAGGCTAGTATTTGGTGGTTTTGGAGGAAGAGAAGAGAGTATTTGTGTGTTGAAGTGAATGGATAATGGTTGTAAATGGATAAAGAAGTTACACTGCCTGAAGAGATGTCCTTATCTGCTCTGTATTATATATTTTATTATTGTATGAGGAAGGGGGTTGCCATATAATGAAACAGCCAATCAGTCAATCAATTTGTTGCCCCAAATCTGTCATGCAGGATAGCCATGGCTCTCAGTAAGTCAGCAACAGCCAGTGGATTGGCCCAGAAGTCATTCAAGGAAGAAAATTTTCCAATAACAGACACTCCTCTTCATTTCTCAGTCTTCTCATGACTTTGTGAACATAGCATAGTTTATTGTACCTTCCATCATATCATTTATATAGATAAGGAACATTACAGGAACTAGTATTGACCCTCAAGGGACTGCAAGTTGGTGCTTTCCAGCCTGATATCATGCGTATGAGTGAAAGGTTCCCAAGGATTGAAATAAAGCATTCAGTAGTACCAATTCATAAGTGGAAAGTTTGCAAGCTTGAGTCTAAAAACTTTAGATATGTTAACCTTTTGAGCATCCCAGGTAAAGTGTATGGCAGAATTTTGATCCTGAATGTAATGAGAGAAATGACATGATATAAGATGGTTTTTGAAAAGGAAAGCATTCTTGAGAAAAGTTGTAAGAACGGGAAGTGATTGCAATGTGGTTTTGTGGGTCTAGAGCTGTATGATAAAATAGATAAGAAAGGAGTATGGGAGACTGAGATGGTATAGAGTTAGAGGAAGAAATTTGAAGGTAGTGAAGAACTTTTATGATGGTTTTGAAAGTTGATCTTTAAGGTGAATGAGACAGGGATGTGTAATGTCACTGTGGCTATTCAATGAAAGAGCACTGAGATGGTTTGGACACACTGAAAGAATGAGTGAAGAAAAATTAGTTAAAGGTGTGGAAGGCAGAGGTGGAGAGAGTGAACTTGAGGGGACAACTGTGGATGAGATGGATGGATGGGGCGAAAGAGGCATTGAGCTAAAGGGTAATGTCTGTTGAGCAAGGAATGGAGAAGGCCTGAGATAGGGGTGAGTGGAGAATGGCTGTGTATAGACAATACTATAATGCAAGGATGGGGGGACAGGGAGTGTTATGTATGAATGATATTTTGATGCAGCTTGAAGAGCTTTCTCCCCTTCTTTTTTCTACATGAGGGGATGGAGAGGGGGGTCGCCAATTAAATGAAGCATCCTTGCTGTGGATGTGCTGTGTCTTGCTGCATTGCTTTTGACCCAGGGCAGTGGGCAGGATACAGGGATGACTCATCATCCATGAGGAGCTAAGATGAGAGGAGGGGAAAGGGGTGATGCATGGGAGTGGAATGGGTGGAAGTGGGTGCTTGCCCTTTTGATGTGGATCCCTCCCTTGTAAAGGGGAAAAAGCCCATGGTATGTAGATAGATCAGGGTGCAAAGTGTATACAAGTAGAGTCTATATTTATCTTTCATGGATTTATCTAATGTTTATTAGAATTAGAAGATTATGAGTATTTTTGTCATCTTGATGTGCTGCATGAATTCTGACTCAGTTTGTTATGATTTTGTTGATATGAAATTTGCCAGGTGATACAAATGTAACCTCTTGCTCCTCAGTGCAACCTAAGATGGAACCTTCAATAGAGTCAGAAATAAAAGAAGAAAAGGATACACAAATTGCTGAAGGTAAGGTTTCTTAATGCACTCTTCTTCTCCAATTGTATTTCTTCTGGAGTAGAGTGTTATATTTATGCTGTAACCTCTAGCAGTACAACATATTTTACATAGTTGATACTAATATTAAACAACTTTATATGATTGAAGTTAAAGAACCTAGATTAAAGTTAGTAAAAAAAAACCTTGGTATCCAGGGTTCACCATTCTTCTGAATAGAATTGTATGAATACCTAGAACAAAATCTAATTTGTACATACATACATACATACATATACTAATGGCTATTTCCCCCTTACAAGGGAGATAAGCCAAAAAACAAAGGCATAAAATCCACTCCCACCCATTCCATCCCCACACACTTCACTCCCAATCACCACCCTCCCTCTTCTCTTAGCTCCTCCTGGATGATGGGTCATCCCTGCATCTCACCCACTACCCTAATTTGTACTCTGTATAAAATTCTTAATACAGTAACACACTACATTGGATTAATATTATAATTACTCAGGTTCATGTAAACTGTTGTTACTTCTTTGGCAGGGGTAGAAGAACGACTACAGAACATGGAAACCCATTTGCAGATAAAGCCTAACGGTCCTCTACCCAAAGATATTTATGCTCGAATAAAGGCTTTAGAAGGAAGAATATTATTTTTAGAAGGACTCTCTCCGGAATACTTTAATTGCAAAGTAAGTTTGACAGAAGAGAGGGGTGAGTGGAGAATGGTTGTGTATGGATGATGCTGTGATGCATGGAAGGGAGTGGGTGGGGGGTGAGGGAGTACATGTGAATAATATTTTAATGCAGCCCAAAAAGATTCCAAATCTTTTCTTTTTCTGCATGAGGGAATGGAGAATGGGGTCACTGATTAAATGAAGCGGCCTTGCTGTCGATGTGCTGTGTCTTGCTGCATTGCTTCTGACCCAGGGCAGTGGGCAAGATGTGAGAATGACCCGTCATCCAGGAGGAGTTGAGAAAAGGGGGATGTAGGGATGGTGAATGGGAGTGGAGTATGTGGAGATGAAATGGGTGGGAATGGATTTATGCCCTTCTCTTTGGCTACCCCCCTTGTAAGGGGGAAAAAGCCATTGGTATATGTATGTAAGTTTGACTAAAGTTTAAGTTGTATTTAGCACTATGAATTATCAAAGATTTAGAAGGAGAATTGTTATTTTTAGGAGGAACTTTCTCCAGAATATTTTAATACTTTGGTACGATGATGCCTACATGAGGCATGAGTGGGTACATGAGGATGCTTATCAGGAGTGTGAGTACGTCACTTAAGAGTTTTGTATTCACAGGTCCCACAGTATGTCAAGAGGTTTGTGAAGCCAGATATCAAGATTAATGAAGACGATGTATGTATGCTATTTCTCTGTTTATTATTTCAAAGATAGGCAAATCATTTTGTAGTACCTAACTTGTCAACAGTACTTTTAGTTCAAGGTCTGTCACATGTACTTATCAACTTATATTGAGGTTGCATGTTCTGAAATATTTCATCAGTCCATAATAATAACTTTTCTCATTACGTAAATACAATTTTGACAGTCGGTCATGTTCTAAATTTGGTTAAAATTTTCAGATGAAACTTGAAGACTTGGATGCAAGGATATTTGAACTAAAGGAGAAACTTAAAAATAAACAGCTCAAACTCTACTCATAAAGTTTCCCCATTACATTAATCTATATGAAGGATTCATGAGGAGAAAAACATAAGGTTTACAATTTTTACAGTTTAAGTGGTATATAACACTACTCCAATTATTGAAGTTTTATCATTGTAATATAAACACATTTACAGTTTGATTGGCCATTATCATATATGCAAACTAGAAATAAATTATATTTTTATAACTTACCAAATGTATGGAAAATATCAAGATCAAATAAATCTATGTGGGATTTCCTATGTTTTTGTTCACATATACATTAAGTAATAAGTAACGGACAAGTCAAACTAAGGGCATGGTTTGTTAAATTACATGCTACAATGTCCTCTGTAAGGGACACCATCCTAGCCTTCTGATAGGGGGGAGTTCATCACACTAAACCAAATCAGATCAAGTATATACATTTAAAAAAGCTGGACATGGAGTCAAATCATAGGATATGAAAACATTTCACTTTGAAAGGCACACATATTGACATGCCCAGACATGTTATCTTTCACTTGTTCAGTTTCTTTAATTACAACCCATTGGAATATGGAATAATGTCTTTGCTCCTAGGAATAGAGTGGAATGATTATGTTGTCTTTAGCCTCTTTTAATAGATGTCCTAAGCATCCAGCAATATCCAGGGAGACTATATAACATGTTTAAATTTTCCTATAAGATCAATCACCTATTGTACATTGTTCCTCCTTTGTTTCCATAAGTTCTTGGATTTCTTTTATATATAGCAAATGCTTCTCTCCCTTTACAAGGGATTTCTTTTCAGTTAAAAAAAATCCTGAACATAACATTATACATTTTTCTAAATTATGCTTGCTCAGGAATTTCTTTGTTTTTCTTTGACATTTATTCATTCATTTGTTCTTTAACTTCATTCACTGGATAACATAAGGAGGACATGCAACATTTATCTCCATACTACAGTAAATTCATTTCTTCTTTGAGAAAAATTTCCAATACACAAGTCCCCCTAAAATGGCCGCTTCTAAAAATATTATGACACCCAGTAATATTTTGTTATATATGACATTTCTTGACATTGCACGAATTAGACGTCTAGTGCGGCTTAGTTCAGCATCCGTATCAACTAGTCGATCCCTAGTGCGTTCTAAAGACTCCCGCTGAACACCAAGTTCACCAATAACTTCTGTTCCAATTTGTTCAGTTTCTGCAGCAATCACATGCGAGCGTGCAAGAGATTCTGACGTACGTTCTAAGCTCGCCGTGCCATCCAGTACTTGCTGGCGTATCTGGGAATTAATATCATCATTATCCCTGGAGCTTGAGAAAAGAATGGTTCTGTTGACTGCTTGGTCTCTGGAGTTCTCCTCTTGCTGTAATCGACTTTTGTACCTGGCAATGGTAGAAGAGAGATTTAATTTTTTCTTTCACTCATATGTCCACACTTAAGAAATTATGAAAAAAAATAATGAAATGTGCATATATGTATATAAAGTACACACACACAGATTGATCATTTACTGACCACAGCTACAACTAATATAAAGATTATAAGCAAAAAGAAACAAACTTAAAAAATGCATCACAATTATCATGTATACTACTGCACTCCACAAAGAATAGTAATCACAAGGGTTACCTGATAGATAGCAACATAAGCTCACATTTGATAAATAACTAAGTAATAGACAACCCATAATAGATCATATTAGTCATTTATACACACATACCAAGGGCTTTTTTTCCCCTTACAAGGGAGGTAGCCAAAGTCAAAAGCTTAAATCCACTCCCACCCATTTCATCCCCACATACTCCACTCCCATTCACCACCCCTCCCTCCCTCCCTCTTTTCTTGGTTCCTCCCGGATGACGGGTCATCCCTGCATCTTGGCCATTGCCCTGGGTCAGAGCCAATGCAGCAAGACATAGTACATCCACTGTAAGGCTGCTTCATTTAATTGGTGATCCTCCCTCTCCATTCAATCATGCAGAAAAAAGAGAAGATAGGCTGCATCACAATATCATTCACACATACTCCCTCACCCTACCATCCTTCACCCACTCCCTCCCATGTATCACAACACCATCCATATACATCCATTCTCCACTCACCCCTATCTTCTGTCTTCTCCCTTTCTTCCTAAACAGATATCCCCTCTTTCCCAATGCCCCTTTTACCCATTCATTCATCTCATCCTTGGTCACCCTCTCATGTTTACTCCATCCACCTCTGCCTTCCACACTTCTTTTACTAATCTTTCTTCACTCATTCTTTCCATGTGTCCAAACCATCTCAATACTCTTTCATCAACCCTATCTCCCAACTCCTTTTCCACCCCCGCTCTCCTCCTCACCTTGTTTCTCACTCTATCCAGACTAGTAACCCCTACCATACTTCTCAGGCATTTCATCTCAAACACATTTAAACTCTTCCTCTCTTATGTCTCATGTTTCTGCCCCATATAGTACTCAGCACAATCATCCTTTCATATAATCTCCTCTTAGCATCCATTCCCAAATGTCTATTTCTCATTACACTTTTTAATCCCCCAAGGCATTTACTTGCTTCTCTCAATCTACATTCTACCTCCACCTCCACTCCTCCCTTTCCCGCCACATTTGCACCCAAGTATCTAAAACTATCCACTTTCTCCCCTTGTACATCTCATCACCTTACACTTTAAACCCACTATCAGAGAAATAATATCAGAAGGAGATCCATATATTTCGACAACTGTAATCCTCTTCTGAAGGACTACAGATAGTAGTCGAAATATACGGACCTCCAGTACTTCTGATATAATTTCTCTGATAGTGGGTTTAAAGTGTACATTTACAAATGTGTTATAACATTACAGTTTCTCATCACCTTACATTTACCCACATCTTCAAATTCCTTCTTTTGCACACCCTCCCCAAACTCTGTCACTGATTTCTTCAATCCTTCCTCTGATCCTGCTACAACCACAGTATCGTCAGTAAACAACAACTGGCTTATCTCCCACTTTTCTCCATTTTCTTTAACCATTTCCAACCCCTGACCCACTACCCTTGCATTTACCTCTTGCACCACCCCCATCCATGTATAAATTGAACACCCAAGGCAACATAACACATCCCTGACAAAGTCCTACCTTTACCTCAAACCACTCACTCTCCATTTCTGATTCTAACACAAGCTCTACTACTCTCATAAAAACTCTTGATTGCTCTTAAAAGCTTTCCTCCTATCCCATATAGCTGCAATACCTCCCACAGTGCCTTTGTATCTACCCTGTCATAAGCCTTTTCCAAATCCATAAGGGCCCAAAAAACATCCTTACCTTTTCCTAAAATGGAGAAAGAGGAGAAGGGTGGGGATTAAAAAGGTACTGAAAGAGTGGAATGAGGAGGGGAATAATAATAATTGTTACCTCAAGTCAACTAACTGGAAACTCACAACTCCACAGTAGCTGACATAAGTCCTTGAACCTTCCCATAGTATCTCTCTAAAGAGTCTTCGGACTATTGTTTACACTGTATTAGTGTAAGACTGTTTCTATGTCACCAGCTGAAGGTAGTTGGAGGGAACTACTCTATATGAAAAGGTGGAGGATGTATCGGTTGAAGTTGTTGTTGTTGTCGTTCCCTAGACTGTCCGAGCAGTCCCGTCTCCCCAAGGAATGCCACAGCCGAAACTGGGTTTTCCCACAAATCCTTTATAGAGTGTATGTTGTGTTGTTTGCATGCATGATTGTGTATAATGCAGTCTTCCATTATGTGTTGTATGGTATAGGGTGAAGTGTTACATCCTGGGCAGCTGTCCATCGGTTGAAGTTGATAGATACCTTGGGGCTTGTCCCGAGACAGAGTGCCAGCACTATACAGCTCCAACTCCAGATGGAGGCAAGGTAGTTGATGGGATTTGAAATTACTATAATCCAAAAAACAAATTTACATACCTGTTAACTTCACCTTGATACCGCTGAATCTTTGCATTCATATTACTTCGATACTTTGGTGGAGCCTTGCGTGTTTCTATGTCCATATCTACTAACATTCCTTTTGTTTCTGCTACAGCATCCTCTATTTCTCTCAATATTCTCTTTCTTTCCTCCAAGCTTCGACATCTTGGTAAACCAAACTGTAAAATTTATTAACACACTGAAAAGTCCTGTAAGATGTATGTGTGTGTGATATTCATACATCTTCATTTTGGATCACATGTTGCACCCATGCTGGACAGCTATTACCCTCCCAGCTGAGAGCTCAGACCTCATATATGGCCTAATCTATGGGCAGCACTGTGACCTTATACAAACAAACAACTCCTTGCCCAAGAGTGTGTGTATTCATCTTACTGCAATGCTTATTGGGTTCTGTCTCCTACTTTTCAATTTATTATACCTAGTCTCAAATTCATCATCCATGAGGAGCTAAGATGAGAGGAAGGAAAGGGTGGTGGAGGGGAGTGGAATGGGTGGGAGTAGGTATCTTTGATTTGGCTACCTCTTTTATATGGGGAGAAGCTCATGGTAGATAGCCTCAAATTCATGAAAAGTTCCAAACTATAGCCTTGATATCCAATCACCATATTTATATTTGATTTCATATATTGTTCCTTTGCTTTTTTTTTTTTTTTAAGGAATGTTCCCTTTGTCACATTTAAAATTTCCTTAGCCAAGAACATGACTCCTCCACCCTGTTTTTCCTCTCTATTTCTAAGCCAGTGATTATATAATCCATTTCCAACACTGTTAGGTGATAGTGGACCCCTTAATTTTGTCTCTACAATTGCCATTATGTCTGGTTTTGTTTCTGACAAGTAATCATTAAACTCGTTTAATCCTGAAATTAAGTCATTTATATCAGTACATGCCACTTTTAATTTTCTCCACTCTCCATCTCTTTGTTCCTTTCATTTCTTTTTCTTCAAGATACCATTTTCTCAATGTCACATATAACACTCTCCAAAAGAACTTCTTTTTCTTAGGCTCCATTTTTTTTTTTTTTTTCGCTTCTTAATGTCTTCTCTCTTTCTCTTTCCTCAAGGTTCAGATCCCTTACTTGTTCTTGCTAGTATATCTTCCGCTGCCTTTTGTGACCTTAATTTGATCTTTAGGGGTCAATTTCCTTCTACATATCTTCCTATTCTATGCACTTCCTCTATTTCCTTTTCTAATACGTGCTCTTTATCTTGCATTACTCTCAAAACATCTATTGCTAAATCTTTCTCTTCTTTTTCTCTCACAGCATCATAACACCAAAACACAATGTACATACATATACCAAGGGCTTTTTCCCCCTTACAAGTGAGGTAGCCAAAGTCAAAAGGTATAATTCCACTCCCACCCATTTCATCCCCACCCACTCCACTCTCATTCACCACTCCTCCCAATGTAGATAATGAATTCAGTCAAGAATCTACCTCACACCTGCATCTTTTGGCTGGCTACATTCTTGGTTATTTGACATTGGAAACCTTTAAACTGAAACCAAAATATCCATCCACAAGGCCATCTGCATCTCCACCCTACTCTACAGCTGAAAAACCTGGACCAACTACAGACAACACATAAAAGCTGCATAAAAAAATATTTTCAATGTTAAAAATCCTAATAAAAATGCTTACCTCAAATTTGCTACTTATGCTATCTAATATGGCCTGAACTTCTTCATCTAGCAATTCATAACGCTGTGAGGATGCCATTTTTCACCATTCAGGTTGATAAGCTTCCAATTCACTTGTTTGGTAAATGGTAGACCCTGTTGATATACAAAATCATGACAGGCTTATTCAGCATTTACATGTTATAGGATTATTAAATATGAGAAAAATATGGCACCTTATTGATGCTTTTGTCAAAAGATAATGTTTACAAATTTTTTTAGATTATAACTTTTTTACGATTCATTAGGAAAATTAAAAGGTCTAACTTACCTATCCTTTACTGAAATTTGTTTAAACCCAAAATGTCAGTGCAAATCATTTACTTCCATAGTACTTTCACACAGTTTCTAGATCCAAACTACACAAGAAACTGACCAAATAGTTCTGCATCATTCTGAAAAAAAAAGAGAAAATATAAAATCAGTGAATTCAATGGATTTTTATTCACCCTAGGATCCAAATTCTAACAGTGTATGGTGCCTGCTGCCTTGGGTTTCACTAAATGAAACTACAACAGCAAACAATGATCTTTAGGCCCTTCCTTTGTTAAAAAAATTTACACTATTGTTTATATTAGTATAGGTACTGACATGGGTATATAGATATAGTTTATGTTACATTAGCATGGGTACTGACTGCATGGTGCAGGGATATTACAATGGGTAGGTGCTCAGGGAGTGATATGAGAGGTAAAGTCAAGGTGTGATGGGCTGGGGATTGGAGATGGCTAGAGATATTGGAGGAAAGTGGGAGGTGACTCAGATGTTGTTTACAGATGACAAATATCCATCAATCTGTGTGGTAGATATGAAGGGGTGATTGTGTCTATTGCACTGTACAAGGTGGAGACTTGGAATTTAAGAGGCAGAAAGGAGAAGTTTAAATGTATTTGAGATAAAGTGTCTTAGAAGTATAGCAGGGGTTATAAGGATGGATAAGGTGAGAAGGAGAGTAGGGATGGAAAGGGAGTTGGCAGATAGGGCTGATGAAAGATTATTGGGATGGTTTGGGCACATGGAAAGAATGAGTGAAGAAAGATAAAGAAAGAGTGTGGGAGACATGTGGATGGAGTAAACTTGAGTCGATAACCAAAAATGAGATTAATGGGCGAGGTGAAATGGGCTTTGAGTGAAGATGGAATGTCTGTTGAGCATAGAAGCAAGAAGGCAGGGGATAAGTGTGAATGAAGAATGGTTATGTATAGCTGATATTTTGACATAGCCCAAAGGGATTTCTCCCCATCTCTATTTTTTGCACGAGGGGAAAAGGAGGGGGATAACTATGTAAATGAAGCAATCCTACTGTGGATGTACTAAACCCAAGATTTTGCAATGCTTCTGACCCAGGTAGTGGGCATGAGATAGTGATGACCTTTCATCCATGAGGAACTGAGAGAAAAATGGATGGTGGATGGGAGTGTTAGCATGCCTGCCTGCCTCCCCATGTTCCCACTATGTATCCCCTGGCTAGGATATAAGCTTATCAACCCAAATGTATAAATACACTGAAGAGGATCACAGACAGTGATCATAATATGGCTACAGATCTTTATACAACATTCTTTTCTCTGAAAGTAATATGATAAGGAGAGTGTTTCTAATATCAAATGAGACCATGTTTAAGAGGTTATATATGGCTATGATTAGACCACATTTTGAATACAAAGGCCATTGAAAATGTTCAAAAAAGAGAAACAAAAATTATACCAAGGCTAAAGGATATGATATACAAAGAAAGGTTAAAGTAGCTGAACTTGCCAACACTGGCCTACAGAAGGGCCCAAACTGAAACGATTGAGACTTAAAAAGGTTGGTGGGATATACAAAGCAAGAGTCAGCAAGGGAGTGTTCACTTTACAAGGGGATAATGCCACAAGATGTCACACCAAGAAGATATATAAGGAGAGGGCAAGACTTCACATTAGAAAGAACTTCGGAAACAGAGTAGTCAACACATGGAATTGGCTAACAAAGTGTGGTGTCTGCTGGCTCAGTGCTTGGTTCTGTTCCAGAATCACGCAAACCCATTTTTCACTTCCATTTTTTTTTTTTTCCCATTTGAAAATTCTATTTTTTCTATGGAATGGTTATGTTAGATTAAGTTAAGTTAGGATAGGTTGGTCCCAATATTTAGTAAAAGACAAAAAATTAATTGAGCAATACCAACAGCGTGTGACAAAAGTTGGTACCTGAGCTTGCCATACAGGAGAGGTGCAAGGAATCAGGATTGCAAATGCTGAGGCCAGAAGAAAAGGGTATATGATATAGCTACACAAGCTGCTTAAAGAATTTGACCATTCCCTATGAATCCTTGTTTACATTCACCACAACAAAACTAAGAGGACACTAAGTGAAGTTAAGCAAACAGAACATTGGAGGACCACTTTAAAAGGGAATTTGTTTAAGATAAGGGTCACAAATGAGTGGAAGGAGGTATCAGAGCATGTTGTGTCAGCACCTACCATAGCTAGCTTCAAGATGAGATATGATAGACACAATAATATAATGTAGGGCTCTTAACTATTCCTGGAGGTGAGG
The DNA here is from genome assembly GCF_046742065.1 of Oratosquilla oratoria. Lineage (NCBI taxonomy): Eukaryota > Metazoa > Arthropoda > Malacostraca > Stomatopoda > Squillidae > Oratosquilla > Oratosquilla oratoria. The sequence goes on along the minus strand of NC_134817.1, from coordinate 7,587,299 downwards.
ACAGGACATGGAGTTAACTTCTTCATTCCCTACCAGTTATTACTAGGTAAGGTTATGTTAGAAGCTATTGGAGGTGTTTTGGTAAATTTTTAGTTGTGCACACCTATGTGATATAGCAATAGAAAATTAATTATTAATTTCGTAAATTATAATACATCAACATATGTGATTTTCTTGGTGGAAATCAATAACAAAAAAGTTGCTAAAACCAATTTACTAATGAATGAAGTCACGATGGTTGAATGATACACCATGTTTGTGTTGATAGATGCCAAGGTCAAAAAAATTAAAGGATGATAAATTCGTCTATTCTAACCTAACCTACATAAACTAACCTATATTTAGTAATTCAGTACCTCAAATTCTAAAGATCATCCAGGTCATTGTCATGGATGCTGACGGCCTGATTATTATTGTACCTCGGGCAATTAACAGATGACAGCAGAACCCCCATGTTCTCTCATAAAGTCCAAGGAAGCCCTAGGCTATTGTCTTTGTAACAGCACTTATTAATGTCACCTGGAGTTGGAGAGCACCCAGTACACATGTGAAAGCAGTCGTCTGATAGTAACTGGACTGGCATGGCACCTGGAATTGGAGAACACCTGGTCCACAACATGAAAACCATCATCTAACTGACAGTGACTGGACTGGACAGACGACAGCATGGTGTCTGTACCATATCCTAGCAGCTTCGTTCATTTTTAGATTTGCTTGTAATGAGGTTTTCTGTTATTTATTTCAGCCAAGAAAATTGCATACTATGTTCACGTATTATAATTTACAAAATGTTTCATTTTCTAATACTATATCGCATAGGTGTGCACAACTAAAATTATACCGGTATTTTTTAAGAAGTGCACAGATACATAATATAGATAGAGTGAACACATACATAATAAAGATAGAGTGAGAAATGAGGAGGTGAGGAGAACAGGGGTGGAAAGGGAGCTGGGAGATAGGGTTGATGAAAGAGTATTAGGATGGTTTGGACACATGGAAAGAATGAGTGAAGAAAGATTAGTAAAAGAAGTGTGGAAGGAGTGAATATGAGGGGGTGTCCTAGGATGAGATGGATGGATGGGGTGGAAGGGGCTTTACAAAAAAGAGGAATGTCTGTAGAGGAAGGACGGGAGAGGACAGAAGATAGGGGTGAATGGAGAAGGGTTGTGTATAGATGAGGCTGTGATGCATGAGGGGGAGTGGGTGGGGGATGGGGGTGAGGAAGTATGTATGAGAAAAAAATTTGATGCAGCCCGAAGGGATTTCTCCCCATCTTCTCCTTTCCTGCATGAGGGGACGGAGAGGGGGATCGCTGAATTTATGAAGAGGCCTTGCTGTGGATGTGCTGTCTTGCAACACTGCTTCTGACCCAGGGCAGTGGACAGGATGTAGGGATGACCCATCATCCAGGAGGTGCCAAGATAGGAAGGAGGGTGGAGGGGAGTGGAATATATGGGAAATGAAATGGGTGGGAGTGATTTCTATGCCTTTTTCTTTTTGGCTACCCCCCATGTAATATATGTTTTTCTTGGCAAAAATCAATAACAATAACCTTGCTGTAAGCAAATACACTACCGAACATGGCTGCAATGATAGGTTCAAGGCACCATGTTATTATCTATCCAATCCCATCAAGTCAGTCTGACAATGACATTGACATTGTGTACAATGTGTTCTCCCACTCCTAGTGACGTCACCAAGCTATATATTTTTAAAACAGTGCTATGGATCTGAGGTTCATGCTTTTCTTCAAGCTATGGAGTAACATCAATTAGAAACAAAATAGAAAAAGGCACAACTAAGGTGGCTTGGGCATGTCGAGAGAATGGATGAAGAGAGAATTGCAAAGAAAAGATGGAACTGGAGACCATAAGGTAGCAAATCTAGAGGTAGACCGAAGAAAAGATGGAAAGATGGAGTTGAAGAAATCCTAGAGGCAAATGGATTATGAAAAATAGAGGATTTGAAGGAAGAAGGAAGCTTTGAGAGGACAATCTGTGGAAGTGTGCTGGCCCAACTGACAGGCTGAAAGCCTACCTGGGAGCAGAAGAAAGAATTAAGAAGTATGATTCCGAAACACCTCTACACTACACAATCCGATCAGATGCCAAAACCAGCCATCATCATCCCTGACAACAATGACCCTGATGACCTCTAGAATTACAGGTACTGTATTACTAAATGCAGGTTAGGTTCTGTTACGTATGTTAGGTTAGATGAATTTATCATACTTTAATTTCTTTGACTTCTACATATATCAAAATAAAGATATTGTCTCAAGCAGTCACTGCATCTCCATTCTTTAGTGTATTGGGTAAAGTTTTAGTTGTGCACACCTACACAATATAGCAATAGAAAATGAATTATTTTGTAAATTACAATAGATCAATGTAATAAGATATTTTCTTGGCAGAAATCAATAACAGAAAAGTTGCTAAAACCTATTTTCTAACAAACAAAATTGCGGCAGTTGAGTGATACGCCAAGTTTGTTTTGATTGGAGCCACGGTCAATGAAATAAAAGGATGATAAATTAGTCTATTCTAACCTACCTAACCTATGTAACCTAACCAATGTTTAGTAATTTGGTACCTCAAATTCTAAAGATCATCTGGGTTGTCGTTGTCGTCACGGACGCTGACGGCCTGATTATTATTGCACTTCGGTTAATTAAAAGACAACGGCAGAACCTATGTTCTCTCATAAAGTCCAAGGAAGCCCTATTGTCTTGGTAACAGCACTTATCAACATCACCTGGATTTGGAGAACACCTGGTCCACAATGTGAAAGCCGTCATCTGATAATGACTGGACTGGCATGGCGTCTGGACCATATCCTAGTGGCTTCATTTGTTAATAAATTTGCTTGAAGCAAGTTTTTTCTATTTCCGCCAAGAAAATCACATATTACATTCGTGTATTATAATTTACAAAATTAATATCTAATTTTCTAATGCTATATCACGTAGATGTGCGCAACTAAAATGATACAATATATTGCTTTAAACAACTTTTTCCAATGATGATTACTGATTTCTGCCGAGAAAAATGTAGATCACAATATATTATAATTTACAAAATGAATATCTATAATCTAATTTTCTATTGCTGTATCACATAGGTCTGCACTTCTAAATATTTACCCTATTGGGCAATGTTACTTGTTACTTATCAAATATCTATTCTTTCATAATTCTAGAATTTTACCCCCAATTGGGGAAGAGGGATTCCAAAAGGAAAAATCAAGAAATGAAATGTAGTCATCAGGTTAACATTGTTACTGTAGCCAACCACCATGTCCAATGCATTAACCCAGATGAATGACAATGTCAACGGCAGGAGTGACAGGCCTACTAATTGGGCCTTCTTACCAGAAGAAAACTACGAGTGACCAAGTTATGATAAATAGTGTCTATGCCGGTCATGGTTCTAATAAATTCCTTTACCTTCGTTACATAATTACTAATCCCTTTCAGTTTTCCACATAAAACACCTTAACCTTTTATAATTATGCCAGAAATCTTACATGACATTAATAGGGATCAGAAATGATGACATAAGAAATATTTGAAATAATCCGATTTTGACCATATAACGCAATTTCAAACAAAATTGTCCAATGTCATTGACAGAATTTACCAAAGCCCTTTTCCTGTCGTCGTTATTTATGATTGAATACAAAATATGACACTACCTTTAGCTTATATTCAACTGCTGATGTTTTTAAAAAGAGTAAAACAATAAATTGTATATTCATACTCAAACGCCCCCTTTGTATTCCCTCGTCTTGGTATGTTTACGTCTGGTCAGCTGACAAGTACCTGGAACCCTTTGGGCGTTTCGCTACATGGCCAGTTCGCTACCAACCATTCCGCTACATTATTCGGTCGTTTCGCTACACTGTTTTTTCGCATTTGAGATAGGAATATGATAAAAAATACAATGTGTGCGGGTTTATAAAGTACCTGTAACCCTTTGGGAGTTTCGCTACATGGCCAGTTCGCTACCAGCCATTTCGCTACATTCTTCGGTCGATTCGCTAAATGGCCAGTTCGCTGCATTATTCGTTCGTTTCGCTACATTTCGCTATACTTTTTTTTTTATCGCATTTGAGATACGAATATGAAAAAATGTATGCAGGTTTATAAAGTACTTGTAACACTTTGGGTGTTTCGCTACATGGCCAGTTCGCTGCATTGTTCGGTCGTTTCACTACATACATACATACATATATATATATATATATATATATATATATATATATATATATATATATATATATATATATATATATATATATATATATATATATATATATATATATATACTTAGTGATTTTCCGAGGTCGACCCTCACAGCCGTAGTTGACTACTGCTGCTGCCAGTCCTGTTGTCCTTCCCCGCGAGGGCCAGTTGGTCTGGTATTGAGTTTGGAGAAAACCTACTGATTGCAGTATAGCCTGGCAATGGAGGCTTGTCTGGTACCTTCCGCAGAAACCTGTCCAGTGCATGTTTGAAGCTTTCCACCGAGCATTTGGTTTTCTCTCTCACCTCTTTTGGGAGGGCGTTGAAGATTTTTAGACCCTCATGCCCTAGGCTGGTTGCCAGTAGGGTCTTAATCCTTTCCGGGGCTCTTGGTGGGAGAGTTTGTCTCTCACACTTACGCCCATGCCTTACACTGTGGTATGGCTTGATTGTTGAGGGCGTGGGGTCCGGAACAAGTCCCTCTAGGATTTTTCATGTGTAAATGGCCCTATATCTTTCTCTCCTCCTTTGTTGGGAGTAGAGACCTAGTGCTCCCAGGCGATCCCAATAGTTGAGATCTTGCATCCTTCTGATATGCCTGGTGTAATTCCTTTGGACAGCCTCAAGCATCTGGATGTCTCCGCGTTTGTGTGGCGACCAGAGTTGGCTACAATAGTCCAGGATCGGTTGAATAAGCGACTTCCAGAGGGTAAGCATCACTTGAACCTCTCTTGAGGAGAAAGTCCTTAGTACCCAGCTAGCCATCCCTCTTGCTCTTTTCACTGACTGCATGATGTGGTGCTGGAAAGTGGCATCATCACTTAAGTGAATGCCCAGGCTTTTTACATGGGCTTTGGGTGTGATTTTCATACATCTTTCCGTGTGCAGTTCAGTGTTGTCTTTAATGCCTTGGTTTGTGCCATATCTCAAGACCTCAAACTTCTCTTCGTTGAATTGCATGTTGCTGTCGTTGGCCCATGCATAAACTGAGTTGAGATCGTCTTGTAAATGTTGCACGTCCCCACTTTCCCGCACTGCACGGCTGATGTGGGTATCATCGGCAAAAGACAGGAGGGTTGAGTCCACACTCCTATTTATGTCATTCATATGAAATAGGAATAGGAGGGGGCCGAGTACAGACCCTTGTGGTACTCCGCTTATTACCTTGGTTTCAATGGACTTCACACCATCAACGGCGACTGTTTGTGTACGATCTGTCAGGAAGTTGTGAAGCCAGACTCCTAGCTTCCCTGAGATTCCTAGATCCCTTGCTTTGTGGAGGAGGACACCGTGGTCCACCTTGTCGAAGGCTTTTGCAAAGTATAGAAATACTACATCAACATTCCTCCCTTCTGACAGGTTCCGTAGTAGCCAGTCGTAATGTGCCAGTAGGTTTGAGAGGCATGGCCGACCTTTCCTGAAACCATGTTGATTCTCTTTTATGAGTTTATTCACTTCGAGGTGTGTGAACAGCTTGTCCCTTACGCATTTCTCAATTACTTTGACAATGTGGGACGTGAGGTCAGGTCGATAGTTCTTTGGCAAGGTTCGGTCTCCTCCTTTGTATATTGGGCTTATGATGGCTTGCTTTAGTAGTGCCGGGATCTCTCCTTTGTCTAGGGAGGCTAGCCACAACATATGAAATGGGACTGCTAAGACCTCGCTACATTGTAGGAGTAGGATTGCCGGAACGCCGTCTGGTCCAGCGGCCGAGTTAATCCTGAGCTCCTTTATTGCCTTTTCAATGTCCCCTACTGTCACTTGAATGTCGGTAAGCTGGTTCTGGTTCGTAGTCACCTGGGTTGAAAAAGGTTGTGGGATCAAGGATTTCCATCTGTGTCTTTGGTATGCTGAACACACTGGTGGATTGTTGTGCCAGCATCTGGCAGGTTTCCTGCGGGTCATCTGTTATGGTTCCTTGTTCAGTCACTAGGGGCCCAATCTGTGACTTGGTTTTCAGGGATTTCTTACAGTAGCTATAGAAGAATTTCGTATTGTGCCTTATATTTTCTATAGCTTGGCTTTCCTCCGTTCTTCTCTGCTTCTCGTGTGAGTGTTTGATTTTCTGCTCTATGTCCTCTATTTTTGTGGAGATTGAGACCGTTTGGGTCTCATTGCTACCTTTACTGAGTTTTACGTTGAGGTTGGCGCGCTTTCGCATGAGGATTTTCCTGTCGCGCGGGATGGAGTACCTGTGATCGTTTTTGTTGTTCTTTCGCGGCACATAGGCAGTACACACCCCCAGAAAAATCCTCAATAGTGTGTTGAGAATGGTGTTGGGATCAGTTTCCTGCAGTGCCAGCTTCCAGTCAATCTTCCTGAGATCCTGTTGTAACTGTTCCCAGTCTACCTATTGACTGAAAAAGTTGAAACTGGCGAAGGATGTCATGTTCGGAGTCAGTCATTCCTGCGGTGTCTTACTTTTGATGTAAGTTGTGTTGATATGGATTATATTGTGGTCAGAGAAGATTGTTTTCTCTGACCTGCAATTGCTGACCGACTCTTCATTATTGGTAAAAAAGAGGTCGAGGATGTTGCTCTTTCTAGTCGGCTCCATTATATGCTGGTTTAGGAACAGTTTGTCGGCGGTCTCTAGGAGTTTGGCTTGGGCTTGGTCTTCTAGAGTGCCCCCACAGGTTCTGCCATCAGGCCAACATATAAAGAGGAAGTTGAAGTCACCACACATGATGATATCTGTCATGGCAAGTGAGGTGGTCTCCACTACTTCATTCAGTTTTTCAAAGCGTTCGAAAAGCTTTCGAGACTACACTGAGGTCGGCGGTAGCAGTTTACAATGATTAGTTTTGTGTTAGTGATATGTAAGGTTAAGAGTTCTATCACCCCGTTTGAGTGGGGTAATAGTGTCTTGGTATGGGCGGGTAGATCGTGCCTGAGATAGACCATTGCACCACCATGGCTTCTTCCTTTTCTGTCAACTCTAAATGGGGTGTAGTTGGTTATTCCTATCTCAGAGTCTTTTACGTCAGTAGCCAGGTGAGCCTCCGTCAGGGCAATGAACATTGTGTCCTCTTCTAGCGTTAGTTCCTTCAGGAAGGAGACTTTGCTTCTGTTGCTTTTAGGGTAGAGGCCCTGTATGTTACCAATTAGGATGGACTCTAGTTGGTATGAACGACGGGTGCCCAGGGGAACGCCGGATGGGCCTAAAGTGGTGGCCAGTTCCTGTGATTTCCTTGCATTAGGGAGGATAGTATTAAGCCCTGGGACTCTACAGCTTTGGTCAGCGTGTTCATGGTGGACTGTAGACCTGTCGCTATCTCTAAAAAAGGTGAGCTAACGTTTGTGTGTGTGTTTGTTGGGGAGCCTGTGGGTGTCCCTGGTGCTCCCCTATGTCTGGTGTTTCCTAGTTTGCCCCCCAGGTTAACAGGTTTTTTGTTGTTGTTGGCGTTTGGATGTGCGATCTGGGTTTTGGCCTCATTTGGTTTCCACGTCCCTTTGACATGCGTGAATTTGCAAAACTCGACTCGGCAAATGCTGTGCCTTACAGAATTCTTACACATGAGTGGGTGGAACTGTGGGCATTTATCCCTCCTTAATTTGCAACCATGATCATCCCGAATACCATGCGTCACACACATAGACACACACACATACACACACACACACACACACACACACACACACACACACACACACACACACACACACACACACACACACTCACACACACACATGCACACACGCACACACACACACATACACACACACACATACATACACACACACACAAACACACACACAAACACACACAAACACACACACACACACACATACACACACATGCAGCAACACACATAAACACAAATACATGTGTAAACATACACACACATGTACAGAGACACGTATAAACATATATACTAACTGTACACATGTACACGCACGTACACTCACGTTCACAAACGTATACACACGTATACGTATACATACGTACACGGACGTATAGAGACAAACACACACACAGATACGCACACATACATACACACACACACGCACACACACACACACACACACACACACACACACACACACACACACACACACACACACACACACACACACAAGAGAATCTGATAAAATGGGATGACAGAAATACAAGAGGACACGGAAAGAAAATAAAAAAAGACAGCTATAGAAGAGATTTGAAAAAGAACAGCTTTCCACACAGAGTAATAGACAGTTGGAACAAGTTAGATGAGAAAGTGGTGTGTGCAAAAACAATACATGAATTTAAAAATTGTTTAGATAAAATGAGAAATGAAGACGGGACCCCACGAGCATAGCTCCCCTTCCCGTAAAATACAACTAGGTAAATACACACAAACACGCACACATATACGTACAGACACACAGTCATAGACACACACATACATACTCACATACACACACACAAATAAAACACACAAACATATACACGCACACACAAAACACACAAACACATACACACACACACACACACACACACACATTCACACATACACATACAAACCACTTACAGACGCAGACAAAAACACGTACAAAAAGGAACATATACACAAACACAAATGTATACACACATGTAGACACATGTACACACATACACATATATACACAAATGTACACACACACAATGTACACACAGTGTACACACAATGTACACACACTGGTACACAAACACACATACAGACACATACATGTACACACACACACACACACATACACACACACAAAGTATTTATGCATGTACACACAAATATATATACACACATATGTACGCACACAAACACAAATGCGTACAAACACATGTACACACATATGTATACACACACATCTACATGCACACATGTACACACACACAAATACATGTTCACAGACACACATGTACATACATATACATGTACACACATGTACATGGACATGTAGACTAACACACATGTACACATACGGACATATATATACACACATGTACACACACAAACATGTACACATACACACATGTACACACACACTCTTTTACACACACACATGTACAGACACACACACAAACATGTACACATACACACATGTACACACACACTCTTTTACACACACACATGTACAGACACACACACGTAATACACACGCACAGATACACACATAGACGGACACGTAAAAACACACATGTCCAAACAGTCATGTACACATACACATGTACACACACACACACACACACACACACATGTCCAAAAAACATATGTACACATACACACATATACACATATACATATACACATACGCGTGTAGGCCTAATCCCTCGAACAAAGCCAACCACTGACAACAGCGCATCATCGCTTTAACCATCATACGCGCTCCCTTTGTGTTTGACATTCCCGAAGTTTTAAATCCGCCCACACTGAAGTTAAGTAAACTGAGACAGAGGGAAGGAAAATAAGGATGAGTATTTTGTGTAGGCCAGTGGTTCTCAACTTGGGGCCCCCAAAGGAGCGGCGTGGGCCCCAGGAGGAGCGGAGGGGGCCTCCAGGAAGAGCGGCGGGGGCCCCCAGGAGGAGCGGCGGGGGCCTTAGGAGAAGCGGCGTGGGGCCTTAGGAGGAGCGGAGGGGACCCCAGGAGGAGCGGCGAGGGCCCCAAGAGGAGCGGCGGGGGCCCCCAGGAGGAGCGGCGGGGGCCCCCAGGAGGAGCGGCGGGGGCCCCCAGGAGGAGCGGCGGGGGCCCCAGGAGGAGTGGCGGGGGCCCCCAGGAGGAGCGGCGGGGGCCCCCAGGAGGAGCGGCGGGGGCCCCCAGGAGGAGCGGCGGGGGCCTCCAGGAGGAGCGGCGGGGGCCCCCAGGAGGAGCGGCGGGGGCCCCCAGGAGGAGCGGCGGGGGCCCCCAGGAGGAGCGGCGGGGGCCCCCAGGAGGAGCGGCGGGGGCCCCCAGGAGGAGCGGTGGGGGCCCCAGGAGGAGCGGCGGCCAACACCATATCTTCTTGGAACGTCTTCTTCATTATACCCTTGGTAGCCATTAGCCATTTCCATAGGTATTTCTATCTACGCCTCTGTCTACGCTTCTTCGCCGTTTCGTCTCTTTGTTTCGGCTTCGTCGCTATAGCTTCGCCATGGGCGCTTGAACTGATTCGTGAGAGGGCGCTTCGCGCCCTGCCCTTTGCTCGCAGCCAATTAATCGTCTCCGTTGCTGTGACGTCAGCGTTCTTGGCCAATCAGTCGTCTCCGTTGCCGTGACGTCACCACTCTCGGCCAATCAGTTGTCCCCGTTGCCGTGACGTCACCACGTATCGGTAGTCGGTATTGTACAGCCAATCACCCTTACGAAAGTGTCCCCCAAACACCGTCACCACTGAGGTCATTTCAGAATAATTTTGAATACGGTATATATTATATACATATATATATATATATATATATATATATATATATATATATATATATATATATATATATATATATATATAATTCAGGGTTATATGTGCTCTTTTTTCTCATTTTTCCTTGCCTAGCTACGTTTCTCACAATGTGGCAATGATTCATTTAACATATTATAACGTTTGTGTCACTAAATGAATAGAAAAAATTGACTATGTCCTATCTAATCCTGTATCAAGAGATCCACGAAGCTTCCAAGGTTGAGAAATACTGCAATAATATACTGTATATATTCCCGGTGGATATACAAGAATACTTTTTGTCAAGACTGCTTTCTGCTTGAGATTCTTTTGATCCCTATTTCGATAATTTTCTAACGCTTCCAGGTAAACAGTGAAGAGTTTCGACACAAAACCAGCAGTGAGAATCTTTCTAATGAGTATCTTATATTGACGAGTCCTTTTCTTCGTTTAAGTACTTGTGTTGCTTTTCTTTCATGATTATTCTCAATTTCTCTTTGCATTCTCTGATTTTATTAATGGAGCTGCTGGTGCTTTTTTTTTTTTTTTTTTTTTTTTTTTTGTAGACCAGGAGTTCCCAAACTTTTCAGCTCATCGATCCCCTAGTAAAGTTTAAGATTTTCTATAGACCCCCAAACTATCAATTCACGAATTATGTCAGTTTATTATTATTGGTGTTATTGTTATTAATGCTAATAATATTATTATTATAGTTGTTATCATCCTTATTATTATTGTTATTATTACTATTATTATTCTTGTTATTATTATAGTTCTAGTTACCAATAGTGTTATCATCATTTTGATCCGTTATAAAAGGTCTAAATGACAATATTCATCAAGGCGACGGCGTTCCAATAATGATAGATACTTTCACATATACAAAAACATGAGTGTTTTAGAATAAATATTTGTTATATATTCTTTACTATATTACAATAAGTAATATTCAAGCCAATAATATTACACAAGCTCGTCATCTTGATGTTCATTTACGATGCGGTTGTGTGTATGTGAGATTCTCCCTACATGCACAGAATGGGGAGGATTTTCGACTCAGAGTGAACTGACATGGTTTTTCTTTTAAGTCAGGGGCCCGTTCGTCCCCTTCTTCATTTCCCTTCATTTTCCTTAATGTCTCCCCTTCTTCTTTTTCTTCACCTGCCCACTACACCACGAGTTTTCCCCTTCCCTACTAATACAACACAGGTACTCCCTCGTCGCTGTAATCCACGAAAATTGTGTTTCTTTCCGGAGTTCCAATCTTCGCTGTTAGTCCGACGTGTGTGTGTGTGTGTGTGTGTGTGTGTGTGTGTGTGTGTGTGTGTGTGTGTGTGTGTGTGTGTGTGTGTGTGTGTGTGTGTGTGAAAAAGGGACCGAGACTGATGAAGCGTACCTTCCGGCCTTTTTAGGCAATCGAAGATACGTATCATCAGTCCTGGGGCACACAGGTACGTCCGACCAATATCACGAATATTTTTATGGACCTAAACCTTGGAGGCAGTGTTACCTGTTCAAGTGGACATCAACCTCGTACCCAGGGTCTTCCTCCAATCTCGGGTTGTGTCGTCAGGTCCTGGAAACACATTCGGTTGAACTGCAAGATTCTTGCAATAAAAACTTAATTCAAAATATTCCGTTTAAAGCTTGAACCAATCAGGTTGCCGGATTCGACTTTGTTGCCAGGGCTTACGTTTAACGCAAACAGTAAGCCTATGGCATAGGCGCGGCTTAACAAATTACAATTACGAAATTGAACAAAATACATAATTTTGTAATAAGCACATTTCGAAAAAGAAAGAAAAAATAATTAAAAACTAAGAATTATTCATCCCTGTTTTAAATACTTTAGGTCCTCCCAAATTCCAACTGAATTTGAAGATGACAAACATTTAATTTTAGAATGCCCGTTCATTTCACGCACATGACATATATATTAGTATGTCATGTGTTTTAAATACTCTAGGTCCCCCAAATTCCAACTGAATTTGAAGATCACAAATATTTCATTTTAGAATTCCCGTTCATTTCACGCACATGACGACATATATATTAGTATGTCATGTGTATGAAATAAAAAGGGCAGTCTAATAGTAATGTGCAAAGCAGGGCGCGTTCTTCGGTGCGTTCCGCTTTAGTATGGCAGCGGTATGAACCTGTCTCTTAAGCTTTAATAGTTTGGGAGCTCTCCCAAACTATTAAAGCTTAAGAGACAGGAGGTTCATACCGAAATAAAAGTCCGGTAGGCCACATACTATACCAAAGAAAAATTTCGTAGGCAACATACTATACCTGCACCTATATTGCCTTAATAGTTTGGGAGCGCTAACCGCGGCCAAACTAAAGCGGAACGCATCGAGGAACGCGCCCAGCTCTGGTGATGTGCATGATAAGTCACTGTTTTTTAATCATCTGCCGCATAATCTGCATGACGATTGCATAAAGCAAGGCCCGATAAAAACAATCTTATCTATAGCTAAATCACCTCATTAGGCAATTTCTACTTCTGTCGCCTACAAAGTTACTTTATAAATTTGCACACATCGTATTTTTTTTTATCATATTCGTATCTCAAATGCGATAAAAAAAAACTGTAGCGAAATGTAGCGAAACGACCGAACAATGTAGCGAAACGACCGAAAGAATGTAGCGAAACGACCGAACAATGTAGTCAAATGTAGCGAAACGACTGAAACAATCTAGGAGATAGTAGTACAACTTAATGAAAGGGTCATGTAGACTTGAAAGATAGCTCAGCAACAACTAGCTTCTCAGATAACCACATGTGTCAGAAAAACAATCGAAGAGCTTCCCATTGTTCCAAGATCCTCTGAACAACAGCAACCAATGACAACCACCTCGTCTGTGATGGGTGTAGCATCTTGTGGGGCTTCAAATGAAGGAAAGATTGAAATTATACAAACTCACTCTGGCGCTTGCTACTACACATAAAGAAATTGTACACCTCTCTTGCTAAATCCTCACACCTTCTATGTAAAGCCTTTCAAGCCTCGTTGGCACAGAGGTGAGCAGAATGGTAAACAGATTTGATTACAAAAAAGACTTATACGATCAACAAAAAAGACCAGGGTATTCATTACGGAAGCGACTTGCAACTGAATTGTGAGCTCCCATCATTACACTACACCCATCAGCCCCAAAACCTATCATTTGTGTAACTGGGATTTCACGTTTCTAAATTTTTTCATCATTCCCTCAGAGATTACTAGCAGTAGGTCCTTTTCCAACAATTTCAGGGTTGAGTGTATTACAAACTTCACACAGCTCCCAGAATTTACTTTCAACACAGTATCATGATCAAAGAATCTTACTGCAACACAAGATGTTTTTTATGGAACCAACGTCAGTAGACTCGTCCGTAAGAACGCTAAATTTTGTTTCTCTTAGTTTGTGAGCAAGTTGTTCTTTGTAGGACTTTCCTATGACATTAGTTACAACTGCAGTTGCTTTTGTTCTTTTTATAGCAAATTCCTGTGCTATCGTGGAGTCACTGAAAATATCTCTCAAGACCTCTGACAAATGATCCATTACCTTAAAAGGCACATTATGTGCAACTAGAACACTTGCCAGCTTTATTTCTGCCCTAGCCACAGGATCTTTTGTGTGTGTGTGTGTGTGTGTGTGTGTGTGTGTGTGTGTGTGTGTGTTCTCAAAGAAGGTTGATACTGGTACTTGCTTCTCCGTTGTACCCTTGAAATATGAACAGTGTTTTTACCTTTTGCATGACATTTTGGTACTGTTAGCTCTGCAGTCATAGTAACGTTACAAATTTTTCACCTAGCTTTATGCTGGTCAGGCGTTTCCTGTAGCCACGGCTTGAAAGCAGGGTCTGTTACCCATCCCATCCCTTCCTATATCGTTGCTGACGACGAGACAGAGAGCCTTAAGTAGATGCCTCAGCCTGTCTAGAAGGGCCAGCAGGTGCCTGTGTAGAGTATGACATAATTCCCTGCTTGAACTCACGGTAGGCCCATCAAACTGTCCGTCCGTTAGGCCTATGTTCGCTTAGGCCCATCTTAGTTTTATTCCATAGGATTTCTTTTGATACCGGTATAGGCCCTAAAAACCTTTGTAGTAGCGTCCAAACAGGCATATTGCACTTTAACGGATGCTTGTCTGTCCAAACCAGATCATATTTATTTTCTTTGCGATAACAGATCAATTTATTTTCTTTGTAATAAAAATGGTTTCATCCCCGTTTGAAGTGTAAGCTATTCATTTTCATTTCTAAGTTAATTTGTTAACCTTATCTATCGCCAAATCGTGTCATTAGGCAAATTCTTCTATTTCCCACAAATTCACTTCATAAACCTGCACACATTGTATTTTTTATCATATTCGGATTTCAAATGCGAATAAAACAGTGTAGTGAAATGTAGCGAAACGACCGAACAATGTAGCTAAACGACCGAAACAATGTAGCGAAACGACCGCGTATCTGGTCGTTTCGCTACATGGCCAGTTCGCTACCAACAATTTCGCTACATTGTTCGGTCGTTTCGCTACATCGCCAGTTCGGTACATTATTCGGTCGTTTCGCTACATTCTTTCGGTCGTTTCGCTATGTTGGATGGTGTTCACAACATAAGGTAGCGTTCGAGTGGTAGCGGCTTCTCTGGAGGCGTGGAAAACAAGTTTTATTTCTTGTCTTTATTCGAGTGAATACCTCTCGCTCTCCGAAGAAGAACGGCTCATTATATACATCAATCCGGCAAGGTTTCCGACAAGGTAAAAATATTTACATGATCGCTATTTCCAGCGAGACTAGACATCGAAATGATTTAATTTACATACAGGGTTAACAAGAAATGATGAGAATAATAACCTTGTGGAAATTTATTGTCGAAGCGGCAATATCTTCGTTAGCAGGAACCAAGGATTTGGTGACAGCTGCTGCTCGTCCGAGGTCATGACCCCGATAACTTGGAGTCTCAGGACAATAGACTTAACCGCGACGCTTGACCCTTGGTGTACATCAGGTCTTGACTACCATCTTACACCGTTGTGGTGCAATGCATGTGCATATGTGTGCGCGTACTCGTCTAGGTGTAGGTAGAAAGGAGACTGCGTCGTTCTAGAAGAGATCTAGAAGTTCAACATGGCTCGGCGTCGCTACACGTATCCGGCCTCGCGACACTCTCTCTTCGGTTTTCACATAGAACTGGATGTCCGAACTGTAAGAGGAGACAGAAGGAGTGTGTGCCTAGGGGAAAGGTGTGACCTTTCCTAGGTGGCAATGGTGGTAAGCATAGACAGAAGGGAGACAATTCTAATGGCATGATATGGATGAGAATATATTATTTTTATTGGTTGGAAATAGATGCCTGAATTTTTGGGCCAAGCGAGACTTTACACATTTCTATTTCTTAGGTTATAATGGGGGGTGTAGGGATCGGTGGAGTGGTAGGGGGGGTTTGTGTCTAGTTTTTCCGGTCGTGTCTGGTGTTTGTGCAAGAGGGGGAGAAGGTATATTCTCCAAAACAAGTCCTCTGGGAACTTGTTTAATGATGTCCAAATGTAAAATAGCCTCTGAGTTCTCGTAAGTGGATAGCTTTTATTTTATCATGAGATAGGGTTTCGATGACACGGAATGGTCCAAGGAATTTGGGAGAAAGTTTGGATTTGGTTTGGTGCTTGGTATTGTACACAATGTCACCTACAGAAATAGTGCAATCCCTAGAGTGAGCATTTGCCAGTCTAAGCATATCAGATTTTGAGAGAGTCAGTGACTCATGAACTCTCTTGAAAAGGGTTGAAGTTTATCAGTGCGACTTTGACGCAGTCGTTAAAATCATACACAGGGGGGGGGGTTCTGACGTAAGGAGGCCGTACGGCATTTTCTTGTCTGACCCGAATAATACAAAATGGGGTGACTCTGAAATAGATCTATTGATTGCGCTGTTTATGCAGGCTTGTATCATAGGTATGTGTTCATCCCAAGATGAGCGTATGTCTGTGGCAAGGTGCCTTAATGTGTCTAAAATCTTCCGATTTTGGCGTTCAACGAGTCCATTTGAACTAGGATGGTATGTTGTGATGTTACATTTGGTAATATTAAAATGTTTGCAGATGTTAGTGAGAATGTCATTGTTGAATTTAGTGCCGTTGTCCGAGATGAGTGTTTTTGGTGTGGTGTAGGGGCAGATGACGTTGTGGATGATGGTTTGTGCGACACTTTTGGCTGTCTTGTTCGCTGAGAGAGAATGCAAAAACGGTCAATGCAGACGAAGAGGTATTGGTTCCCATTTGAGGAAGGAACACTTCTTGAGTTTTTGTGAGAGTGTGAGAGGTTTGCGAGACGGTTGTGTATTCTAAGGTGAGTTCAGGGATGCCTGTGGAGACGTGTTTCTTTTGTCTGCGAGCCGACTTTGAACTATGTGCTGACAGTGCGTCTGTTACGTGCGTGTGAGGTACCTGGGTGAGTGCTGGTAATAGGCGTGTCTGCTGCGTGTGTCACTTGTGCGTTTGTTTAATCTGTTGGTGCATCCTGTTGCTCGGCCACGTAAATGTTTGTGACATGCGTGTTTGGTGTTTGGGCATGCGTGTTTGTTGTTTTCAGAGCAGGTATGAAGTGGTTATGATAGAGAATACCGTGTTTAGCAGAATAGATTGTTATGTGATTGCCTTGCATCCATGTCAACCCTATAAGAATGTCTGCAGGAAATACAACTTCGGCGACATGTATTGTCGTGGCAATGGGAGGGGAATTTCCATGTAGGGAGATGGGGAAGGGAACACCGTCTACATTTGCTGATGTGATGTCTGCGGGTTCTAGAATCGTGACCCTACGGTGGCTGAACCTAAACTGGTCGAAAGGAAGTTTTGACATGACGTTTACGGGAGAGCCCGTGTCCAGAAAGAGTACTTGTTGGACGTTGTTGACAGTGGCCTGAAGTGTCATAGAAGATGGTGATTGTTGAGAAGCTGTCATCGTGAGTACCGGAAGGTGTGTGTGTGGGGGGGGGGGGGACTGGATCTCGTAAGGTTGTGTGTGTGTGTCACCGTGAGACGATAGTCATATCGTGTTTGGTTTGTGTTCCCGCAAGTCGAGTGTTGGGGTAAAACGCGTATGAAGTCTGGCTTTGTGATTTTAGAACACGACATTGGTTTGTGTCATGGAAAGATGGGGCGTGGTACTGGCAGAAGGTTGTCGGTTTTCTGTAATAACACCTGTTTGTGCTGTGTCCCGGTTTGTTGCAGATTGTGCACAAGAAGGGTGTTCCGCTTAGGTTTGGCCGCGGTTAGCGCTCCCAAACTATTAAAGCAATATAGGTGCCGGTATAGTATGTGGCTTACAAAATTTATCTTTGGTATAGTATGTGGCCTACCGGAATTTTATTTCGGTATGAACGTGTTTCTTAGGATTTAATAGTTTGGGAGAGCTAATCGCGGCCAAACTAAAGCGGAACGCACCGAGGAACGCGTCCAGCTCTAGTGATGTGCATATTAAGTCACCGTTTTATAGTTATTTGCCGGATAATCTACCTGACGATTGCATAAAACAAGGCCCGATAAAAACAATTCTATCTATCGCCAAATCGCCTCATTAAGCAAATTGTACTTCTGTCGCCTACAAAGTTACCTAAGTAGCGAAACGACCGAAGAATGTAGCGAAATGGTTGGTAGCGAACTGGCCATGTAGCGAAACGCCCAAATGGTTACAGGTACTTTATAAACCTGCACACATTGTATCTTTTTGTCATATTCGTATCTCAAATGCGAAAAAAACAGTGTAGCGAAATGTAGCGAAACGACCGAACAATGTAATGAAACAACCGAAAGAATGTAGCGAAACAACTGAACAATGCAGCGAAACGACCGAAAAAATGTAGCGAAACAACCGAGCAATGTAGCGAAATGGTTGCGAACTGGCCATGTAGCGAAACGACCAGATACCAACTGGGGCCATGTAGCGAAACGACCGAAGAATGTAGCAAAATGGTTGGTAGCGAACTGGGCATGTTGCGAAACGCACAAAGGGTTACAGTAGTTTATAAATCTGCACACATTGTATTTTATCATATTCTTATCTCAAATGCGAAAAAAAGTGTAGCGAAATGTAGCGAAACGACCGAACAATGTAGCGAAACGGCCGAAGAATATAGTGAAACGACCGAAAGGATGTAGCGAAACGACCGAGCAATGTAGCGAGCCATTTCTGTACCCATTAAAATTCACGCTGGTACTTCACCTTTTATTCTGAATTATGCCAAGATACTTTATTAATGCACATGGCCTTCTGGGGAATAGTCATTCTCAAATTCACCCATCTTGTATCGGCTATCACTTTTCTTTGAATTCTGACTGACGCCAGGTGATTTTATTAATCTCCGCGGTACGACGTACGTAGTAAAGCTGTTCATTGTTCCAATGGGTTGACACTTAGTGCTTTAGTTGTTGTCAATGTTTTGCTGATCTTTTGTGCATAACTGACATAGCACCAGAGTTTGGGGCTATATTAATCTTTAATGGGTCACTTCTATATTTGGTTACACTTTTATATTTGCCCTCAGGCTACTTTAATTATATTCTATTTTATGAAAACTACGGTTTAATAATTCAGTAGTTACAATTGAGAACTTACCGGTCACCTTTGTTTTAACCTGCGTACATTCTCTAAATATAGTTGTTTTAGAAATACGCTCTCTTGAAGGCCTTCTGAACCGAAGATGTGATTCCTTGGTTAAAGGTTTCCAAAAAAGAAGTCCTTCTTCGTCCTGAGCTCAGGTTAATCTGATCACTGTTCCGACGCTAGTGCTCACAAGTATTCGAAGGGACTCAAACGAGTTCGAAAAGAGCTCAGAAGGCCACGGGTTAATATTTACTTTAAGTAATTTCTCAGTTAATTCCCTATTTATTAAACCAAAATTGTTACATAGATTTAATAAGCAAAATAAAGAGGAGGGGAGTTTAATCGTATCTTATGTAAAGTTACGATTGGCTCCTGAATCGAAGAAAATAACACTGAGATAAAGTTTCCCGAACTAAGGTAAACACTAAGATTCCCAATAACAATTACCACAACTTACCAGTTTTTATTTTAGCTCTATATAGACTATTTCATGAATCATTGTTGGAACCCAATGTCACAGGGAAATAGCCGTCTGTTTAGGAAAATAAAGGTCTGTATTATCACTAAATAATCTTTATATACGTTGAAACTACAAAACTATAGAACTATATAACCATATTAACCAGTTTAACATTGTTATACAGGCTTTCTGCCTTTATCTACCATGCAAGATCCATTTATTTGTAACATAAATTGATTACGTTTGTCCACAACACGGCCTTGGAGGACAGTGTCGATGTTTTTCCGTTAAGTGGTTATCACACTAGGCTATTTTTCCTTCAACTTCCGATTAATCGGCGGTACCGCCCACCTCCAGAATTTTTTCCGCCGTCAAATCACTATGACAAACTATTTGGTATGATGGAGGGAAATTATTTTCCTTCAGCATAATCAGGTTCCTTACCGAAAGCTGCGAGCTACAAATCTGGTCCAACAGTCGGAGGAAAAATTGCCCAGTGTGATAAGGCCTTTAGCGAGGGAGTGAAAGGGAAGTAGGAACAGGGACGATGACAATTAAATTAGATTTTGGTTTGATATTCATAATATGAAAAAAAAACATTTTCACTTAAAACACAAATTAAATAATGTTAATAATTGTAAAAATAATCTTATTGTGGTTTTCCCGCCAAAATTAGGGTTTCGGTTTGTAAACGACTCTGATATAGCTGCGCGTTCTGAGTTTTTAAAATGTTTCTGAACACTACGAGTATCATAACAACGATTTGGGCTAAAAATTTCTCTTTCACAATTTTCTATCATGAAATAGAACTTCTTCAACGTCTTTATCTGGAACAAGGAGATTCTAAAAACGAATAAATTAATAAATACTTCCACCTAAATTCCGTTTGAATAAGAGAATGGAAGGAGGGTGAGGAGAAGGGGAAATGGCTGTGAAGAGGAAGAGGAGGAAAGGAAAAGGGATAAGAAGGACAATGGAACATGGAGGGAGGTGTTTCAATTATGACTATTTTTCTGAGTTACGAGTGTTGCAATTATGACTATTTTTCTGTGTTACGAGTTGGAGCGGGAAAAATACCTAGGAACTGGAACTCTTGCGTTAAGGCCCAACTGCTGTGCCCTTTGTGTTTGGGGGCCGTCGAGCAAGGAGATGATATTGTGGACGGTCTAGGAGGAAATCTCGATTCTTTACAAGTTTTCTTCTAATAAATGAACGGTTTTATTTGACTGATTCTACTTTTATAAATCGTTAGACTTTAGCCAGAATAAAATTGGTAAAGTATATCATTTTATCGAAGGAGTTAAGCAGTGTTATACATTTTGTAATACATTTTCTTGGGTTTCGTTATACGGTACATGAATTGCTCAAATAATGTACTATAGCAAGTCAGGCGGTGGATGCGGAGTCCTTATGACGTCATGACACGTAACTGGAAGCTTATACTACGTCTTGTCGTGTGGACTCTATCGAACTTGGGAACCTAAATCTATAATAACGATTTATGCCGTGTGGTGGGAGAATGCACTTTAGGTCATGTAACAGAATTGTTGCTATATCGTGTTTTAGACACCTGTGCTGCTACGTCACGTATAGCTAATATCCCTGTAGTGCGTTACTTCATAACTTGTGATTTTACAGTATACACACGCGCGTGCACACACGTAAGGGGGGCACGCAGGTTGAACAGTGGGTGTTACCGCACCTGTTTGTCTGAGCAAACACACCTAAATCACTCAAGTTTGTCGTACGCTAAACAGATTACAGCAATAATGTAAAGCGACTCTATTGTGCTACAAAATTAGACGAATCCGCTCACCCCTTCAACACGGAAACAATGACTTGGTTTTGTGTATTATGGAACTGAGAATGGAAGGTTCGGTTTTCAATGGGATATTGATGGATCGAGACTCACGCACCCAATCAATTCTATCATCTGCATACTGCTAATCTTTAATCAGAAAAAAATAAAAGTACGATACAGTATTGATGAGGATAATCTTTTACTGAATCGTCATCTTACGTTCCCAGACTATGTCGAGTCATGCGCCTTTGTGCCGATGTGACGTCATATCGTCTGTATAGCAGACTTCCGGTATTTAGACTTCCTCAAGGTTTTACGTCTTGTAGTTTCAATGATATGGCTTCTTGTGTTTATATTTGCCCCCTTTTTTCTTAGCCTTCCGGGCGCTCAATGTTTTTAAATATAGACTACAACAGTTCATAGATCAATACTATAACTCAGTAATCCGTATTTTACATTCTAATTTACAGAAGGACGAGAAATAGGTCAATGGTGTTGAAAGGAGCGAAACTTGAAAATGCTAAGGTTTGTTTAAAGATCTTGATTCCAGCCGAAATATATATATATATATATATATATATATCCCCTTCCCACAGTAGTTAAGGCCACTTTAATGCAAGATTCCTGGCGTGGAGTATGGACAAAATAATTACGTAACTTAATATCTAGTAATACTAATACATAACAGAATAATACTTGTAATATCGAGAAATCAAGGTCATGCCGTGCAACTGTGTTCTATAAAACTGAGTATTCTTTGCACAGAGGCCCCGCCTTCGCTTCATTAGCTCCACCCACGGGAGCATAACCTCCGCCCCCTTTTGATTGTCTTAGATCTACACAACCTATCCGGCTTATAGCACCTCAATGATTTATATAATTATATAAATGACTTTGTCGTTAATATGAATCTCGGTCGAACATTGCTTAATATATTATTGTTTGTTGAAATAGTCAATCGAGTCCTTATGAAAAATCTTCGTTAACTAGAAAAAGGGGGGGGGGAGAGGTCTTGAATCATGTGTTGGACTTGTGATCGACAGTTATTTCCCTCCTGAAAGAGAGCTCATATATGGCCGATCTATGGGTAATGTGGTGACCTTACACGCACACACACACCCAACCCGCAGCGCAGCGCAGCGATACTGAAATTATTTTACCCCTGGGCGGGATTCGAACTCGGACCGCCGTAGTGGCAGCCTGGAACTCTAACCACTGCGTGATTTGGGTGTGTCCTCATGCTCATTTTGATTATTCGGGTGTATGGAAACGAAAGGGATACACTACATAAATCTACATAATTACCTTACTGATAATTTCGATCTTCTTTTTTTCTTGTCACGAGTAATGTCAGACAAATATTCGTGGATAAGGTGAAACTTGACAAAAAGGAATGTCTTGACTTACTAAGAAATTCACCCGTTGAGCTGAACAAAATCCTCGAGGAAAAAAAAACAAAAAACAAAAAAAAAAAAACGTTCGATTGAATGTTGAGGGAGGGTGGGGGCGGGGCCTCTGCGCAAAGACCTTTTTGACAACAGTTATGACGTCATTATGCTGCATGGGGGGAAAGTGACGTCGCCATGTTGTGGTTCTGGCTTTGAGTACGCTGCTGAGGGCTGTACTCGTATATAACTGTCACACTACGATGGACATATCCTCAACGATTTTAAGGCCTGTTGACTTTAACCGAATTTATCTTATTTTTTTATTTCCCTGTTAGGATCACCCACGATTTAAGGAAATCTACCAAAAATATATTCTTCAGTTAGTGGGAATGATAATTTGTAACGCAAATTGCTTAAACGCAAGGGATTAGCACTTTACCACAATACAGTTCATCCTATTTTAAACACAAACATTAACTTGAGATTGTCAGAAGCGAACTGTTAAAAATGTTGTGCAAGTCATTGAGGGTATTGTAACCAAATCCAGTACTTGTCAAACGAATCCACAGTATTTTAGGAAGACTGAATTCGTCAGATTTACCTTAAAACAAATTAAAGATACTTCGGGGAAGCTCTGCGTCGAGCTTAGGATCCTACTAATCGAATTGGTGGTGGCGGCACACTAGGCAATTCTCGATAGCATGCTATTTGCTTTTGATACTTGGTTTGAGTAGACGCGACTTCGGTTATGATATTGTTGCGGAAGTCTAGGATATTGTAACCGATGTCGTTTCTACTCAAGGGAAGTAGCAAAAGTAAGTAGCATGCTAGCTGGATATGCCCACCGTGCCGAAACATTTAGCATCTCAAACTGTTTTCCTAAACGGTGTTTTTCAGGTGGGGGGGGGGGAGTATTCTTAATATTTTGTCCCAACCCCTCTCCGCTGAAGAGAATTTAACCAGAATAGGATATGTAAAGTGTGCCATGGTAGTACTAGGAACTTTCTCGGAGAAACAGCCTAATGTAAGGAGAAAATAGGGGCGGGTTTTGTCTCTTCCAAAGTCCTATTCATCGGCTCGACATTTCCTTTGCCCCCTTCTGTGTCGTGATGCGGTTCTTTGTGTAAGTGCCGTCAGGCGATTTTATTCGACTGAGAGTTGGTCTCTACGTGAAAGTCTCGACAGAGAGAGAGAGACCGTTTAGTAACATGTCTCTCCTTCGTCTGAATGAAATCGCCCGGCGACATCTTGGTAATATATGCAAAGTACGCCAACAGTGCCGATGGGGATATTATTATCCTTTCCTCGGTTATATTGTAAAATAACAACAAATTTATCTCAGAGAAGTAAATTCTGGTTTTTAACACAATTGTTGGAAACGAAATAAAGCTAATTTGGATTGCACGCACTGCGTTTTCTATCAAAAAGTAAGTTTTCAGACAAACCAGAATCACGTCGGTGGGGTGTTACGTGAAAACAACTTAAAATACGAGAATACTAAACCCATCGAGAATAACGATATTTGTATTGCACCAATTCTGTGTACCTTGCTGTCTTATGGTATGACGCGCGCATGGGTGCACATTGTGTGTGTGTGTGTGTGTGTGTGTGTGTGTGTGTGTGTGTGTGTGTGTGTATTCACCTCGGATCTGCTGCAGTCTCTGTCGAGACAGCCAGACACCACCCTACGGCAGTGAGCTCAGAGCTCCTTATTAGCCGATCTCTGGGTAGGTCTGAGATCACTCACACACCACACACCGGGACAGCAAGGTCACAACTCCTTGACTAACGTCCCGTACCTACTCGCTGCTAGGTGAACAGGGTGTGTGTGTGTGTGTGTGTGTGTGTGTGTGTGTGTATGTGTGTGCACATGGGGATATGAATGTCGTGTACGAGAGCCTGTATGTCATGCGCAGGCATACAAAATATTAAGTAAAGTATACAATGTGGTTAACGCTACTGTGATTAAACCTAATTTGTGTAAGGCGACCGTTACAATTTGTGACTTGATGGAGTGGCGTAAAATCAGGTCAGATCGTTTATTATTGGCTATTTCAAATTTATCACCGCCCACTCGTTTAGCTCAGCCAATCAGGAGGTCGCACCGTAATCGCATTGGGTGGGGATTACTCTAGACATCAATTTCAAATGTGAGTGTGTGTGTGCGAGCGCGCATTCAATTGGAAGTGTTTTCCTTCTTCGGGATATGTACTCGGAAACAACTAAAAGATTGTCAAGAAATAAATGCTAATAAAACCATCGCACATGGTCGGGGCAAGAGCAGCAGCAACCAAGAATTTTTTGTTATAAACATCTTAACTGTGTCAGCATTGCTACCCAGAGATTGGAAGATACAGATGCAATACTGGTGTGTATATGTGTGTGTGTGTGTGTGTGTGTGTGTGTGTGTGTGATGTGTGTGTATATATATATATATATATATAAAAATATATATATATATATATATATATATATATATATATATATATATATAATATATATAATGTGACGGTGATGTCGATCAAATAATTCCGACTGTGGTTCAGTGTAAAATAATAAGTACGGACATAAGTTAGCAGTCGACTTAATTCCTCGGAAAGTAGATTAACTTCCAGGTTCGTGAATTTTATAGGGTCAGCAGTTCAGTCGGTAAGGCGACGGCAGTGAGAATCCACGAGCCCAGGTTCGAATCCTGGGACGACAGACGGAATGATTATTATTATTATATATATATACATATACATATATATATATATATACATATATATATACATATACATATACATATACATATATGTGTGTGTGTGTGTGTGTGTGTGTGTGTTATAATATGTATGTATACACGAGTTACAGTTGTATTAATCAATAGATGATGTCTTGCATGCCGAACTACTTAGGTGAGGGAACACTATTCGTAGCCCTTCCTGAGTCGACAGACAGTTGCTCTTTCGTAGCCTTGTTGGAGACGATGCACATATGGCTGAAAAATAAAAATATCCATTACATGAACGTAATGATTATAATTATATTAAGAATACCAAAACTCACATAGGTATAGATAAGAAGAAAAGCGATCATTGTTTTGAAATACCAATAGAAATGTGTTTACGTCTTCACAGGAATGCGTAGAAAATGTCGAAAACTTGTCTAATCTTGTATGTACAGTAGACGGAAATAAAGTCAGTAATAAGAACAGACTTAAAGTCTAATTCTACCCACCTACTGTGCTCTTGTGTTGTTTTCCATTGTCGTACGACCTCCTTAGTTGGGCCGGTCGCACAGGCTACACATCTGGTAGACGTTTCTGTCATCCTCGATGCAGGTCACCAAGAAGTGTCCCAGGTCGTGTTTGTTGATAACTCGGCCGGGCTGACTACCGCGCTTCACCAAGTAATCGCCTGTCCCGATCTCCACGTTGGCTGGGGAGGGGAGTTTGTGGTCAAGATAGCACTACTGTTTTAGTTTACTCGTGACAAGTACATATACAGTTTTTTTTAGTTCTGAAATACTTTACAGTTTTCATTTGAAGGCATATGTTCACCTGACACAAGAGTGAGGTTGGCAGGAAGGAAAGTTAGTATTCTTTTCTGGCACTGGGAAATGGGATGAGTTTGTGTCAGCCCCTGCCTTCTGACACAAATCAGGGTTGGGAGCTGGGTCAGTGTTTCAAACATGGAACATGACACTGTGCTGCGGTCGAACATTACACCGACAAATCGGAAGAGGATAGGAGCTCGTTAATGTATTCTGAGATAGGAGCTCGTTAATGTATTCTGACTATAGTGGAAGTTGAGGGGGCGGGGCTTACGCTCAATGTGGGGCGGGAGGACAGCGATCCACTCCCTGTCACTCTCCCTGAGGGCCACAATCATCCTCTCGTGGTCCTCCAGGATGTTGTGGAACTGCGGAGGAACCATCGACTTCTCCCGGAAGTTGAACGCTGCAATGGAAGAGAGAACGAGTGACGAGATCAAATGTATCGCTTGTCGACGTGACCAAAGCTTTCGACACAGTCACCAGGGAAGGATTGTGGCAGACTGTGGGAACGCCTTGGATGTCCCCGAATAATAATAATAATTAATAATAATAATAATAATAATAATAATAATAACAATAATAGTAATAATTATAATAACAATAATATTAAGAGTTTCCCTATCTGTGGGTCGCGATTAGCTGGGAACTCGCGAAACCTTGCTTGAAGCAGCTTAGAATATCATAGCTTCAGGAAATGACAGCCTGAATAAAGCCCGTTAGGTGGCTTTGCTTACTAATGTTTAGTGTCTATTCTTCTGAAGGATGCTCCCGTCATATGCTCATTCCTTGTTTTCTTCCCGGGGGGGGGGGGCGCATAGGGAAACACATTCTGAAGCAGTTAAACCAAATTTATTCGCATACACGATCTTCAACTCACAGGTATAACACTCGAATCAGTGGGATGAAATCTCCCTCCTAGAGTAATCGAAAGTGAGAGTACTAAAGCGCGGATTATGCTGAGAGCGAAAGAAAACGCGAGACAGTGAGAGCATGGGAAAGCGTGGGGGCTCAGAAGAGAGAGGGAGAGTAGTGGGCGAGATGCGTGGAAAGACGTACAATCGAGTGATAGAAAGCCTTAGACCTCCCCTCACCCTCTCCCTCCTCCTCCTCCTCCCTGCCCACCTTCCAATCCCTCTCAAGGACCGTTGCAGCCATGTTGGCGTGGTGTAGGATGAGAGAACTGTTTTGTGTATAACAAAGTAGTGTGTGTGTGTTGTGTTTTATGTGTGCGCATGTATGTGTGTTCGCAAACTGATATATACTCTAAGTCTGTTTTTATCTGATTTTTTTCTTATTAATCCTAACGAATCTCAATGGGGTATTGCGTATTTCAACATTACAAAAACAATTTTTTTTTTTACAGGTGACCAAATCTGAAAACTTGTTACGTGAGGGAATACTGATTATATGTACACAATAATTTGTCATGGACAAAGGGGTACAATATATATATATATATATATATATATATATATATATATATATATAAATATAAAAGCAAGTTTCCTTGTTTAGTGCCATGACTGTTTGAGTCGAGCAATTTTAGTGCGTGTAGGCAGGTCCAGACACACACAAAGCTGGTAACTAAACTAAAACAAAAAGTATGAAACGACAGTGGGAGTAAGACAGGTTGCAACAACAATAATAATAATGATAATAATAATGATAATAATAATGACGACGAAAATTCAAAACGAACGGATGGACAGGAAAAAATGTCGTGATGGCGATAATGACCATTCAGCCTTGGCGTATCCTTAAATGTCTACAGCGGAGAAAGAAAATGCTCTTGGTAAACAGCTTCGGGAGGTCTGGGAACACCTGGCTCTCCTATTAGCTAGACAAACACGTCCGTAGTCAACCAAAATAAAATCTACAATGTCCTTCATTGTACCACAAGGAGTCCTCACTCATTGTATCACAGGTTCGTTCTTTTAGCGAATAAAATCATCTGGCGACACAAAACAAAAATATATTGAGGATAACAATTCGAAGAATCTAATTTCCTTCCTCTGCCCCATCCTCCCTCAGTCACCAACAGAAATGACGGGTGACGTCATGTTCTTTGAAGATCAATGACGTCATAGTCAGGTGATTTAAAATCCTACTTGCGACATTATAGGATCTTACAAATAGCGCCAAGGAGGGAATGTGGGTTGATAACGTTATTGGTAGAATGGATGACGTATTTAATAAATAATGGAGTCATAGTTAAATATGACGTCACATTCAGTTTGACGTCATAGGCTAACTCGTCTCCCCACGCATGCCTGGTGCAGACGTCATAATTTACCTTGGGTAGTTACTCACGTGATTCTACTTGTCAAAGCCTTTATACAGATATTACCCTTTATTGGGAATCTTGAAATCCAGAACTCTTCAGTGGTCAATTTTTTTTCTTCAGAAATCTAGAAAATTCCGGATATCAGAAGCACCTACAATGTCCAGAATATTTTTGGAAGATTTTCAGGGGGGACCCTTTCTCCTGAGGCGAAACAATTATATATTCGTAATTTGGCATTGAACAAAATAGAACCAGTGCATAACACGAGAATAGATTAGTTCCAATAATAATCACACTTACCCCCCACCCTCCTATCAGACTCTCTCGCACACCGTTTGACGTATCCTTTCTCAGATTCCAACACAACAATACATTACCATTGTGCGCACACCTGCACGTTGGTGCATCGTTTCCACAACTTACCAGACATGCAGGCCGAAATTCTTGCCACGCCATACTTGCACATAGCCTCCAGTATAAGCTTGGTGCTGTCCGACATGACGCTGGTGGGGCCTATGGTGAGGGGGGACAAGAGAGGACGTTCAAGCGTTAGTGATTGTGAACGTAAACAAAAGGATGTATATGTTTTTAAATCTTTCCCCACTTGAGACAAGTGTGTCAAGTGGAATTGTGATTTTTTTCTACGTCGTTTCTCCGTCTGGTCTTTGTACACGGCCTGTGAGAAATGAAATGTGAGGAAAATCATGAGAAGAATCTGCAATCCAATGACAGACGTGGGAATAGGTTTCCCGCCAATTTAGTTGTGCCCTGGAAATGTCTCATATAATATTGATAGATATATACATTCTCTCGATTCTTTTCTACATTTTGAACTTTATGAAATAATTGTCAGTATTGCGATGTATATACATTCCATTCTGAACACAATCTCAAAGTAACATATATACTTCATGAATTATTTTAGGACCAAAATAATATAGTATGTAGTGTTACGAGAACCATTTTTGAACTACCAAGAATCTATTATTATACCAAATTTAAATTCTTCCTCTTACAATTTCTTTAAGTAATTATAAACTATTTACAGCTTGCTTGGAAGATATTTTCAGAAGATTGAGTTGGAAAAAAAAAGGTATTAATGGCGAATATCTGAACCATCTAAGATTTGCGGATGACATTATTCTTATTTCAGAGAGAGCAGAAGACTTGCAAGATATGCTGAGTGATCTAAACAAATAAAGTCTCAAAGTAGGTTTAAAAATGAATAAGAGTAAAATCAAAGTAATGTTTAACAAGAAAGTTCAAAGTAAAGAGATTGTGATTGATGGTGAGTCTTGAAGTTGAGGAGTATAATTATTTAGGGCAGATGGTGAAAGTGAGATCATGATAATGAAATAAAAAGACGCATTACAATTGGTTGGAAAGTGTTTGGTAAATATAATAAAATACTGAGAGGCTCTCTACCTCTGTTGGAAAGGTAAAGTTTGTAAGCAATGCATTCTACCAGCAATATACGGATGTGAGACTTGGAAACTAACGAAGGCGATGGAAACAAAACTAAGGACTGCATAGAGGAGAATGGAGAGATCAATGATGGGAATAACGCTGAGAGACCGAAAGAGAGCAAGTTGGGTGAGAGAGCAGACTAGAGTGAAAGATATTGTGGAGGCGGTAAAAGAGAGGAAGTGGAATTGGGGAGGTAAGTTAGTGCGAACGACTAATGAGCGATGGAGCAAGTGTGTTACTGAATGGACGCCGCGAGATAGGAAGCGTGGAAGAGGGAGACCAGACAGAAGGTGGAGAGACGAGATCGAGAAGTTTGCAGAAGTGACGTGGCAGAGGATGGCGCGGTCGTGTGAATCATGGAATGCTATGAAGGAGGCCTTTGTTCAGCAGTGGACTCAG
Source organism: Oratosquilla oratoria (assembly GCF_046742065.1). NCBI lineage: Eukaryota > Metazoa > Arthropoda > Malacostraca > Stomatopoda > Squillidae > Oratosquilla > Oratosquilla oratoria. The sequence goes on along the minus strand of NC_134817.1, from coordinate 7,556,754 downwards.
GATGGCTGATTTGATTGATTGTAAGTTAATAGTAGACAAATTTATCATACTCGACAAGAATCGATAAATCATATTGACGTAAGAACTGCAGCGTAGGTAAAGAAATGCTCGTGACTACACTACATTATCCTCCGTAATTGAGTGCATTACGATATGGATGATAGGTATATAATCATTAGGTGCCATTGAATTTCCATTTATTACACAACAGTTAAACATATTATATTTGTTCTCTTCTGGAAACTATATCCAAAGCAAAGCACTGAAACTTCTAGAAGCTTTCAGTCCCACGTTCAGTTATACAACGGAAACTGCTGGTGACGTCATCGTTTTTGAACTGTAGATAAAAAATTAAGTTTTCACAAGAGCCTGGCTAGCAATAAATTACACGTGTCATTATATGAGTTTTGACAGAATATTAGCAATGATGAAAACACTGCCGTGTTCAACGCTCTACGTTGAAAGGTGAATTTGCGACATAAGTATACATATGTGTAGTATTAGTGTGTATTGCTGCATAACAGAGGAGTAGTCGGTGTTACATAGTGTATATGCCACTTCTATCCTTGGAAACATTATTTTATTTATATACTTATTTATTATTATTATTTTTTGAGAGAATGTTTAAAGGCGGTAGCAGAAAAGTGAGATGATAGACATCAAAAGTGATATTATATATATATATATATAATATATATATATATATATATTATTTTGTATAAAAAAACAAATATAAGCGTGGGTCTGGTCCGCAGGGGTGTCAGTAGAATTCCTCAAGAATTGACTGAATAAAACCAATACGGAGGGAGGGAAGAGAGAGATTCTTGGGCTCATTCCGGACACCAAATGCCAGCCACTCGGGAGTGCACCTTCAGATGAATGTGAGGACGTCCATGATCCTTAAAGATCAGCGTCGGGGGAGATGATTCTTATCGACGTCCGCCCCGTATAACCACCGATTAAGAGCACTCCATCGTTGGATATAAATTTGAATCGTGTAAATTAATTTTGAACTGTGGCGCATTTAGATTATTTGATGGGAAAGGACAATTGTATGTTATAATGCATATCTAGGGTCGTCTCTGTACAATACACGCGTCTTTTGTCAGGCTTAATAGAATATATAAAGTGAATAGTGGAAGTGGGCTTTTGAAGCTACACTAGTATCCTCTCTCTCTCTCTCTCTCCGGCACGTTCGTCATCCCTCCATCAGGTGAGTGTGACTCGACGCTCAAGGATGAACTATATCATGCTTGACACCCAATCCTGTGGTACGGGCAGACTGTCAGGATCGAGGCCGGTATGTGTGTGTGTGTGTGTGTGTGTGTGTGACAAGTAAACAGAAACAATTCGAACGAGACTCAGAGACAGAGACGTACATAGACACACGGGTACACAGACACGAAGACAGATAGGAAGGCAGACACAGGCAGAAAGGTAGAGAGAGAGAGAGAGAGAGAGACTCGGGTCTTGTTGACCAAACCACATTACGTAAACAACGTCTATAAAGGAGGAGGAGGAGGAAGTTGTTGGAAGAACTTGAACTGAATCAGACACCACTAGACCGTGTTGTCGTCCCGTCACTCCCCATCCTCCTCCTCCACTTCCTCCTCCTCATCTTCCTCTTCTCCCCCCCTCCCCGCACTGCTCCCGTTTTTATACCCAGTGAAACAGTCCAGTACTAATACAAAGCAGACATTAGTCCAATAAATTTTCCTAGTTGAATTATCCAAAATATACATACACAAAAAACTAGGGAAATATGAAAAAAAATCTATACAGATTGATTATGGTGAAATGTAGGTAATCCATTAAAACCCCATCTATCACCACAACAGAACAATAACGGCTGACGCAAACCAGACCAAAATATCTGAAGAGTGTCTCTAAGCCAAGGAGGTACTGAGCCATTCAAATGGTCTCGTTTAAATTGAAATAATCTTGTGACTGATTTGAGTATACAAGTCAAGTTGTCGAAGAGTTGGGGAAAGTTGATGCAGTGTGCCACTGAGATGGAAAGGAGAAGGAAAGGAAGACGAAGAAAAAGAAAAGAATAGAAAGAGGGAAAAGGAAAGAGAAGGGGAGAAAGTGGAAATGCTTCCGGCGTCCCATGAAAGAAAACGGGAGGTGGACCATCACTCAAAAAGCTGTCAGGAACTAATTAGACCACCGCGCCAGCTTAACTGCTTACCCCTGGTGACGTAATTTATGGCCAGTGGTCCGGCTTGAGACAGGCGATTTTATGTAGTCGAGGGGAGGAGGGGTGGGCAATTACGCCCTGAGAACGAGGGAGAGTTGGGGGGGGGGGAGAAGAATACTAATGAGGTACGGAAAGAAGAGGGTAGTAATAAGAAACATGAGGGAAGGAAAGGAAGAGGAGAAGGCAGAAAAAGGAGAAGAGGAGGAGAGAGGGAAGGCACGGGAGGAAGGAGAAAGGAACAAAGAAAACGGAAGGCGGGTAAGGAAGAGGAGGTAAGGAGGGAGAGAAAGGGCGGGAGGAGAAAGGAAGAAAAGAGAGTCTGAGAGAGGGAGAAGAAAAGGAAGATTTCAGAACTATTCCTTCGAGACACCCCCGTCTCCCCAGCATCCTGCCCAAGTAGGCCCTCTTGTTTTTATGCATTTTGCACGACATCCGAGAATTTTTTCTATGACTTGTTGATAAATTTATTTCTAATTATTAAATGGAAACATTTTTAAAGTATTGTTGTTTGTTTTCAATTTTTCCTGAGGTAGGACACATTCAAATAGGGTAGGTCACATACTAAACCAGTTTCAAAAAGGTCAACGTACTAAAGCGGCACCGTAGTATTTAAAAAAGGTAAACATACTAAAGCGGCACCGTAGTATTTAAAAAAGGTAAACATACTAAAGCGGCACCGTAGTATTTCAAAAAGGTAAACGTACTAAAGCGGCACCGTAGTATTTCAAAAAGGTAAACATACTAAAGCGGCACCGTAGTAACTTACTTAGGTCGTTCCTGGTACCAAGGGCGACCACGACGGCATCTTGGCCCATGACTGCGTCGTCCACGTCGTACTCGTTCGTCGAATCGCCCACCTTGACCTTGATCTGGTAGCTCAGGTCACCCGGAAGCTTCGACGGGTCCCGAACGAAGGCCGTGACGTCATAACCTAGGGAGGAGAGAGACCATAGGTCATGCACGGAAGGTTTGTTTCACGTCATTTTCGTCATATTGTTAGGCCCTGTTCACACAAGCGGTTTGAACCGCGTGGAAACCGCGGCGGTACCGGATAGTACAGGAAAATCAACGCGGCTATGTGTGAACACCTCTATTGACTTGCATTGTAATTGAACCGATTACTAGATTCTTTTAATGACGAGCATTCGGTGCAATGTGAACACACAGTGAATAAAGTAATTTTCTCTATTGGGAACAAATGAAATCAGGATACATTTTCAAAATTTCAGAAGGATTAGCTCAGAAATTTAAAAAATATCAAATAACATAAGCACGCTTCTATTTTTGTTGTATTTTGTTTCCGTTCCCAATATCGGAGAACATTTCCGAATTCTAGACCTGCTGACTACGAGCCAAGGCATATTGACGTCAAATAGAATAAAATGTGTAAAGTGCGACATCAGAGCATATTACTGTAATAAGAAAAACACCAAGTTATAATAAATAGTTCCTGATTAGGTTGGATAATTCAGATAACAATAATAAAAATAAACTCAGAAAATTAGGGTATATAGCAACATAAATTCTTAATAATAATAACAGTAATAATAATAATAATAATAATAGTTGGATGACGTATAGGGGAAGAGAGAGAGTGAGAGAGAAAGAGAGAGGTAAGAGTGTGGCTGAATCAGCTGGAGAAATACACGGTTATTGACCTCTGCTGCCAGCGTTGAAAGCCGTGGCGGATTTTCCGTCTCAGGGAGGTACAGGGAGTTGGGGGAAAGTCATAGGAAGGATGAGACTCCCTTCTCTCTCTCTTTTTACGTTTCCCCACTTGTTTATCCAACTGGGTTCCCGTTTTCTTCCTTACACGCCCATACACGTGCACTCGCGCATACATCATGCAGACATACGTGCTATGCATGCGCACACACCCATACATATACGCAAATGCATGCGTACACACACGATTCGACTGGCCGTGGTTAGAGTTCCCGGCCGCCACCACGGCGGTCCTGGTTCGAATCCCGCCCAGGGCTGGAATAATTTCAGTATCGATGCGCTGCGAGTCGTTACTCCAACTCTCGTGGGCGGGGAGCTGGGTGTGTGTGCGTGTAGGGTCACAGCATTACCCATAGATCGGTCATATATGAGCTCTCTTCCGGGGGGGAAATAGCTGTCGATCACGAGCCCAAGACGTGATCCAAGACCGTGGTGAATTAAACACACAGGGGAAATAAAATTCAGTCTACAAAGGAGAGAGAGAGAGAGCTAGCGAGTCGTAAAACACTTTATTACAATCGGTCTGACGTAAGCGCTGAGTATGAGGAATTTCGAAGGTTTTATTATCGTAGGATCAAGAAGCTTTTTTCCATATCTGGATAATCTATAGTAAATATATGTTAAGTGAGCAATCACACGCATATACAATTTCATGTACACACGCGCGCGGACAGTTTGCGTCAAAGGCTGTATTCTTTATTTCCAAGAAGTCGGCCAAATACGGGCCTTCTTTATTTTATTTTTTTATTATCATTCTCGAAATCATTCCCTCTTTACCTCACCACATCCTCCTCGAGAGAGGTCGTCCTCAAAAGGGACCTAACGGCCAAGTTTATTCATTTAATTCCGGTTGCCGTTAGACCGTTCTCCTTTACCGCGAAAAAAGTAGCGAAGAGTTAATGAGACAAAGCTAAAGATTGCCAGCGAGACGTCCATTTATCAACTTGCGCGTGTGCGCTCACACTTCGTGCTGCTACGATATTAATTACAGACATCATATTAGATGCTTTGGATCAAGATAAAGGGAGTGGTTAGGGTTAAGTATTGGAAAGAAAGGGAGATCTCAGTAACGAGTGACGGGCGGGGGGGGGGGGAAGAGGGGCCCCGACAAGGAATGAGGAGGAAGGGGCCTCAACATGGAGAGTCTCGGAAAAGGAATTAGGGGCCCCGAAAAGCAATAAGGGGGAAAAAAGAGCCCCCTCAAAGAGTGAGGAGGAAGGGGCCTTCACAAAGGGTTGAGGGCCTCCAATTGGGTGTGCGGCTTGGTATCTCCGAGGGGCCAGGGCCGGCTACGTGATAGAACGCAGCGCAGCCCCCCCCCCCTCTCTCACTCCCCTCTGCCCTCCATCGCGTCGTCTGGAAGTCTGCTTCCTTTTCCTTTTTATGCGTATCAATATTTTTTGTTCTTTTATCCATCCTGCTCCTTCAGGAGCTATCTGGAAGAAAGATGGGTCATCCTTATGTAGAAGGACTAGAGTGTCCTTGGCAACTAAGAAAGAAAGAAAAAATGGGGATATATTAAGATCTCGAGCTATCAGGGACCCCAAATATAATTATCGGAAGAGCCTCCTGAAACGTTATTTTGCTATGAAATCTTCATTAGTTCTGAATAGGACCGGCTGTAAACAAATGGTCGTTCCAGGTTGACTGTCGGGGGTGCAAGGTGGCCTTATATATCTATTTTGTGTGTGTGTGTGTGTGTGCGTGATTCACCATTGCCTTTGGATCACGTTTTGGACTCGTGATCGACAACTATTTCCCTTCCGGAGGAGAACTCAGAGCTCGTAGTCTTTCAAGTCCCGTCATTGTTTTTAGGGTTATTAAGACTTATGTAGATGAAAACTACAAACGGCATGCCGTAATGCTTTCTGCTTCATTTGTTTACATTTTATCGTTTTCCTTTGTTCACGTATTTATATGTCCATTTCGCTAATTATTTTGTTTCCGAAAAGGTCCTACCACTACGCTTCTCCCTCACCGTGATCTATTGGAAGTCCAGTGCCTGAAAGCAAACAGAATTCGTGCTTTCTCCTCCGTGAAAATAGTTTTTGCCTCAAGCGATGGAAGCCACAAACACTCCGGGTGTTGCCCCGCCCCCCACCTCACCCCCCGCAAGGAGAGATTACAAATAAAATTGGTTCAGTTATTTACGAACCAAATGTGTAGTAGAGAATGCAGGAATCCTTTGCCGCAGGGCAGAATCCATAGTAGTCACACAATCCGCATAACTCTGTCGAGGCAGTAGTGCCACCGACAAACTGTTTAGGAAAGGCAAGAAGCATTGGTCAATTGCAGTCTATAAGAACAGTATTCTTGTCGATGTGAACCGATGACGTCACACACCAGCTTCTGCTGTCCTTACAGTCTTGCTTAATGTAGACCTGATCGAAGATGTAACGTATAATTGTATCATGAACATTTTCACTGCTGTTTACTTCTACATTTGGTCTCGCTGCTTCCCACCCGGTCATAATATTAAATCTTTATTTTATTCAGTTGAGGGCACCCCCTTGCACAGCCAAGAAGTTCACTGGCTCATTTATACGTTATCTTGCATCTGGCAGGACCACTGGAGTTCCAATGTAATGTATCCATCATTTTCTCAATTACGAACCTTAAAATACAACTAGTCTTCTGTCAGGCCTTTTCTTAACCACACCCTACCTCAACGCACTTCCATGTTTTATATCGCTACCCCATTTCCCTCGTATCCCAACAGTTTCCCTTCTATGCCCCTTCCTAGTCCCCTCTCCCTCTCACACGATCCCTCCCGCCCTCGGAAAACATTTCATAACCTAGATTTTTCTTTCCGGGCAAAGTCGCCTCTCACCCTCCACTCGTATCCTCCTCCATTTCACCTCATTCATGGAGCCTCCGCAGTGGTTCACAAATTCTCCTGTCCACACCTACTGTTCTCTTTCTTGTAATTCCCTATAACTATAGTTTCTTATTGGTTAAAACTCGATTAACTGCTCCACCTGGAGTTTTAATCTATTCTTACATTTTTACTATATCTGCTGCTTTGCCGCGCCTGCAAGCCAGTTCCTTTCTCGCCTGACAACTCCTGTTTGAAAAAAATTCCCCCATTTTCTGTAGACATTCTTTTTCGCGCGCCACCGCCCGTTGCCCTGCGTCGTCTGCTCCAAGATGTCAGTCGCGTCGTCTTCGTTTCCACCCCCGAGCAACGATGATTTTTCCTCGTTCAGTGTCTCCTTCCCCCATGAATTGTTTTCAACCTACACGCTTTCCTCCATGTTGTTTTCTCTCGGTTCTCTCAAATATCTTTCGTCTTTATGCTTGCATTTCCCTCCTTGGATCTCTTTTCTTCGTGTCCTTGCGTATTGTTGCGTACAGAACCGTTTTCTCACCGACCGGGGGAGGCGGGTCCCTCTGCTACCGAGGTGTCATGGAAATAAACAGATTAGTGGAAAAAATGATAAAAACGTCACCAGGTGCAGGGAGGAAATCCAATTTCCATTATCTGACATGTATAGATGATCTATAGGAATAAAGTTGAACGAATTATATAATCTAAACACGAACAGAAAACAAGTAACGTACAGATGTGTCGTCCATTTATTGCATATTAAGATTTATGATCTTTTCAAAGGCCTGCGATCGACATTGAATAAATCAAATCTGTGTCTGGATTTACGCACACAAATACAGATGAAAATAATGACTGGCTCAACAAAATTAAGATATTAATTATGGTATTTAGAATTCCTAACATGTATATAACGTATATATTGCAATTTAACAGTTTACTGCATGATAATCATATCGCGGCAGGTTTCATTGCAATACTGCACAAATCTACTCAAAACTTGTTTTCTTATATACTGAAATGGATTCTGATATAATTCATAAAATTATTAGGTGGAAACAGTGTTAGATAAAATAATATTGATATAACGTAGAAAAACTCCGTTGTGTGGGATTTTGTTCTGTCGCCTTCTGATGGCTGTCACCGGTGGATCATATCAATCTTCCATCGCTCCGCATCCTCGTCACACCATTTCCTGTATGTCTTCTCTCATCACATCCATAAAACTTCTCTTATGGAAAATTAATATAAATAAATGGGCAATATTTGAATATATCCATTATCTTTTATACTCGCATCTTTCACCGCAATCGCAACTCATTGTGTGTGTGCATATATTGGGGTGGTGAAGTGTTTTGTGTGAAACGTTGCGATTTACGCCTACTCGTATTCGTTGTCAGCCAGGCGTTTCGAAATATGATATTGGCAGGACAAAGGTTGACCAATAACCTTTGATGTGAAGCAACGAAGTAAAGGTGAAGGGATTTGTAGCTCTAGTCTTTGCTGTCGAAATAATTTCTGTCGTAATCGTCTACTTTAGTGAATTGAAACTTGGCCAAAATTATTTTGGCGAATTGGGAGTTTGGCCAAAATTACTTTGGCGAATTGGGAATTTGACCAATTTTATTTTGGCAAATTGGGAATTTGGCCCCAATTTTTTTGGCAAATGATTTTGGCGAATTGGAATTGCCATTTTATTTTGGCGAATTGAGAATTTGGGCAAATAATTATTGGCCAAGTGGAAATTTGACCAAATTATTTTTGGTGAAATAGAAATCTGACCAATTATTTTGGACAGAAAATGAATTTGGCAAGAATATTTTGGCGAACAGGGAGTAATAATCCATGTTACCTGTCCAGCATCAGGTCGTCCACGACGTCAGGAAAAATGAAAGTAAATGACCAAGAAAATATTTTTATTTCCATAAGAAAAACCTAGAAAAAAACCCAAGGCTGCATTGTCACCCGTGTGTACAAATCACTCAACATACACTAACGTCTCACTAAAACTGACCACATAAAATTATTTGTACTTGTTAGCTACCAATCACTCTTTAACTATCCTTCAATCAGGTGGTAGACTATATATATTCACTTACGGCTGAGACGTCACCCGGGGGTGAGGAGTGAGGGAGTATAGTATAAACTTATTCGATCCCACGAATTGATAAATGTTCTAGACAACACCCAACGTTGTTGAGAACTCATTGTTAATAACAAGACGAAACACCAACCAACCATCGACATTCTTTGCAGATACGGGTCTAACACCGGACGACTTCATTCAGACGGAGGGGGGAGGGCAAGCGTGTGGGGGGGATAACTGGGCCCTCAAGCCTGCTAACCCCCCCCCTTATCTGAATAAAACCGCCCGGCGCTAGTCATAAGACAATCTGCATAGCTTGTAACGTGGCTAAAGGTGTTACGAACATTGTGTTCTTTCATTCTCCAGTGTACTGTGGCTTTCTCTTCTCCCTGAACGCCGTCAGTCCTTCTACCCTGTCCTTGGTAGGGATGACCTGAGCGTAGCAGGCCTCCTCCAGGGACAAGGCGGACCCGAGGTCCATCTCCATGCCTTTAGAGATGGCCGCTTTGGCCATCTTCACCCCGACAGGTCCATTGGGGAGGATTTTCTCGGCGATCTCGACGGCTTTCTGGTAGGCCGCATCCCCAGACTCGTTCTGCTGGGCCACGTGGTTCACGAGACCGATCTCTTCGGCCTCTGAGCCGTTGAGCACCGCGGCGGTGTAAATGAGCTCCTTCGCCTTCGCTAGCCCGACGATACGGGGGAGCCTCTGGGTGCCTCCGGCCCCTGGGATGATCGCGAGTTTCGTCTCGACCAAGCCCATCTTCGCATTCGTGGCCGCGACCCTGATGTCACAGGCGAGGGCCATCTCGAGGCCACCGCCAAGGGCCACCCCGTCCAGGGCCACGATCACGGGCATAGGGAGGTTCTCGATGTCCCCGATGGTGCTCCGCGCCTTGGCCACGAAGGGCCCCACGTCCTCCTGCTTCATCTTAGCTCGTTCCTTAAGGTCCGCTCCTGCGCAGAAGACCCCCGGGACGTGGGACCTGAGGATGACCACTCTCACGTTCTTGTCGTACCTCACCGAAGTGATCGCCTCTTCGAACTCCTTCAGCAAGTTCCTGCTGATGGCGTTCTTGGCCGCGGGGCGGTTCAGGCCGAAAACGGCGATGCCCTCGCGGTCTCCGGTTAGCCTTTCGACAACGCAGTCGACTCCAGCAGGAGCGCAGTAGCACCTTCGAAGCGCCAGCGAAGCGGGCCTGGCATGTTGGAGCGACCTAGAGAGGACGTGGAACATCTTTCAGGTCGTCTGAACAACTCTGTAAAAACAGAACGGTTAATTAAGCGTGTTCTATCATGTGTGGGTTCACGTTACTTCCTAGTGACAGACACTGTGACGACAGCTGTGGGTTGTGCTGGGTATACATGAAAAAGGGGACAAGATCACCTTCAACTACCAATACGATAAAAAGAGGAAAAAAAAAAAAAAATGAGAAGTGCAAGGTACGATCAACCCCTCCTCTTGAGACATCATATGTAGATGGATGTTACGTATGTCTAGCATTAATGTGATACATCAGTTATGCTCTTCGTGTCTAGCTCTGAATGTACGCATTAGACCAAGAGCACTACGATGTTGCTCTAATCCGAGGGACGTTGTGGGATGACCACTTTCACAATTAGATTCTTGGATGTTACGAAGTCCTCTGCCAAAAAATAGCTTTGCTAGTGGAAAAGCAGATACCCTGCTTCAGTTTCCGTGGGCCAAAATCATGTGACACTCCCACCCGCCCATCCACCCCGGCTGCAAATCGGCAAGAAATCTCGAGCTACCTCCCCCTCCACACACACACACATTGGATATGTGTGGGGAAAAATCAGAAAGCTACGATTCACGCCAAACTGCTCACTCTAGTATTGGTCCACCGAGGCACGTGTGGTGGTTAAGAAGCTGCGAGGAAAAGTGATGAAGAAAGAGGAAGGACATCGAGAGAGGGAGAGAGTAGGAGAAGGAGGAGGAGGAGGTGGGGGAAGAGAAAAAGAGGGGGGGAGGGAGAGGAGAGAGTGGGTAGTACGGCTTTAATCTAGGCTGCCATCCGGCAAATTCTATCCGCGTCTGGGGATACCCTCATTCCGGAAGAAAAAGGTTACTGAAATAGAACATACCTTCAGACTACACTAACACCTTCAACGTCCAAACAAGACCTAAAGAAACTACACATCAGCGACCTAGATGTCGGAGTAAAGAATACCCCCACTTCCCCACACACAATTATTTACCAAAATAACTATAACTCACTATCGATAGCAGCACTATCGCTGTCTACTTGTCATCGTTGGCTCGGGCTTCGATCGCTACTCTTCCCGAGGCTTGCCAACGTGAGTACGCGCTCATACACACGCCCGAGAGCGTTAAAACGCGGGGCATCATCCTGCATCTGGCAACAGGCCTACAAAGGGTTTTTCCGTTTTCTGACTCGAGCACCTCACCGCCCTCTTACCCACCCTCTCATTCAGACGCTGGAAACTCTCTAGCAGGCATAGCACAACCAAACCTTAGCGTTACGTGGTCTTCTGGTATATCACACAATTTCGTTCATGGGAGGGACAGACCTCGGGGAAAGCCGGTCCCCTCGGCTGCATAACGAGATAACATGGCATCTGTCATAAGGTAATATAATCGTTATGCCATTGTGAAGATAAGGGTCCCATATCATGTGGGGTACCAGGGAAATTGACAAAATAACTCGTCGACTGAGAGAAACAGGAGAAAGATGGTATGTGGTACATAAAATGTCAGAGATAGGGTGTGTAACCTCTTTGCAAGCGAGTGGATGCCACGGAGATGAACGAAACGGCTTGACCTAAGCCAGAACACGAAGAAAACGGTCGCCGTCAGCGCATGCAAAGGAAACCTACAGAAGCCGGCATCCGAACTTGGGCCCTTTCTGGGTTGATTTTGATCATTCTATTTTTAGTAACAACCTCGCTGCGCGGACTCCCCCACCTCCCCCCGCTTAATTAAACCGCCTGACGACGAGCAAAACAAGTACAGCTCGTCAAAAAATGTGGAAGGGTTGAACATTGTAAATACGTGTGTGGAAGGTTAAAAATCTTAGGACACGGGGATGGGTGGGGGTGGAATGTCATTCCCTCCTAATACTCTCCGCTACAAGCACCAGATTCCCTACTGCCATAAGCAGCTCTCCCATTACCAAACTCCACCATTCCATAGCTTGACTTTACACGCATGGAACCTGTTCTATCCTATTTCCCCATCACACCCCATTCTCCTACACCACCAGAACTTTCTTTACTTCGCCATACGTCCTATATTATTCATCTACTTTTTTTCCTATGCCTCTTCTACTTTTTCTTCCCATTCCAGCCTGCTACCACACCCTTATCTGATATACTCCACACTGCCTCCCTAACCACGACAAAACTACCTCACCCTACTACGCACGTTCTCATGTACGTCCCTCAGTCACCCTGTCTCCATTGTCACCCTACTCCTTATTACAGACTCAAGTGCCCATACACCCCCAAACAATGCCCACCATAACTCAAGGAACAGTATTGGAGTACCCTGGGCGCCTTGGCTCATACAAAACGTCTACCTCTCCTGGTCTACCGCCGCTCAAACCCTCCACCTTCACTCCCCCTCCTCCTCTTTATGTCCTCCACCTCAACCCTCCCACCCCACCGCCTCTGAAGGCCCCCATCAGCCATCGCCCAATGAGCCTCTCCACTTTAGCAACGGGCCATCCGAATCTCCCGCACCAATACAGACATACATACGTACGCATGTGTACGTGCACACACGCACGCACACACAATCACGTCATACACTCTTCGATTCCTCAACCTGGAGGTTTAGAACCAGTCTTAAAACTGGTTCTTCCCGTGTTATTGAGTACAACCAAGAGCCTCCATTCGCTCAAAAAACAAGTGACAAATTCTTGGCCCTGGGCTAGTTCTAAATATATTCAACTGGGAACTGTGTTGTACATTTCCCCCAAATACCAAAAAAGACATGGTACTCTAGGTCCCAAATTCGCCCCCCCCCAAAAAAAAATATATATATATATATATATATATATATATAAATTAATATCAGGTCAAATGGGCTGAAAGGGCATACAGACTTTCTGATGAATTCCGTAAAAAAAAAACTAATGCAGATGTATATATACTCAGAATACCCACCCAAGCCCCTGATTATACAAAAACGTTCTAAGGAACAATGGTGGTAAAAACGTTGAGGTCACCACCCTGTACTAAAACAATACCAACACAGATGGGCCACATCACTTGAATTGCTACAGATACAAACATCAAACAGAAGACACCGAATTCTCCCGTCCAAGCCCCACAGCAACACAACCATTACTCCTTGAGTGACTTATTGGCCAATCCGTTGATTGTTGCCGGTTATCTGAGGGTCATGGGTCTCCTGCATAGAGATATGGGGTCTGATTGACTACTGGTCCTCAGTTCGATTCCCGGGACCAGCTGCGTGCTTCTTGCGTGGGTTCCCGACCGCCCTGTCCAGGCGAGGAGGCGACCCAAATTTGGCCTAGAAAATCCAGCGGTTTGACCTACCAGGGATTTCTCACTTACCACTTCGTGAGAGTTTGATGGTGAGTTTGAAAAACGAAACAGAAACCGTAAGATACTTATGACAACCGGAACCGTACCAGGATCTTTATGTTAGATCCCGTAAAACTAAAGGGGCATTTAGACGGCCAAACGGTTTGACAAACCCGGTTTGTCAAACAAGTGTTTGAAGTGACGTTTGACCGTGTGGATAGGGTATTTGGTCGTCGAACACGTTCGACAAACGTGTTTGACGACCAAATGCCCCATTCACACGGTCAAACATCACTTCAAACCCTTGTCTGACAAACCGGGTTTGTCAAACCGTTTGACCGTGTAAATGGCCCTTAACACGTGTGACACCGAGGAAACCGAAATAAGACTTGGGTAACAATTTCTCAGGTAACGAACTGCCAATAGAGTTGATCTGGATAACACACAAAGGGTCCTTTGTGATACGCCATACAGACGCTCTATCGACCTGTATATCTGAGAGGGAGCTGTTATTAACCATTGCAGGGCAAAGGATTTAGAATATGCTGAACTGTTACTATTTTGTTCAGATATAATAATAATAATAATAATAATAAAACATTGGGTCCTTGTGCCCAGAATTTTACGTAAAACTGTCATTATCAACTGCATTGACTAAAAAAAAATCATAGTGAATAACGTAGATTAACTGTAAGCTTTGTACAAGCTCATGAACCGCATGCATTAAAATATGCATGTAAGGATACACACAGAGATGAAGTAAGAAATGTATTAAAGAGTTTAATGCCGAAAGATACGTCTCGACTGTTCAGGCCTTAAAGAACGAGAAAAAAATGTAGCTGCGTCAGTAAAGGACCATATCAAGCAATACATCCTATTAAGGGTCCTTAATAATTTACTACAGGACCTGCCTACCCCCCTCGAGGACAATACAACCTTTATACCTCTCCACGGTGAGCATATTTGAAATATTAAATCTAGACGTGCTCCTTGGATCTGAAAGAAGCCCCTCACATCTTATCGTACTGCATCTCCTACACTTAGTAGGACGAACCTTCTCTACGACCTCCTTGCCTCCAACCGTACCGCTACACGTTGGAGCCGGCTCTCATACCCTCCGCCCTTCCTTGTACAGGAAATCAATAGCTAATCTTCCTTTTTGTCCTTAACTACGAAGAGACGAGGAGGGATACCACGAAAAAACCCTTGGTAAGATGTGCACGCACATGTACACACAGGCACGCACACGCACGTACACAGAGGTTGGTGTAGCGGTTAGCGTCGTGGGTTAGCAACGAGGCAGGACCCAAGATCCAACCCCGATCACTACTTTCAAGCTTTACTGACATAGACACTACCTTCTGGACAAGGGAACTGGGTGACTGTAAGGTCACATAATTGACAACCCACAGACACAAATCATTATTCATTGATCTAGTCATATAATCTAAGTGACTTTCAGAAAGGATAGTAACAGCTGTTGATCACGAGCCTAGACCATGGTAGCAAAACACACGTGCACGCACATGCTGCACTGGGGTACAAGTACGAGTAATATCGCCATGTTTTAGGACACCTACATGCAAACGGTGACACATTCACTCTCATATAGGTAAGAAACATAAAAAACATCCACATGAATATACAAGTACGCGCCTCAACAACCTCCCACACAGTCATATGAGCTGCAGAGAAGTGGTATTCACACCACGAAAGATTTGTGCTATTCCTTAACCTCTCTTAATATAAAAAGTTGTTTTTACCTTTTAAAATACAGTCCTAAAACAAATATAAAACTAAAATGCCAACACGCTTAAGTATAATCGTACGTTACACGTCATCTGGAAGAGTTAAATGAGTTCACTGGGATATGTTTTGTCTCCTGAAGATACTTGTTTGGCGAGTCGTCGAAAATGGAATCATTGCGACATGACGTCATATGCCTAAGACACAAAAGCTCTGTATTCAAGATGTGACGAAAATACACATCAGTGTTTACGTTTGGTGTAATGTAACCCATGGCATACAATACCCGATGCAATATATCAGTCTCTACATACGAATCCGTTAAAAAATCTACCTATGATTGCTGTGTCTGCATTCTTGTCAAGATGTCTAAAAATGTTGGTACTTTTGACATTAATGAAAATAAGGGTAAGAAAAGTTTAATTTCAAAGGCTTATGGATGAAAAAAACAGCAGCCGGATTTGCAAGGGAGCCAATATTAGGCCAGGCAGGACGAACTGGAGGGAGAAGTGGATGGGTGAGGGTGGGGTGGGGGGTTGAGACTTCCAAGGGGAGACGGTAAAGACGGTGCATAATTTCATCATTCTTTCACTTTCCCAACGTCAAATATTAATGCAATTTTAAACAGTGTTATCATGATGCGGCAGTAGATTTTTAACATTTGTGTTTTCTAAAAACTAGTATAAGAAAGCATAAGGAAAGGCTAACTTTTTATTATTAAAGACCACCATACTCATGTCGTCCGTAAAATGCGTGGGACATCATACCAGTGGTATTTACTTGATACTGATTATGAAATGCTGTTGAGGTTGCCGAAGTTATTGGCCGAACCATGATATTTATAATAGAATTTGATGAGTTGAGGTTGAGGTCAAGGTGAGGTTGGAGAACTAAGATGAGATCAGGTCTTGGGGCCGTTTCGTCACAAAGCTGACAGAAATTTGACAAAATTGTGATATGTCGATCAACTAGACCGTATCAGCAGGAAGAATGTATTTGACAGGTGAACAGACGGACAAACTTGTTTTATTGACGGCCATCATTCAACAATTTTTTTTCTTTTTACGTTTGAGCGAGACCCTTTGATTCGCGCCAAGCAAGCAAGGCAGACTCGAAAAAAAGCTGACGACATGACGACACGACGCGTCGGGTTGAATCAGATTCCTGGCAGGAGGAAGGACGCCAGCTTGCCCCGATTTTTTTTTTTTCTTTACTTTCGTGTCTATAACGTGTTGACCGAATTGACGTTAGCGAGTTTGTGAACGCGACAATATGAAATCTTATAAAATATGGTACCACATAAATGTGACCTTTTCGGTGAGTATAATAATATCTGTTGGGGGACGTCATCATAGTGGCAAGTGGAATCACATTTTCCCCACACATAGGACTGACGGGGTGTGGGTGGGGCAGCAAAGTAGAGCCTACAGTAGTTTTCTTATACCCAGAGAAATTTTGAATCAAGACTATTGCTACAGATCTATTTCCACACGTCGCTTACATTAATAAGGGAAGACTGTACCAGCTTGATGAAATACAAGATAATACATTAACCCAGTATAATAACTATCACCGCCGGTTTGGCGCTATTTCTAAAATCCCAGCCAAGGTATGGCAACACCTAACATAACCGACAGCCCCGGGCGACTTGGAGAATGCAGGAGATATCGTCGTCTTAATTTACCTTATTTATTATTCAGTACATAGCGTTTAAATATGGCGGGCGTGCCCGGAATAACAAAGCTTAGGCAGAACAACTCTGAATAATTAATTTCAGTAGAAAACTAGAATGATAATGAACAGACGATCCTCACTGCAGGGGCATCAAAGAGGTATTACTCTTCTTCCTTGCTGGATGATCTGATGTATCCATACCATGCACAGCTTAGGATTCATGGTAACGTCAATTCAGTGATAAGGATTTACAGCCCAGGTGCCTTTATAATGGGCGTAGGACTAGTTTTCTAAATACCCTGGAAAACCTAGCCATCCAATGGGAAGTGAGGTACCTTTGGCAAGCCGTTGATTTATTTTTATTTTCCCGATGTTTGGGTCGTCTACTCGCCTGGCAAGGCTATCAGGAACCGATGGAAGGAGCACGCAGCAGGTCTAAGGAGTCGAACTCGCGACCACCTGCTCGCGAGTTCGACACGGTAGCCACTAGGCTACCGCACGCCCCTCCCCACCCCTTGCATATACAGGTACTTGGATTTCATCGGTGATAACCAGCGTTTCTATCCCGAGGGGCAATACCACTCGGAGGTTGTGAGGGAGAGGTATGGCGGGTGGAAACAGAAATGAGGAACACAAGCAGTTAATCGATCAGCATTCTTCTTTGAGAAATGGGTCTCTAGCCATAAAACAGAGCATATTTGTGTAATAGTCAACTAAGTAATACTAAGAAGTTTGACAAAATTTCTTCCCTAACTGACACATGGGCTGTGCATGTGCTTGTGGCCGGTTCTGTAAGCCCCGCGATTAAAGCTTATGCAAGATAGACCCAGGATCATAGGTGAAATAATAATAATAATAATAATAAACGAAAAGAACTGGTGAAATCTGCATACAAAGAACAAACTGAAAATAACCGTATGAGAAAAGAAAATCCAACTGAGCTTCATGCCCATAAACATACTTATTCTAGACATAATAGAACTAAATCAAATCTATTATTTTCCTTTTGTGGCAATTTTTCCTTGCCTGCACGCACGAAACTCTCCCTCGGCGGTTTAATAAAAGCGTCACGTGACTGCCGCAGCTTCATCTGTACAAGGAGCCACGGCAGTGAAAGGGAGTTTGCCTTGACTCGCTCGGAACCTCTTCTAGGATTCTTGAAGGGTTATCACACTGGGCTATTTTTCCTCCGACATCCTACCTCCAACCTCCGTTCGAAAAACTAGAATATGAATCCGCTTACAGAAACTTAGACTTCTTTAGTAACATTTCAACAGCATGTCTAACATTCTTATGGATTTAAAATCTCTTAGTTCATCATTCAGGCTTGCTATATATGCCGGAAAGATAATCTGATATTTGTCGGTTTGAAAAATAGATTATTGAAACCTAAGGAGTTTTTACTCAAACGAGCTGACGACGCTGGCGAAGCCCGTGGACGACAGTGGTATGGAAGTTGATTTTCATTTAGTTTCGTTGTGTATGTGAGCAATTGAATGTTTCCAATTACACGTTACACGCGCGCGCGCACACACACGATTGGAGAATAAGGATATACCTAAGTTGGAACCATATGTGAATTTGTAGCCAAATATGACGACTGGAGATTACGAGACGGGACCCTACGAGCATTGCTCTTTCTCTGTACACTAGTTAAATATACATACATCCATATGCACATGTGCACACACAATAGACGATGGTGAATCACACACACACCTCTCATGGCGCTGTGGTTAGAGCTCTGGCCTGCCACTAAGGAGGTCCGGGTTCGATCCTCGCCCGGGGCTGAAATAATATCAGTATCGCAGCGCTGAGGGGTGTTACTCCAACTCTCGTGGGCGGGGAGTTGGGTGTGTGTGTGTGTGTGTGCAAGGTCATAGCATTACCCATAGATCGGACCTACGAGCTCTGAGCTCTCTTCCAGGAGGGAAATAGCTGTCGATCACGAGTCCAACACGTGATCCAAAGACCAGACCAAGTGAATATACACACACACACACACACTACGGGGTACTGGCTGCTTAAGCTGTGAACAATCAATAACACAGTATAATTCACGAGGGTTTGGTAACTCACTCGGACCAAGGTCACAGTATTCTGTAATGACTGGATACTGATGTCTGCCAAAGAGCTCTCACTACGTTTTAACTTCTACTACCGTCCCTTAGTGCTATTCTGATAATTTGATATTTGAAAATTTGACGCGATTTCTCAAGGCACTGGTTTTGGCAAAGAAGTAAGAACACACACACACACACTGAATGAAGAAACAGTGAGTGGAAGAACTATACAATAATTTATTATCAAACTGGATGCTGAAAGATACAAAAGCGGATCACTACGAGCATAGCTCTCTTCCCGTAAAGTACAACTACGTAAATACACATATAACCATGCATATTTGCAATATACAAGATATACAAAAGCGGATCACTACGAGCATAGCTCTCTTCCCGTAAAATACAACTACGTAAATAGCTGGATTCCAGGAACCATTTTTTTTTTTTTTTTTTTTTTTTTTAAGAAAGTATACGCTGGACTCGACGTTCGTCAATTTATTCCGACGTTTCGAGCCCCGGGCAGGGTTCGAAACATATACACAACAATGCATATTTGCATACAACTCCTCTCAATCGTCTGTGAGGAATCTGTTAATGAAAAAATTATATATTCTGTGTGTGTGATAGAGAATGAATATAAATGTGGCTGGTTTGGTGACTACATTACCGAAAGGGGGAGTGGAATCGATGGATGCTGATACAGTGCACAGCTCAAATTAAATATGGAAAAAAGGGCGGGAAGTCAGAAAGTGAACAATCAAGTAGATATTATTATAAAGATGTAACTATGAAGAGATGACTGCGTAAGAAAAAAAATTGTGAATATGTGAAAGACAAGGGACTGAGAAAGGAGATACGGGGAAGGATGAAGGAGAATAAGGGGGAAATGGGCCATGAGGGAGAATGGGGGAGATGGAAAAGGCACAATGGACGAGATATAGGGGGGGGGGGTAAAAAGGGGGAGGTGAGGAAGGAGTGGAGGAGACCATGAAGTTGGGAAGGGGGAGAAGATGGCTCTTTACTTTCTATCATGGACGGACATTTGGGCCACAAATCCTGGACATTTGGGTCACAGCGGTGAACCAATGGGTCATGGACCCAAATTTTAGATATTAAAGAAAAATAACAAATATTTTTATTTGTCTTGTTTGCAAAATAAAATGTGCCTTTGATGACAAAGTGTGCTTTAATGTGTCACACCTTTACGTGTTCAAATTTAAACGATATTGCCTCACCTCAAGCAGGCAACTCGGTATATAAACCTGGCCTCCCAATTCATATCAAATCGATTTTCTCAGACCTATTCAATTAGTATGGAAGTGATCACATCGACGAGAGGTGGACAGAAGGTCCGTCTGGATGACTACATGTACACAAAGAAACATGTAGCCAAGTCAGTGGATGGAATAGTCTGGCGTTGTGTGAATCGCTCCTCTGACCTAAAGTGCTGTGCCATCATGAAGACTACCAAGAGCATCGAGGTCCCTCAAGTTCTGGAGACCACAACCACCCAGCAGGCACTGTGAGATGCCAAGTAGCGCAGTCCCGATGAAGAGAAAGGCTTCTGAAACTAACGACAGACCCAACCAGATCTTCACCTTCTCGGCAGCAGCTCTACCAGAGGTGGTCAAGGCGCGCATGTCTCGGCCTGACACCAAACGCACTCTCCGACGTGTCCGTGCTACCCACGGACCAAAGGATCCGCAGTCTTTGGTGGAGCTTGAGATCACTGGAGACTGGGCTTCCAATGGCTATTATTACAACGGCCCTTATTTTTTGATCTGTAGAGATGAAAGAAACCCTTTGGGTTGGATCTAACTTGCCTGGCAACCTTAATTTCATAGTTACGTTTCGCTGTGCGCGTTCTTTTTAACAAATCTAGCCATATCGTTATATTTGGATCTATGGTGTGTTTCCCGTTTTTTGTTTTTTTAATTCTTGCGTAAAGCACTCTTTTCATTCTGACCTCATCCATTTGGGAGTATTACTATTCTTCCGTATTGACTTGAGGGGAATAAATTTATTTTGTGCATTTAGAATTAAAGCTGTTAGGTTACTGTACATTTCATCCAAATCGCTGACCGGGCTGTTGACCTCGCGCTTGTAAGTGACCTGACCCAAGGTACGCATATTACCCTCCGTGACCCGACGTCTGACCGCGCTAATGATGTCCGGACTGACCATGTATCTGACTCCGTTAAAGTCAGCTGGAGCCAAAGTTAACGGGTTGGAGAAAGAGGGTTATTCGATAGTGTTTATTATTACCATAATTATTAGTATTATATCATTAATGTTATTACCTTGGGAGAGTATTGAAGAGGCGTGTACAGGGTGGTAATAGTACGGAGTCCATAGGTCGTCAATCGTGGTCATGCAGTGCCGCTTTAATGGATAATTGACAAAGTTTCAAAGCTCTTTCTCTATTTCGTTATTCTACCGAGGACCCAAATCACTCATATTACAGTGGATGTAAACAAACACATTGTTGCAATTTCTCTTTATGTAAACCCAGATTTGCTTTTTCTCTCCCAATAATTGCGGTACGGGGAACTGTACATATAAAAAATTAAACTTTTTATGGTGTGACTTTAATTCACGTTACAACAACACAAATCTGATTTGTCTGAAGCACATATGCTTACGTAGTGGAAAGAATTTCAAACGTACTGATTGTAGTAACAGGGATGTTACCAATAACATGTTTGTGCCGTCATAGATGTATATGTAAGTAAATTTTATTGTATTACGATTGGCTGAAACCCATTCAAAGTTTCAATCTATTAAAGTCTTCCATGAACAACGTTGACAAACAAATCCGAAAGTAATGCCAACCAATCACAATTCTAATTAACAAAATGCGTTCTGAGTACCTAAGCAACGGCGCACCCCAAATACACTTTCAAACAATCACAATACACTAAGTTCCTCTACATGAACGAACACATACTGTACATGCGCGTGCGCATACGAACAAATATGCCTCAACTGGCAACATCCCCACACACTACATTAATTCTAAACGTCTATGGACCTCTGACAAGGGGCGTGGGGGTCACGGTTTTACAACTAGACATGAACCAAATATTTACGGTGATTAGTGAGTGCCTGGTGATATTGCTGTTCAAATGACAACCAGGTGGGCAGGTACAAAAATCATAATATATCATATGAAAGTGTCGTTTTCCAGTCCTTTACCTGGCATTCTGGCTTATAAAATTTCACTTACGAATGGTACAAACCGATCGCCAAGGCTAGCGAAAGGTTTTGAATATATGGCCTATAGTTGTCACAAAAGTAAAGGACGTGTCAGAAAACGGTTGAGATTCCCGCGTGCTCACGATTGCGCCTCTGCCACATCCTTCTGTCGTTGAAGAGAAGAAAGGAAACACGGGAGGGCTGCGTTGCTGAAATGGATTATAGGGGTCGAGGAAGGGAAGGGATAAGAGGTAAGGAGGGGAAAGAAACGAGTAAAATATGAAGAAGAGGGGATGGTGAGGAGAGATAAAGGAAAGGGAAGTATGTGGGAGTGATGACGGAAGAAAAGATTTAGCGAAGGAATGTAAAAGAAAGAAGAGAAAAGGACACGTGTGTGTAATGGAATAAAACGGAGAAGGGTGATATGGAAATGGATTGAGGAACTGTGGTACAATACCCAAGATCTTTAAAAAAAAATTATTTCCATTCTCGGTCATCTCCTCAGTCCCTTTATACTCCTTTAACGAATACACCGGCGTCGTTATACTGCTCAGAACAAGATACACAACAATGCTGTTGTAACACGATGAAGATAGTATTGTGCAACATCTGGTCTGTACAGCTTGAGTTACTTTAAACGGAATCGGAGAAGAAAGATATAAAATCATTATTCCGACCTCAACGCTCTTCCGTGTGGAATGTTCTCGGTTATATGACCAACCCATCCACCCCACCGAACCCTTCCATACCTTTCGTACCTTAGGGGTACCAACCCCCACGCAACGCAAATTTTTCAACATAACAAAATCGAAATATATATTTTGGGACAGATCTGGGGTAGCCTTTAGAGCTGATGCGTCATTTGAGTAGTACATGTTACGTTATATTCGGTGGGTAAACGGAACTTTTTCACACAAATAATTTATACATAGAGAGAGTCTTGCCAGTGCAGTGTGCGTCAGTTTTATTAATCATATATATTTTAGCTTACGATTTTCATAATCCGAGAGGTGTTCAACACCCACGACGGAGACAAAACCGGACGAGTGAGGGAAGGCCGGAGGGAATCCCTCTCCCCCTCCCCACCTCACCCACATACTCCGTATCCCGCGACATGGCGTCATCGGGAAGTTGGGCAACTGCAATATATCTCACGGGAGATATAGAGATAAGAGGGGACAACATTAAAGGCAGACACAGAAGAAAACAAACGAGGCTCTAAGGAAAAGAAGAAAAGAAACACAAGAGGAAGACACAGGGAAAGGAGGATGGAGAAAATAAAGAGTGAAGTCGAGAAGGGAAGGTAGGTGAGCTAGCAGACGGGGAGGGATAGCGTAAGAAGATGAGACACAGATAAAAGGACCTCAGACCCAAGGCTGAGGCACAAATACAAACATGGAGAAGGAGGAGGAGATGAGGTGAGGATGAGGAAACGTAGGAGGAGAAGCTCCTTATTGCATCACCAGCACACGAGTGTGAACCACTTGAAGTGGGGTCATACGTGCTTCTACGAGCATAATCCAACTCGTACAGAGGTGGGTACGTGTTCTCTTGCAACGTAATTATATATATATATATATATATATATATATATATAGATATATATATATATATATATATATAGATATATACAGTATCTGTTGATGAAGGTGGAAAAAGAAGTCACGGGTCTAGTTCCGAGTTCCTGAGTTTATTCCTGACCGGTTTCGCTCTATGCTTCTTGATAGGAACTAGACCCGTGACTTCTTTTTCCACCTTCATCAACTTGTCACAATGTACCAGAATATACATATATATTTATATATATATATATACACACACACACATACACACATTTACTAGAAAAGGGAAGCCGAGAGTGAATCCAGAACATTTTCTCATATTTTCCCACATCCATTTTCCAACATATTTTCCCACATGCAAGAGGGCCCCTTCCCACATTTTATCATTTTCATAATAATCACTGATGTGCGATAAGGATAATGCAATTTTATATTAGAGAATGATAAGCAATACGAATGGCTACAATGTGACTCATGGATATCACAATTCAAAACCAGAAATGAATATATTGATACAAAAACATAAATTAATGAACAATAAAAATGCATAGAATTCATAGTAGGCATGTATTAATCTATGTATAAAATTATATACATATTTTTGTGATTTATGATATGCATTAAATGTCCACGTGGGAAACTGTACGTATGCCGTACATCATAACAACTTCAGTTCACATACTGTATGATTCATGAGGCCGGAATGAGTCGCATTTGAGTGTTGTGTTCTACAAGTCCCAGAGACTGAACCTATCGCCACGTAGACCGAGTTAGGTTTAAGAAACATCCTCTCACATTCACATTATCGTCGAATACTTCTTATCGCATTATGTCCTGCCTGGTCTTAATCTACCATGACGTTCTCGACTTCTAGAACGTATCTTAGCTCATGACACTTGTCAACGAGGATTGGTAGCGTCTCTGTATGCGTTGCTTTACACTTGCTCTCCAACAAACAGTAACCGGCGGATGACGTATCACCGAGCGTCATTCTGCTCGAATAGCCATGCTGAAGATCCCATCCATGCACCAACACCTTGAAGCTGCTGGTTTCTGATTTTGAACTGTGATATCCATAAGTCACATAAGTCTAATATAAGATTATAGCATTATCCTTCTCGCACATTAATAATTATTATGAAATTAATAAAATGTGGGAAGGTGTCCTCCTGCATGGAGGAAAATGACATTGTTGGAAAATGGATGTGGGAAAATGTCCGTATACCGGCGAAAGTAGGAGGAGAGGAGACAGAGGGATGGAAAGGGGAGACGAGAAATGAGGTAGTGAGAAGAGTGAAGAGAGAGGGGGGAGGGGGAGGGACGGAAAATTCCGATTTGCATTGCACGTGTTTTGTTCCGGAAATTAATAACATTTACTTCTCGTGCGCTATGAAAACGTTGAGGCATACACTGGCCATCTATCCAAAAACTAAACATTTGTTGAAGTAACGGTGGTTTCAGTCTTCTGGCATTAAAGTCGTACTTTCAAACCTTTAGGCCATGGCGGGAACCTTCTACCATTGGAAAGTAAAATTTAACCTGGGTTACTACTTTCGTTTATCCTGCTTACTAGTTTCTTTATAAAATCTAATGGTCCTTCTCATGAGTACGTCAAAAATGAAGTCATTGAATTACTTTCTCGTGGTAGGAAGCGTTCGT
Source organism: Oratosquilla oratoria (assembly GCF_046742065.1). Lineage (NCBI taxonomy): Eukaryota > Metazoa > Arthropoda > Malacostraca > Stomatopoda > Squillidae > Oratosquilla > Oratosquilla oratoria. The sequence continues at coordinate 7,531,484 of NC_134817.1, read as the reverse complement.
CAGGTGCGGCGAAGGATTTGAAAAACACGAAACTTGATAAGGTCCGACCAAGGAATCAGAAAGGAATGTGGACGTGATTATTATCTTCATAGTAGAGGACTCGGTGCGGCTCAGGTCTCCGTCAAGGTCACCCAAGGCCTGAGTGACCTTCAGTCCTCCACTGCACCAACTTTCGCCTTACCACTCTTGCAAATTTCTCTATCTCGTCCCTCTATATTCATTATGGTTTCCCAGAGGCTAAACTGCCCCTATGGAATTACAAATATTGTGTAATAATCAGCTTTGTACAAATGATACTGTATATGTTACTGAAGACAATGTAGTGAAGGAAATAGTATTCAGTCAATATATTGATTATATGTCAATGTCAGTATCTAGTGCCGATAATTTTGACAATACAGTGAGTCAATTTATTGTAACCTATATCTCAAATGATCTATACACTGTCAACAATATACTCAGTATTTTATGACAATATATAAACTCAATCCTATTGACGCAATATAAGAACAAAAATGAAGGAGACTGCAAAAGACCATAATGCCTACACTAGGCAGCTCCATGTCCGTTATCACCTATCATCCCCACCCATAAAGATATCTGACCCCTTAAAACAATCTATAGTTTCAGCGCTCACTAAACATTTTTAAGTCTATTCCATTCGTTAACTATATTGGCCTTGTGGAGTTTGCTTTTAAGGTCAGCGCACGTCCACGGATGTGGAGTGTGGAGTAACTCCGAGGCAGGGAGTGACTCTCCGACGTTGACACAACAGGATGAGCGCGGGACAATACAGCAGGAAGTCGCTAAACAAAACGTTAGCGCAAAGTCGCTAGACGAAACCCGACCTCGACGCAAAGTTTGCTGGACGAAACCAAACCTCAGCACAAAGTCGCTGGATGGAATCTGACTTTAGCGCAAACTTGCTAGAAGAAACGGAATCTTAGCACAAAGTTGCTAGATTTAAAATTGTAAAGTTTGGTCTTGTTTAATTATTTTCAATTCGGTGACTTGGACTTGGTCAAACCAGCAAAAGTTAACAAATTTCTAAAGGCTATAGATTGGACACATACGGAATTAGGCTTAACTAATTTCATTCTGGCTAATGACTTGGTACAGTTTGTATTCATAAGGGCGTTCCCACACTGGTAATTCTTTCCTCCGACTATGGAGAAAGAAGTTGATATGCTGGAGGAAAACTTATTTATCTCCAGCATATCAAAATATACTTTACGTAAATTGTCGGAAAAGAAAAATACGGTGGAAGAAATTTCTGAAGGCAGGGGAGGGGGGGTGCCGCTAATTAACTGATTGTTGAATGAAAAACAGCCCACTGTGATATCGCCTTAAGACTTCCTACAAGAAATGGACACTTCACCTCCCAAATACCATGTGGCATTTGTCCTTTCAGATTTAATTCGTCTTTATAGGAACCCGATTCGGTCGCAGTGGTAGTGCCTCCTGGGGTGAGACACAGCCGTTCTCGTGACGGGTGTAGCACACTCAGAGCGGCCATCGTATATTATAGGTGATTATTTTTTCAAAATTTCCTCATTTCATTTCCTAGCCAGGGCGACCACGAGGAAAGTTTTTTTAAGAGAAATGTAAAAGCGTGAACCGGCGACAACTCGTTCTGAAAGTGAAAGTCCAGAGGCGCGGAACGACGCGGGCGATCGTGCTAACCACTGGGCCACCACAACCTCGGGTCTAGGTGAACTAAAGACGGTATTCCTAGGTGCAACTAAACCTACAAATCCCCCAACATTTTTGTTAACATTTTCGATACATGTTAGAAAATGAGAAAGGCAAAATCGGGAAGGAGGAGGAGGAGGAAGAGGAAGAAGGGGAGGCTAATTAGCAGATGTGGCCACATGCTCATTACAAAAAAGGAAAATGAAAGTTTCTTTTCCAGGTTAGGACTGTCCACTCGTGTGCTATGGAGCGGCTACTGGGGCTCCAAGGTCTATAACCCGGAAGCAGGCTGAACAATGTAAATGTTACGTTTTTTTTCTTTCCTGAACAAAGATATCACATTCGTTAAAGTCCTAAGGCTAGCTGGTCGCTCTTGAAGTAAGCAAGTAACTTTGTACAAATGAAAATTTTCCTGAACAAAACATTACGAGATCGTCTTTAGGTTCTTCGCTCTTTTTCTGTGTGTGCGCGCGCGCACACGCACACACATAGGCTTCATGATTTAGCGGTGCCGATTCGAGCTGCTAAATAAATGGTTCTGAGTACGTTCCCCACCCAAGGCTGTGAAGCACAAAACTGAAAGTCAGCAACCCGTTCTCTTGGGCAAGGGGTTGTGTGTGTGTGTTTGTTTGTTTGTTTGTTTGTGTGTGTGTGTGGTATGTGTGCGAGAGAGAAAGAGAGAGAGAGAGAGATAAAACAGCATTAACCTTTGATCGTGTCATATATGAAATGAGTTCTAATTCGGGTGGGTAACCGTTGTCGATCACGAGTCCAGAACATAATCCAAGACCATGATGAATCACACACACAAAAACCACGCCTGCGTGCACACACACAGTACACAAAGCCAGCAGCCATCTGCCACTCGCAAAATAACTGAAGCGTGCATTGTCACGCAAGCCAGGCAGCCAACCAGTAAGGCATCCATAAAAAACGGTAACTCCCTCTCTTCCTCCTTCACACACACTCACACGCACACAGCCAGTGGACGGTAAGGTCCCACCCAGTCTTGTTATCAAATATATCCCCCAAGGGACCTCATCTCATGACGAAAGATTCCCCCGATTCCTGCAGGCATCAAGGACACTTTGGGGTCAACGAATCACGGAAGAGGTGTGGCGGTTCCTCTAAATCCTGCTGTCGTCACCGTTCCCACCGCAAATCAGTTCTCCACCTGTCCATACACACACACACACAAGCGCGCGCGTACATATACGAACACAAGTCGCATGCATTCAGTCACACACACATGCACACACACACAGGAGTTTCACGGGGGGAAAACAAGGTGGTCTGTTGATTAAAATATTTACCCGGTGCCCAAAACAGACTTCAGACTGAATTCCTTTCAAACGATGTTTACTTTCCTGGCAGGAAATGATTCGCCCTTACATATCCGTTAGTATCATAGCCTATGATTACCTTCATGCATCAGGATCTAAGAAGCTTAGCGTGGGCAAATATCTAATAACACATGATGAAGCATGTAAGATGCATCTTTGATGGAAGTAGCTACAACGTCGGGGTCCAAAACACACACACACATGTACAGGTGCACAACATCTGTAGCCCTGCCCAAGGGCTATGGTGCAGGACAGAGAAAAGACGTGGCCCTGTTATCAGCTACAAGGATCCCCTGAGACGGTGTTTCAACGCCAAGACACTCTCCAGACTCTCAGCTTTACTCCCGGAAGCAATGCATCAAATGTAAACAGAACTCCAACTACAGTAGCACTACGGAATACCTCCCGGCGCCTCTTTGAGAGAAAGATACAAATAAATATATAAAGAGAGATAGAGGGGGGGTATGAAAACAGGTATAGAGAGGGAAAGTGACAAATGGGGAAAAAATGGGGAAGTGGGAGAGAAACAGATACAGTATAGTTAGAGAGAGAGAGAGAGAGAGAGAGAGAGAGAGAGAGAGAGAGAGAGAGAGAGAGAGAGAGAGAGAGCCCTGGGGCGATGCTTCATCTTCAATAAAGGACCAGAATCCGGCCCACAGTAGCAGTTCATATGAACTTCTACGAACAATGCAGCACGCAGCATTCCTCGGTCCGAGCTGCATCAATAGTAATCCATAAGTCCATGCAAGTAGACGGAACGGAGGAGAGACGCACGACACACTACGGAATGTGCGAGTCGACGACCTACGATCGAAACCCAAATGGATGACGCGGCAAAATAAAGAAATAGAATAAAACAAACAAGGAGATAAATTATGTACATATTAGAGTTATTCTTGTTCAATGGTTTGGTGGATTCGACCTTGCTAACCATTAAACGGACTCTTCATTCTCCGAATCGAAAGGCTACCGATAAATGCCACCTGCCATGACCGTTGGAGCGCGGGCTGTATCGAAACACCCGGCGTCGGTTATAATAAAATTTCTACAGTGCAACTCGGGCGGCAGAGAGGGGATGACGCGAGCATTCCCACGCTGTCAACGGTTCATGGAAGTGACATAATCAACACGGCGACAGATTCCAGAATAATAACATAAATAAATAAATAAATGCAAGGGTTCCCCCAATCAACCAATACGTTGTCCTCTCTCGGGTCACCTCGATCTGAATGGAATCGTCTGGGCACAACACCCCGAAGTATGCGACACTGTTGAAGGGTCTGATTAATGCCCCAGAGTCGACGACATTCGTCAGGAGGCTCCACGTCAGCTCCCGGGAGATCCGTGACGCGTCGATCTGCTGACATCAAGGCTCTGATTAAGATATCCGGTTCGTTACTCACATGAAACACTTCAAATCTCCACGACTTCATAGGGAAAGATGAGACACATGGGTCAAGTTCTAACACACACACATACACCACACGACTCACATGGCGCAGTGGTAGCATACGCGGCCGCCACTACGGCGGTCCGGGTTCGAATCCCGCCCAGGGCTGAAATAATTTCAGTATCGCTGCGCTGCGGGTTGTTACTCCAACTCTCGTGGGCGGGGAGTTGTGTGTGTGTGTGTGTGTGTAAGGTCACAGTATTACCCATAGATCGGTCATACGAGATCTGAGCTCTCATCTGGGAGGGAAATAGCTGTCGATCACGAGTCCAACACGTGATCCAAGACCATGGTGAATCACACACACACCCTCACCACTCCATCCGTCACCATATAATTTTGTGGGTAGGCTACGTGTGCGCGCGCGCGCGCGTGTGTGTGTATGTGTGTGTGTGCGCGTGCGCGACCGAAGAACCGTCATCTGTCATTAGAAGTGACCATATAAGGGACTGGATTCGAAATATGAAAGAAGAGGACATCAGCCAAAAGCAGTCAACCACTTACGCCACGCCATTTCCCTACGGGTGTATGAATAAGAGGCTTTGGGTACGTAGAAATGTCCACAAAGAATCCGATGCTCACTGAGCCTCGCCACAGGCCAAAAGGTCGCATCCCGGTTTGCTTTCCATTGTAGTCCAACCGTGGAGGCTTGTGGGCTACAAGGCAGGAATTTAAATGCTATACCATCATGTTCACATATAAAGCAGAACAAGAGAATAATAGATGGAGGAGACTACAAAATGTTTCAAGATCTGGACAATTTACAAGCAAGATCTCGACATTCGACAAATATTGTATATAAGCAAAACTGTGGGTGAAATATTAGACTATTGACGAACTTAAAGAAAGTTTACTTAAGAACATAAGAACGAAAGAGAATGCAAGAGAACATAAGGCCTACACTAGGCAATTCCATGTCCATTACCACCTATCGTCCCCATTCCTAAAGTTCGTAGTATTTGAACGAGATGATAGTGAAGAAAAATCATAGAATGATCCGTCCTTGATTGGTGTATGCAGCAGTGATATGGTCTCCGTTCAAAGTATAAACAACAGAAAATAGATAAAAGAACGACCAGTTTGGTTCACAGCCTTGCTGTACTTTGGAGAAAAAAAATTGTCAATCTGATTTGGATAAACAGACGATTTCATTCATGAGCGTAAGGTAAGGTTTGTCCCGAGACTGAAATAGCGGCCCAGTCGAACGCGGTAGTCAACGCTTCTCTCCTCTGCGGCAATATGGCGCACAAGAGCTGGAACCATCGAGGCTCGTCAAGGAGATTTAAGGAGGGATAATAACAATTAAACCAGATCAGGTTTTTTTTTTATTGAGTGGGAAGTAGTCTTCTATCATAAAACAATTATATGTACCTATGGTCCATAGGGGTGCCATGAAGTCCTAATTCTGAAGGCATAAAACTTATGGAACTAATACTCGCTGTGTGTGTGTGTGTGTGTGTGTGTGTGTGTGTGTGTGTGTGTGTGTGCGTGTGTGCGAGAGAGAGGGAGGGAGGGAGACAGTGATAGGTCAAGCGCAGTGTATACTATATGTCACTTCTGGCTATCGCGAAATGTCAAGTGCTTCTTCGAATCTGCTTAATCATACACTTCGTTCTGTTGATTGAAGTGCACTTCACCGAGAGAAAGTTGGGGAGGGTGGAGGGAGGGAGAGAGAGAGAAAGAGAGAGAATGAGAAGTACGAAGAATGAATAAGAGTAAGAAAGAGAACAGGGAATTAATTACGAATTCCGTGTGTGTGTGTGTGTGTGTGTGCGCGTGTACTATCGTATGTACGCATGTGTACATTTCCAAATACGTTCATAATGCGGGGTTTGTATTTCAACCATCGCAGCGACTGATGCACCTGTCATCAATAATACTCGGGTTCGTCACCCCCCAAGGCTTGGCTTACCTGTTACTATTGCAAACATCGCATTGCCCCACAGCCTCGAGGTACTGTCAGCACGCACAAGGATGTGTTCATGGGATCAAGTTTCTTTCCAATGTTAAAAACTAAAGCAGATCAGTTCAGAGTTTAGTTCGTTTCAGTTGTATACTGAAGGACTTCAGTGCCCTGAAGGCAATTGACACCTTAGAGTAGGCAACAAACGAACCGGTGTACGTCTAAGGACTTTGTGGCAAAATCTATACAGATAGTCAAAAGTTTTCGGCCATTTGCTACGTTAACGATGAAATTATTCTAACTTTGGCTGTTGAATACATGTTGCATTTTCCAACATACGATTTGCCATACATGGGTATTTTTGCAAATAAAACATTATTGATGCAATATATATGTTTAGAAATATCACAAATTGAAAAATCGAAGGCACCAACACTACTGAACAAAATCTATGTTCTTTTTTTAGTTTTTCTAGAATCTTCTCGTTCGATGGCTGTCGGCTGTGGATGTCTTGTTAGAGGAACACACGAAGAGAGAAATACTGGGAATCCACAGAAGTGTTCTAACGGGTCATACTAATGTAACTGCCTTATACATTTTGAAAATAACATCCTAATTGCATCTTTGATCCTTTTAGCCCTGTGGTGTAGTATATATTCCTAATAATAAGGACTAGGTGGGCGGGGCCACAGGTGGATCACCAGAAAAAAATACAGAAATTAAATGAATAAATGAACGCTGGGGACTACTGCTATAATGGGTGGGCGTGAGTAGCTTGCAATATGGGCTTAAGTGTGTTGCATGGCTGTATCCTGTGGGATAAAGTTCACTGCCCTTGACTTCTGCACCCACCCTCTCTCCACCTTCACCCCTTAACGTGTGGTTCAGACTCGCCAATATAACACCACAATGACCTCCTCCGCATGGTGACCTTTTATGAATTGCTGTTGCTGAGGCAGCAGCCAGACTGTTTAATTTAGCAGGGGAGAAGGAATGGGGAATAAAATGGGGGGGGGTAAAGAAAAACGGGGTCTAGATCAGTAATGACCCCCACTCCCTCAGGGGTCCATCCCTGATGGAGCCCCCCCCCCCCCCCGTGGGGTTCCAACCCACAAGTAGCCCCCGTCTTTCGACCAAGGGACGACGTTTTCTTGTAGACTCACCACTTCAGTCCTTTGTGTACAGCTCCTCCTGTTCCACCACCGGCACGTCCCCTTCTTGTCCACCACCCTTATTGTGGAGAGAAAAAAAGACCTGTTCTCTTCTACTTCCGCCATTATGAGGCAGACACAAAGCGCGGGACCTTCTATGTTGGCCTTTTAATGAGGAAGTTTGGTTTAAAACGCAGAGTACACACACACACATACACATTATATATATACATATATATATATATATATACATATATAATTGTGTGTGTGTGTGTGTGTAGAATAACAGAATATGGACGCGAAGTAGCAATGAGACAGCTACAGTATGGAATTTTATTCAGAACCTGACGTTTCGACCTCATGGTCGTTCTTCGGTGGATGACAGAACAAATCAAACCCGGCAACCGCTTTCATTCATTAAAAAAAAGTAGTTACGCTGTAAAACAAGGTCTGCAAATCAGCTGAGGTGATGACAGTGCGAAAGCGGCAAGGTCCTCAGTTTCAGATAAAGAGAGAAACAGAGAGAGAGAGAATCGGGACGCATTCTCAAAAGACTATGCCGTAATAACTTCACAAAGAGAAGTCTGGACGTTTAAAGATCTGCCGCATGCCCCGATGTGAAACTGCGCACTCCTGTGGCAGGTTCGTATGTCCGCAAGTTTACCACGCGGCACGGGCCATGGGGAGGAAATAACGGCTAGATAATGCTGGGCATAATGGAGCGGGGCGATGCAATGGACGGTCGGATAGTGTCAACGATTTTTCCCGCTTGCCAGAGTTTCTGTTACCTTGCTATTTTCGAAGAAGAGGAGTGGGAGGAATAAAGAAGATAAGAGGGATAGATAGAAGAATGAAGTGGAACAGGCAGAGGGGAGGGTGAAATGAGAGGAATAAAGAAGGGAAAAGGCCTGAATAGAATAATGTGGAAGAGGAGAGGAGGAGGGATAAGAAACGGTAACAATGAGGATGGGAAATTGTTTGGAAATAATCGAGAGGTGGAGGGGTGGAGGGAGGGAGGGAGGGAGGGGCAAGAAACGAAAAGGAATAGAAGAGTGAAGAGGTGGAAAGAGGTGAGTACGGAGGAAGAGGAGAGGAAATGTAATGGAGAGAGAGAGAGAGAGAGAGAGAGAGAGAGAGAGAGAGAGAGAGAGAGAGAGAGGAAAGAGTGGAGAACTGAGCAGCAAGAGAAAGCGGCTGAAGATAAGAGTGGAAACGAAGAGGATGGGTCGACTGAGGGAACGAGGAAGAACAGAAGGGTAAATAAAGAGGACGAAGGGGAAGAGAAGGAAAGACTTTGAGGTCTTAAAAAAAGGGGGGGGGGAGAAGAGAAACGGAAGAAGAGGGGTCAGGAACACTGAAGAGAGGAGGAGCAAGGGAGGCACGGCGAAGAATGTCAACGCAAATGTCGCGGTGGCGAATGTCATGAGGAAAGGGTTGCCTAACCGAAACGCGCTTACCGTCGTTGCTTTCTACTCCCCCTCCCTCGATTTTTGAACCGTCGGGCTAACCGCCACCACAAGCGACACCTCTTATTAAATTTCCGTATGCAAACACTGTGCCTTTCCCATATATGCTAACATATTTCATTATAGAATAATTTTAATTAAAACACCTCGGGCAGTTTTGGATTTGGAATAGTTTGAAAATACGCTGTTCCCAGACCCACCCCCATCTTGATACGCCTGATCTTTCTGACCAGGTGAATGTTACTGCGGTCTTAGCCATTTATCGTTTTAACACAAGTGAGCCATTTAATAAACTTTACCTCTCACGGTCCAATACATGTGGGTATATTTTCGTCACCTTTTGAGTTAATTAATATCTGGCCTGAAAATTCTAGACTCTTATCAAACTAACTAAAGTCAAGGTCGGTTTAATGGATTGACTGGTGCCCGAAATGTCATACTTTGGTCGCTTCCTGGTCACCCAGTGGGGAAATAATTGTGAAAACATATTGACAAATATTACAACTACATGCCTGACAGGTATGGCAGTAGCATTTAGTGTTTTGTTATATATACAGTATTATACATATTTTCAACCTGATTGAACGTAATATAAACACACACACACAAACTCAAATGCAAGTGAGGCGGGTTGTCAAAGACCATTTTCTTTTCTCCCATGAAATACACTACAGGCGTAACCTACGTTGACGTTCAATACAACTGGGAATATACACCGTTTTCAACACTGTCTTCTGCTATGAAATTACTTGCTCAAACATATTGCATTATTCAATCGAGGGGGTTAATTTGATATAACCAACAAAATTTTAATGGTGTCACTATCCATTACGCCTCATTACAATTTCTATTGCTCGTTAACGTCGACGGCCGAATGAACGAAAACGTGAAATTCTTTGTGATAATGAAATACAACGCTGTTGAAAGGCAATGCAACACTACTCTGATATGCACAAAAATTATTTCGAACTTCTACAAAATACTTAGTTTACAATTTGAATTAAAGATTTAAAAAATTCTCATTCGTACTGCTGTTGTCTTCCACGACTCAAACCAATAAAAAAAATCATATATCATCATCTGCCTATGACGTCATGCAACGTTCTCATGAAAAAGGCTGAAAATTATCCAAACCAGTTGAGTTTGTGGGAATTCAAATACCATCAATACTCGAATACAAGCAACACCGCCATAAATATCACAGGCTGATAACGGTCTGTATCGATTTTCTATGCTCGCCACAAGGAAAAAATATACAATGTAAAATTAAACAAAATTCATACTATGCGACCAAACTTAAGCAGTGAAAGTTCAAATCCAAATACCGCCCCCTTGTATTTCTGGGGCTAAACAATTTCAGTTAATAACAAATGTGGAAATGAACAACGGCATCATAGAACAGGGTGATGGCGTTAATGAAATGGAAATGTCCGAGCCCAATTGAGAGGGTGAAATGTTCTCCACGCGTGACCAACCAACCAATAAATAAATTTATCTTATGCCTTTGGGGCCCTGCAGCTCCAGCCCGCAAGCATTTGCCTAGTTTGCTTATAGGATGGCCGGAGTCTTTCCCCGCGCACGGAAAGAGCAGAGGAAGGGAGAACTCGCATCCTGAGTGGTCAGCCAGGCTGAAAAGCCGGACGTTCACGAGGTATTTGGAGCGTGAAGGGCCCCTATGCACCTTACCCCAGGGAGTGGATACACTAGCACGACAAACAACATATATAATGGGGAATAAAGGACACCTGCCCTATACTCTAAATATTAAATGACCTCATGGGAAAAAATATGTCCCAGTGTGAATACGAGATGAAAATAGACATGGTGTTTTAATCTTTTTACACATTCAATACTGGGTACAATCTTCCCTATGGTCTTACGAGTAGCGTCCATCTGTTCCACAAAATCTGTCCGAAAGTGAAAAATAGCTAGATATACAAAATACAATAACAGAAAAATGTGTCATGACAGAAATATATCAACAATAAGGAAAAGTGTGTAAAATATTTGTAACTGATAAATAAACCAATTTCTCCAAATTTGTTGGAACATGACTGATGACGTTTGAACATAAGGTGACGCTACGGTTGGTTGGCAGACCTGAACTTCAAACCGTCGCTGTCGACTACACATCAATTCTCCCCCCATCGCGGGCAGGTGGACACGCTCACCGCCAAATGATGTACAGATAAAGTCACACACACAGAAAAAAGTGGTGTAATGGAGGGGGCACGAAGATAAGAATTCTTGGTGATAAACAAGAAATTTATAAAAATGGGTAGAAATGTAATGCTCGAACAGGTATACCACACACATTAGGTCTTAAACTCACGTATACCCGGTGATTACAGGAAAGACCGACACTGCAGTGGACATTTTGTCCGTACTCGCATCCGGCCACATTCACGAGTAAACATTTTTCTATGGTAAACAATATACACATTTGAATTATTCAAACACTACCGCGCAATACGTACGCTGACGCTTTGACTAGCTATAAAGCTAAATAAAATCCAATTTTCACATCATTGATTTCGTTCTGACTAGCGCCACATGGGTAAAAACAATTTTAACTTAAAAATAACAAATGGAATTATATATATATATATATATATATATATATATATATATATATATATATATATATATATATATGCGAATAAATCACAAAAACCCGTGATTCACAACTCCTTTGAAAATGTCTTATGGACGAAAACGGTCGCTCCCCTTTCATTTTATTTTACACATAGTGTTATTACACACACACACACACACACACACACACACCCATATATATATATATATATATATATATATATATATATATATGTATATATATATATGTTTATATCAGTATATATATATATATGTACCATCGGGGAGAGGCAGGACGCCATTACAAAGTCCTCCACTGAGATGGACGTCAAATGGAAATATACCTCTGCCCTTATCTACCAGCAGGCCATCAACGTCCTCCCAATTACCAGATGCGGCTTCGAGGGGCTGGCATTGATCTACAGACCAAATCCAACATTCTAATTAGTTTCCATCATTTTCCCACACTGCCACGAAGTTTATGAGAATGTTCGAGGACCGTTGCCAGCTTCCGTAGGGCCCCGGGTTTTCGCCCAGAGAAAGTCGTGGCAACGATTAATAACCGTCGGCGTGCGTGCAGAGAAAGTATGAAGTCGCACCATCGGAGTGGAAGGGGTGAAGTGAATTGTGGGGGGGAGGGGGAGGAGGTGGAAGGGCTACCGAGATGAAGTGGATGGTGAGATAGAAGGGATGTAAGGTGTAGGGGGGGGGTGGAGGAGGAGGGTTGTGTGTGAAATGAGTAGAGGAAAATTTCCCTAAAATCTTATCGCACGAGAAACGCACATGCTACTACGATGAGCACCGACATTATTTTCGACCAAACGCCAAACGATTAAATTCATCTCGAACTTTCGCTGCAGTAGAATCCATTATTTCTTTTCTGGTTCCAACCAATCTTACTCAATTGGGGGCTTGAACACTGTAGAAGATCAATTGTATTCTTTCCGCGTAGAAAGATCTAGATTCAATGAAATCTTAATCTGGTCATGGATCTGTAGTTTATGCAGCGCTGTTTCTTAAGACTCCTTGAAATCACGCCAATACTGAATAAAATCGCCTGACATCCACTAACTTTTAGTTTTCGATTTGTGATCCCCTTAATAGAGTTCCCCCCTGGGGAGGAAGGGAGTTCTGGACCATCCCAAATGTTAAGGACCCCGATCCTGATTTGTTTTCATCGAGCGACCCCGATTTTCCTTCCACCTTGTCAAATCGTGACCCAAATCTGCCGAGGCGAGGCCTCCTTTGTAATATGACATTTGCTATATTTAACCCGATTTTCTGTGGGTAATTTTATTCAACTGAACGAAGCCTCCATCCAGATTTTATGTATTATCCCTTTGGGATATTTAACTCATGCATTCATTCTGGCTGGCTTCAGGCGATTTCATTCATATATTAACAAAAAACATTCCCGTTTTCCGCGGTTGAATCCCATCTTGATTACTCTTTTGTCTTCCGACGTCGACGTAACAACTTCGAAAATTCTGAGAAAGACCAGGAAATGAGAGACTCCGGTCCACCTCGGGTGAAGCTGGAGATGACGCTTAAGGTTTCTTGCCGCCGAAGACAGCAACCGAACTCTCGAGTAATTTTTCACTGTCACAACCAGCCCGAACCAAGACCAACCCGGAAGTATGTGACGCCATCTTGGAAAGAAGATCCTGGATTGCATTAACGACCGCAACCGGGCAAGTACAAATTTTTGCGTTAGATCTGCATAAAAAGGCAATGTAATTAGCAAGAAAAAATATACCCATACTAGCAATAATTACATTGTCACTAATAGCAATTATATTATTACAGGTTACCACCGTTTTACAGCGGATATCTTTTCAACAATGTGACAAATATTAACCTGTATTATCGTGGCTTCGCCAAACTATTCTATTCAGAGAACCCCTGCAGTTTATGGTCATAAACTAAATACCACCCGAATACATATATATATATATATATATATATATATATATATATATATACACACACACTAAATTGATTAATGAAATTTCAGTGCCAGACATTCAAAACTATGGTATTAAACCGACACACGTGTACACACAGAGATTACCTCCCCTACCGTTGCACCAGCCAGGCAACTGCAAGTAGGCACAAACGGAAGCACAGGCCGCGCACAGAAATCGATGCCTAATCCCTCCCGTTCCGAGTGGCACTTTTCCTCTCATTCTGGCTGCTTTCATTTACCCCTCCGACACCGAACACCCCCACACCGGTTGGCACTGTTCAGTTTGCTGTAAGGTTATTTCATTCATCTCTATAGTACCTATCAGTAGTCATCATCACGTCTTTCCCCGTAAGGGGTAGAGTGGCCGTGTCAATGCATACACCCACCCAACCCATTCACTGTCTCGCCCATTCCTATCACCTCTTAGATGAAAGGTCATCCCAGTTCCCCTGCTACATTGCTCGGGTTGAAGGCAATGAAGTAAGACACAGCAACGAAGATGTTAAAATGGTGTTAATCTCCTCCCGTGGGGCATAGCTAACCCTCTCCCCTCCTTCCCCCATATAAAGAATAATAAAAGACATTTCATAAGCGTGCGTGCTCGTAAGTCAGAGATGAAAAATTATACGAGGCAGCACACTCGTACACGCTTACATTTCTTCCCCCCAGCAAAGAATTACACAAAAGCCAAAAGGCAGCAGCGGCCCTTTGATTTTTACGAAATTTCCATGACCCCGTGCGAGGGTCTGGTTCACCCTTTTCCCAGATTATTTCATTCAGCCGTGGGGTAGAAAGACGGTCTTGAGTATTGGACAACCATAACGGTAGCGCCCACATTTTTTAAGTGTCAGACTATTTCATTCAACTGAAAGGGAACAAGGACCGGCACCGTGATATAATTTATTTATCTAATTCAACCTTTACAACTCCCTGAGGTCTTATGTTTCTCCAACTTTAGTTTAATTTCCAGGCACTTGCATTTTGCAGTGAACGCTGAGCAATAACAGTTTCACCAGGTCAGAAAAGGCACACTTTATGGCAACACATCTTTACTGGCTGATGTTGCCAAAATGCGAATCTAACTTTTCTCAGACCCAGTATAAATGCATATCTTATTCAGTAAGACCATGCATTTGCAAGGGTCCAAGCTCGAAATATCACGCGTCGTGTGATTTTATTACGGGATTGCAGGCCCTGGAAATAATCTTCAGATTAGTAGAATCTTAATCCAAAAGAAACCGCGCAGCTCCCCATTGTCATCATAATTCCCGGGGGCATTCAAAACTTGCACCACGTAAACAAACGCCCAATGTAACACATTTCATTTTCCAAGTAGGCGGGGCTTCCAGGGCCATAGTGCCACGAACGCCATGCACGTAGTGCCTCTCCGTGTGGGAGTAGTCCTCCCTCCCTCATTCATAAGCTTCATGAATCGACTTTCGGAGACCCGGCTGCGCTCGCGCGCGCCCCCTCCGAAGGGAGGCTGGGCGGGAAACTCCAGCGCCTCTGTCGGTCGATACACGCACCTCCTCATCCCAAGGCCAATGCTGTCGGGGTAAGCCTGACTGGCAAACGTTGGTGTGGTGACGTCATGTCCACTAGTCACTTTATAACGGCCGTTATAAAGACCCTTAATTATTGATATTATAAAAAAAATCGCCAGTCGTGAACAATGCTTTCCACTAATTGAAATTAGAATTTTACTATCTTCATTTACTCTACTTGTTAACAATTGCGGGGAGATTTTATACACAAGCCAGATAAAAGAGAAAATCAGGTAAAAATATACTTTCTAAATGTAGAGAGCCGGAGGTGACGAAATGAGATATCCACATTACATTGAATAATCTGGGCATACATCATTCAGCACTATATCATAAAAAAATTTATCGCTCTTATCATTGCTACCATCATTCTTATCACAATTCTTAATTTACCCAACCAAGACGAGGAAAGTCTGTGAAAATAATTATTCAAATAGTGATGGCCATTTCACAGAAGAGATTGTCACAGAGAGTAAAATAAAGATGGAGGGTAGCAAACGAGAGGTACAGTAGAAGTGATCAATATACTTTCATTTTTTGCGTGGATATTAGTTTCGCATAATAAACGAGTGCTCCGTGACTGGTCTATAGTGATGTCACTAAAACAAATATTGAAGCCAAACTATTTTACTCAACTTGGGGACACGGGCACGACATGTTATGATGATGACTTTATCATTACCTTCTGATTAACGCCATTCTTTTTTCGTCACGGGAAAACCCTCCCGTGCAGAGGAAAATATTTTAAAAATACTTTGTTAGATCGAGGGTTTTGTTACCATCTCCACGCCCAAAACGTAATTAAAAAAGAAAAATGCCCAAGCATGCTGGAACACTGAATGAGCCGAGCGGGAAAAAATGCCGCGAAAGTTGACCGCCTCCAACACTAAGGCTAACGATGAGGTTCGTTTTTTGTTTAATTTTCCTCAGGGAATTTTGAATCCAATCTAGCGGTGGCGCTTGAGAGCAATACCGATATACAAGTCTGCCATACTGGCATAATTTTTATTTGTCTTGCGTAAAACAGGTAAATAAATGAAATAAAAAGGGAGGTATTCGCGGTACCAAATGGATATAGTAGTAACAATATCAGTAATGAGAGCAACATTCAATCGTCATAATAAAATCAGGACTAAAAATGAATGTCTTAAGACGCATGGCATCTTTGAAGTGGCTTCATATGCGCAGAAAAGATATGTAATATAAAAATGATAAATAAATAAACAAAACAACAAAGAACAAGAAAGCCCAACTCTCCAGTGCACCTGTTTAAAGACATTATCACACTGAGCTATTTAATAACTATCGTACACTATTTTGTGTACTCAACAATTTACACACAATGTCATTTGATATGATGGAGGAAATTTACATTCCTGTAACATACCAGACTCCTGTGGCAAACATGTTCCAACAGTCAGAGGAAATATAGCCCAGTGCAATAGTGCCTTAACTCCGTCACCTTTGCCCTGTGTGCAAGGAGTGCCGAGGTATGCAGTAGACCCAGGTAGCTGACGAATCAACCGGGAACTCATAGCGGAGCGAGGTCGAAAAGACTGCTCCACAGCAGAACAGATGTGATTGTGATTACATTCAACATGTGTGGATGAAACTACAGGAGGGGCTTCCTCGGCTGAATAAAATAGTCTGGCAACAGCCACAAAAACACGTACACATTGGTTTTCGAACTTAAACCTTTTAACGAAAGGTTCACCAAATTCCAATCCTCATTATTTTCGTCACACATAATGTCTATTTAGTGACACAGCGATGACACACACATACAAATATGCACGTGGGTTATCGTTTCCTTTCCTGGTACTGCTCCATCCTGTTGGAAAGGGGAGGGCAACTTGAAAGCAACAGAAAAACAAGAAGGAGTGTGACAGAGAGAGGGCGAAAGGGGGGGGGATGCGGGGAGCGGAGAGAGAGGATGAGGGTCTAAAGAGATGAGATACTCAACACCGAGTCAGCCTTTTTGATGTGGACGATGTGTCGAAAATGAAAAGAGAGAGAGAGAGAGGTGACAGTGGAACAGGAACAACGTGCAGACCAGTCACCTACTTTGTACGAATGCAAATACAGCTTCTTCACTTTTGAGATCGTCAAAAGTAAAACAAACATCTTACTACATAACTAAAAACAAAAAAGAAAATGATCGCCGAGGAATGAACAAAGTGCATATCAATTCGACACTGAGTGCAGACTGTTTTGGAAATGCAACTCCCGAGCATAGAGGATGGTACACGAGTACCACACACGATTCGCTCAGTCCCGCTGATGCATCTCGGGAATGCAGCCGACCGCGACTACTCTGCCCCCGTGCAAACTTACTGTTTGCGCTCACTACAGTTATATATATATATATATATATATATATATATATATATATATATAGATATATATGTATATATATATACACATATATATACATATATGTATATGTATATATATATATATATATATATATACATGTATATACACATATATATACATATATGTATATATATACATACATACATAAAAACACAGATACAGTATGTGTGTGTTTATGTGTGTACATAAAATTGCTTCAACGTCCCGCCTACAGTAACGGTTCGCAATGAGGAAGTCGCGCCCTCCTGTGGTTCCTAAACGTGGACTCCGACCCTCTGTCATGGTTTCGTCGCTGTTGGCGGGCCTAACACCCTATACTCATACCGTACAAACACACCTTTTGTACGGCTTCCTTGGCGCATAGAGAATTCGACACCCTTCTGGCAGACTCGCACCCGGGGGCACCGAAGCTTGCGAAGGATTCAACACCCTCTGACACTAGTGGGTGTGTCCGAAGTCGACACAAGACAGTGCCACACTGACACCCACGTGCCAAGGCGGGGCTGTGTTACACCCTTACGCATAATTGAACATTTGAAGAAAAAATGTATAAATAAGATTGTCAACTCAACGGCTGTGCTTCCCACACACACACACACAGTCCTGGTCTCTCCTCATGAACACAAAGCTACTATGACAACACATTATGTAAAGGTACATGTTTATATTTAAGTACGCTGTGATGTGCCACAGCCCCCTAGTTTTATTCTGCCTGCCGTTAGGCTATTTTAGCCAGTTGTACATGGCTCTGTGACGGGTTCATTCGTCATAAGTTTACTTGGAATTGCTTTGGTTTGGACTTTCCTTCTATGAGTAGGCATACGCCCACGTCTGACGACAGACGACCACGGACGGGCAACGATTTTGTTATTATATAAAAAAAGAAGAAGCTGCAATTACATATTTCAGAAATTTGAAGACTAATTTCATATGCGGACAAGAATCCAGCCTGAAAGACCAAAGGCAGGATGTCTTAACCTCTTGACCTCAGCACCCTGTATAGTCAGGTCTAGATAGTGTAGCAACCACTATACGTAAGGCTACAGAGACTACCGATGCTACATTAAGACAGGGAACAGGTTTCTCAAGCACCCTGAAGATTTAAGCACCCAAGGCATAGTCCAGGACGGTTTTGTGGGAAGTCCAGGATACGACTGTGCCCCAAGCTCTTTGTTCAGTTTCAGTGTAAAACAAAATGGGGAATTTCAATAAACTAACCTTTTTGACAACTTTGATGATTGCATCTGAATATAAAACGAAAGTTATCTTGAAAGATGGCATGCCAGGTCTGAGGTGTTTTGCACCTAAAACTATTTTCTAATTAAATGTATATAAATTAATCCACAAATAACTAGGGTGCTGAAATTACTTTTAATACATTTCAAATAGAGATGCCAGAAACGCACTCGACACCCTCATCTGTATCAATCATTTCAATGCAGTAACTTACCAGCGAGCCGGTGCGGAATGTCAAGATGGCAATTGACAGTCACTTGGATTTTGAGATACTATGCGTCTCTGAATTAATTTCCTTTTTTTTTAAATATAAATGTGGTGTTTGTATAGGTGAAGTCAACATGCTCTTGTCTCCTTGTGATGAGAAAATGGTGGAACAAAACGAGAGCTGAAAAGCATTATCTTGGACTACGTCCAGAGCCCACCTCCAGGTGGTGATATTCATAAACTTCGGAAACGGACGGCATGGGGGAGATAAGCCTTACTGACGTCCGGCCAGCAAGCCCCAACTCGTGCAGACGCCCGTCCCTGGTCCCATGGGTGTAGACCACCACGCCTCTTGTGATTTAAATACAGGACAATTGCGCCTTTGACTACCGCGGTGCATACTACGCTACCTCACCCGCGCCTGCACGCCCTGGTCCACACTCAGTGGACAATTGATCCTTAGTGGGCCACTAACCGAAAGCAAGTGGTAGTGGATAAATTACGATTAAACTCAATGCTGAAACGATTTCCAGAAGGATCACTAACAGTAGTACATAAGAATGGGTGTTAATAC
This sequence comes from Oratosquilla oratoria, assembly GCF_046742065.1. Taxonomy (NCBI): domain Eukaryota; kingdom Metazoa; phylum Arthropoda; class Malacostraca; order Stomatopoda; family Squillidae; genus Oratosquilla; species Oratosquilla oratoria. The sequence continues at coordinate 7,511,981 of NC_134817.1, read as the reverse complement.
GTTGAGACTCCCTACCATAGCTCCACAATTGTTCCACTTCTGCGTCCACCTACGTGGTGTAGCCACACCCTTAGCTGCGCACTGGGCCTGTGACCTCGTGCAGGCCTTCGTATCCCGGGACCTTATCGTGCGCTAGTTTCTAAAAAAGAAATAGATTTACTCCACCTCCCCCCTCACCCCACCCCCGTTATCCCACGAAAGTTTTCCGCGCGGACGGAGGATTCCCGGGTGGAAAAAAAAGTGGTCGGAAATACAACGCCAGGAAGCCAGAGGCGAAAACGGCAAGGCAGCCTTTACAGGTCCTGAATATACCGAAACAAAGGATAAAAAAGGGGAAACAAAATATGAGATATCCGGATAAAAAAAAGGCAAACAGGCAAAGGAGGAAAGGACTAAAAGAAGGAACAGCGTGCCCCTCCGCCAACATCCTGGTTGGTCCGCCCAAACATCCCGAGCTTCTTCCGCGAGCGTTGAACAAAATCATATTTACATTACAGTTGCTGTCCTGTCGCACACACCACCTCCTCCTCCTCCTCCTCCCCCTCCACCGGTCCCCTATGGGCACTCTTGTGTGTGTGCACCCTTGTCTAACTGTCCTGTCTTGCCTCGTCCCTGCCCTCGACTTGCCAGTCCTGCCAACAACCAGTGACCTGTTCTCTGTTTAGGCCAGTTTGTGGAGACCCATTTGTTATGTTGTTCTGTTTAACGCCTAACAATTCTATTTACCTCTCAGGTAGTGCCGGGCCATGGCGGGCCAAAACGAGTCCTCGCTTGGCCCGTAACTAAGTGGTATGATAACTGATTCTCTCTTTCCGATCCTCGCCAAACATTTTAGTGTTTTATGCATTGAACTCGAGTCTTAAAAACTTAATGTGAATCATTTACACAATCAGGTACATTAACGAGCTCTCTGCCAGGTGCACCCTTCACGGGAACAAGCCTACCGCTGACGTCGCAAAAGAGGAGGCTAACGTTACACTGACGTCATCCCTGCCCGTCTCGGGAGGAACTCCCCTGCCAAGGCTTCCCGCCCACTTCGGAGCTTGGTTCTGCCACGCCCAGACTCTTGTCCAAGATCTCGTCTCTGACCACGAGATAAGGAGAGAGAGAGAGAGAGAGAGAGAGAGAGAGAGAGAGAGAGAGCATACTACAGCGAAGACGACTCAATATCAAAATGATACATGGAGTCAAAAATTTGCATTACGAGGAGAGGCTTAGGCACCTTAACTTACACTCTCTCGAAAGACGCAGTGTGCGGGGTGGTCTAATAGAGGTGTTCAAGTGGATCAAAGGTTTTAACAAGGGTTATGCAAACAAGGTCATCATATTAAGACAACAGGGCAGGGCTCGCAGTAATGGATTTAAACTGTAACTATCAGTTGTTTTAAAAAACGGTTAGACAACTTTATGGATGGGGATGACAAGTGGTGATGGGTATGGAGCTGCCTTGTGTAGGCCTTATGATCTCTTGCAGTCTCTTTCATTCTGTTTTTATACAAATCTACCACAACGCGTCAGAACCTGCGTCTTATAAGCCATTCCCACACACTATGTAGTCTGCCTATGCAGTTCCTCCACCCCACCATACCTTCCTCAACATACCCACGTTATTACCATACTTATTTGAACACAAATACTGTAGACCCTAATTGAAATATAGCATGTCTCGTCAAACTACAGACTATTTACACAAGCTCCACAGGTCTGCAACCACCACTGAGGGTCCTGACCAACCGAGGCGAATCTCCAGGGTGTCATGGAAAATCCCTTAAGGAACTTGGTGGGTGGGAGCTTTGGGAAGAGGAATTTCATCAGCATAAGAGAAAGCTTCGCTGAATGATACATACTAATTCCGAATATGTTGTGGTCGAGTCAAGCACTAGAGGCTATCGTATGCATCTGGAATATTCTCACCCAAGACCTGTTGTCATGGGCCATCGTATTCCAGCGCTTCTGTCCTTGTGGACAATCTATCGTGCGTTAACTTTAGATCCCAAAAGATCGTTAAGTCGAGGGTCCCAGTGACGACCGAAATGGTGGCGCAAAAAAGAAAGAAGAAGAAGAAGTAAAGAGAGCGAGGCGGTAAGTACACATTAACACATGCGGGAACATCCATCTGTTCATGTCTGACCACAGGCCTTGAACAAAGCTGATTAATTATAGCTGTCACTACCTCCACCACCAACCACGCTGCCCCCCCCCCACCACCACCACCCCGGCCCCACGTACAGGGACACCTTCCTCGGACACAACCTGACGGAGGAGTGGATGTGTTGCCCTTGAGCGTGACATTGAAGGCTTGGTGCAACTTTTCTTCCCTCCCTTCACCTAAGCCTTCGCGTCCGATTCCATTCTCTTCCCCTGCAGTTTTATGCAACTCTTCCCCCTCCCTCTCCTCCTCCTCCCTGAGATTTGATTAAGTTTCTCTCATTCTTACCTCCCCTTCTCGAAGGCTTTCTGTAGCTCTTCATTCTTCTTCCTTCGCAAGGTTTTATGCTGGTTATTTCCCTCTTTTCCTTCCTGTAGAGAGAAGTAACCTAACCCAACAACCCCCTGTGCGCAGATGTGACCGCCCCAGTCTTCTTTCCAGCCACGGAAACCACTACTCCCCAGTGATGAACCTCCTACTCCCTCGTGACGTCACAAAAACCACGGGCACTATGTGGCACCGTTAGAGTCTATAGTAGTTTGTTTACATCTGGATATCAACATTTACTCGTTCTAGTATCATAACTGTACTCGTGGTTCCCGAGATACAGTGCACGGATCCCCAGGTGCTCCGTCGTTACGGCCAACGGTTCACCAGCGTTTCTGTCCGTGATGCAAGCATTGTAGTTTTCAACAAATCCGTAGTTTATTTAGGAGTATATAAAAGTAAACACTCAACTAATATATCTAAATAATTCTAGAACACTGTGGGTTAAATGTGATGTCCACAAACCCATAAAAGGACATATTCAAGTTTTATAAATTATTATTATTTATCTGTTTATCATTATCGATTTATTTATCTTATTTATCTTATTTATCTATTTATCATTTATTTTTCGCATCCGACCTAGTTATGGACCAAAAGGTCCCCTGTCGGTATGCTCCTCCTTTGTAATCCTTTGTATCGCGCAGCCGCCAAATTAAGGAGTTATCACACTGGGCTATTTTCCTTCAACCTCCGATTAATCGGCGGTACCGCCGACCTCCAGAACTTTTTCGGACGTAAAATCACAATGGCAAACTATTCTGTTTTCTCGACAATCTACACAGAATGTCATTTGATATTTTCGAAGATTTTTATTTCCTCCAGCCTATCAGCTTTCTTCCCGAAAGCTGCGAGCTGCAAATCTGCTCCAACAGTCGGGAGGAAAAATAACCCGGTGTGATGACGCTTTCATGTGGACGTATCAATCGAGGACGCGCGCCAGCACGTCTCATTTCGTGAACGGCTGATGTATACTTGACAAAGCGTAGTTTCGTTGTCTACGTGTTAACTAACCCTAATAACTCGATAACAGATTATATACCAACTCGGTAACATGCCAAACAGTCTTCATCATATTCGTCCAACTATTTTGGGAAATTCTATTACCTATTATTGTTATATAATAATAAAAAAAAGTTAACTTTTGTTGACCGACTACCACCCGACTTCATTCAGAAAGAAAACGACTCAAGAGGAGGAAAATACCCACTACCCCTCCCCCTCCTCTCGATCCCTGTGAATAGCGTCGTTGTGATTCTATTCTCTCAAGAAATTTTCCGAAATGGAAGAGGTGGGACGGGTGTAAACTGTAAAGGTACAAGAGGTGTAAAAAGGAGGAAGGTTATCTTTCTACAGTAAATGCTCGCACGTTGTGACAACTGCATTCTCACACTTCGACAGTCGTCCGTCGTCGTCACTTAGGTTCCCTCCGCCCACGGAGGCGAAGGGTGAGGGTGAGAGGGGGAGCAGGCCTCCCCCAAACATCACAAAGCCCGCCTCTGTTCACTGCATTCTCGTTACACAAATATGATCTCGGTTGCTCGATACATTTACGTATAAAACAACAGCAATCACGCGCAGTGCGATGTGGTTAGGCATGCTAGCCTTTGTCGGAGCTTCTGGGGAAAGACCACATGTCCGTGATGACAAGTGGATTCGAACCACCTATCACTGGTTTCTCGCTTCCAGATGCTGCCGTGAGTGTATATACAAACTAATCGTACTTGTAAGACGGACGTCAGAGATTGTCATCTCCCTGTTGTCAGTCTTCGAAACCCTTCAACACCCTTAATTCCATCTAAATGTTCAACCCTGAGGGGCTGGTACTTGATCTCCGGAATGAGCCCAATATCTCTCGTTATCAACGTCGACTGCATTTCTGTAACCTTTCCACACAAGACCTCACAACCGGCGGCTGTTCATTTTATACTTATTTCAGCCGATGACATATTATTTCCCACACTACAACACCACCACATACAACAGTCCAACGTGTCTTCCCAGAGAGATCTATGGGATGATCCAAGAATCTCTGCCAGCTATTGCATGGCTGCAGGTGTCCAGTGAAACTTGGCAATTATGAAACACATAACATTAAAAAAGTTATATTTTCCCGATGGAAACCGTTACTACAGGGATGGAAAAACAACAGCACAGAGAGAGAGAGAGAGAGAGAGAGAGAGAGAGAGAGAGAGAGAGAGAGAGAGAGAGAGAGAGAGAGAGAGCAACAAAAAGACAGCCTTCAAAATAAACTAATAAAAATATGAACAAGTCAAACGAATAAAAACAATTACAAATAAAAATGCAATATACTATTTCGACTCGACATTACTTGGAATCGCTCCTGATCGGAGGAGGGGAGAGAGGGAGGTGTGGGCGTTCAACGGCGCACCTGCGAGGCTACGATTTGAATTCCCTACCTGACGCCCGACTTACTCTGTCCATCTAAAGCGGCTTAAACAGCCTTCATTAACCATTTCGCTGCACATTGGGAAGGGAGGGGGGGGGTATCCCCCGGCTGAATAAAATCACCTAGCGACAACCAGAATAATAGGAAAGGACCAAGGTAGTATCAATATGAAAACCGCGTCGGTAGCCACATCCTTCACATTGTGGGCAAACGCCGTAACATCGCATAACCACACTCACACCTTTACCCTGACGATTACTATTTTAGAAAGCTCACAGGCAGACTCTTGATCTATCTCCAAGTCTCAACGCAAACATGTTCGCCCTCTCAGCGTCGTCCATGCTAAATTATCCTTCTCGGAGATGAGCCTGTCGACACGGTCATGACTCGAGAGGCGAATCACGTGACTTGTCCGCAGTGCCATGGCCGACGTTCGGTGATAAGTCAGGTTACTTGCTTCATGCTATCATTGCACACGTCCTGGTTTGTAACACCCTAACTCGGGTGATCCTTCGTATCGAAGGCCATGGTAGCCATTTCGTTCGCAAAGGAAATATGAAAGAACGTGAAGTGGTTTGGATTTCTCAATAGTACAGCGAATACAAGGCAACGAGACGAGTCTTGTAGAGCATGTTTGTTATGCCAAACCAACGAAGTGCGCCCGGGGTTTGAATTCATCTGGTTCCAGCTTCGTCATTGGACAATTAGTCTTTCGTGTGAGCTTGATACAGCGTTGTTGTTGTTGTTGTTAGTAATTATCCCGTCGTGTCAATGGATTATTCTTTGAGTAACGGGGGTTATCACAATGGGCTTCACCAGCTCTGACCGTCGCGAGTTCGCGTGAGTAAAAACAATTTCGGTTACAATATTCTATTTTTCAAATCAAACATCAAAATATCTTTACTGTTGAAATGTTCTTACAGATGTCTAGATTTGTGCAAGCGAAGTCATATTCTAGTTTTTCAAATGGAAGCTGGAGGAAGGATGTGGGAGGAAAAATTACCCAGTGTGATAACCCTTTACCGGAGAACACCGACGATCTTGCGGCTGTTGCGAGAGATCCCTCCACCCTCGATATGTTATGGTCGTTGCCTGGCAGCGAGGGCATTGTGTAAAGTACTGCGTTTACCTATCCCCTGCTGATGCATTGCGGCCGTTACAGAGTTCGCCTTTCTCCCACGACAGATTGCAGCAAAGGGGATCGAACCTAGACTTTCGAGGTATAAATGAGAAATAAACGGATAAATAAATAAAATTGGTCACGAAACGAGGCTTTGAACGTCACATTATCTACTTCGCTAACAACAAAGCAATGGTTCCTTCGATGTAGTCGAAGCCTTTAAGGCCAATGCCGCCTTCCCCCACGTCCCCAGGAAGACTTTCTACCCGGCTGCTGCCTTTCGGCGATCACGAGCGAGAAGGGCCGGAGGAACTCCAAGTGGAGGAGGCTCGGTGCACTTCGCCACTTGACTTCGCACTGAAGTACTCTTAGAACTTTTCTTTCCGAAGCGGCCCTGACTACAGGAAATTTATTTATTCTTCATTTTCTACTGCTTCTAGAATTTTGTATATTACAAATACTCTAAGAATAATAATAATGATTTTTTTTTTATAATAGTGTGATAATAATGGATATATAAATTTCGATTACCAGTACCATGTAGCCCTGTGAACAAGGCACCTAATAGAACATATTCTTTAGCTGAGCCATATCCCCGGTCTGAATGAGGTCTTGATCGATGAAGACCTTGTTCAGGGCGGGGCCCACCTAACCCTTCACCTGTACAAGTCATCCATTGTCCGTACCTAATTCAATACCAGCCCACAGGTCAGTAGAGAAGATTGTGGGATTGCGTGGTGAGTGTCAAGCAGTGTAATTATAACATGGTCTTGTATACAGACAAGATTAATAATAGGATGAAAAAAAAAAAAATCAAGAGGGCACCAACACTCAGAAACCAAAAATTTCCTAATATCACATTAAAATTATTGCTACACTATGCTAGTACACTAAACTCTCTTCATAATGTAAACTCTTACCTACAGAAAGGCCAACACAAAACTTGTCAGGAATAAACTCTAATTAAGACTCCTGTATTTCCTATTCTTTCCCATCTCATGCATGTGCAAGTCTAGAACTACATAATGTAATAAAACGATATTAATGGGAAATCTATGACAAGGAAGTCTCAATTATATGGAATGAAAACTCGTTCAAATAATTACTAGATTTTTGGAAAGTGCTTCCAGTTTCCAGAACTCTCTAGATTTCAGAAGCTTTTAGCCTGGGTATTGGAGACTTCCAATAATAGTGATCCCTAGCACTGAGGACCACTAACATATTTCTTTATTTCATATGTATGACAGGTATATATTCAAATGAGGGAATGCTTAAAACGAAAATGAAGACCAGAACAGAAAATATGATAAAGTAAAATAACTGAAAAGGGCAGAAAAGGTAACAGTGAGAAGAAAAGAACAAGGAGAGGAAAGATGGAGTGGAATAGCAATTGGATATTGCATTTATGACAGACATGACACTAGCTAATGACCCTAAGAAGCTAATATTTAAGAAACAAACTTGGCCCTACTTCGTTCAGTAGTAATTGCATGCCAACACTGTAAGAACTAGAAGTTAGGAAAGAGGAGTAGTAGTTTACTACCTTGGGAGTAGAGTTAAGGAACTCCTAAAAAATGTAATGGTGTAATTGACAAAAGTAGGGGTGGGGGTATTGAGTTTGGTGGTCTATCTTCAAGATTTTTTGTGATGTGAGTGTGCATGTGTTCATGTGTGAAAAACTGGTGGTAGGTTGTTATATATTTTTGTGTAATATGCTGGTTTTATGTTCTGCTGGGTGCACTTGTATGATACAATAAGAAGAGTCAAGTTTGGTGCTTTAACATAGTGTACAATCACTGTAATGTTATATTCTATTAGGAAATTTTTGGTTTCCGAGCGTTAGTGTCCTCTTGAGGGTTTGGTGCATCCTATTATTATTCTTATCTAGTATGGTTTGTAAATTTTCTATACGTGTTTTGCTGATTGCTGGGAACCAATCTGTGAAGGTGTGCCACTGCGGCTCTAATGAACTGTTTGTAGACAGATCCCTTCTGTTGACCAAAGCCCATATTTGTAACTGATTTATGTCAATTTATTTTCCTGTTGAATTTCAGTCAGATATTAATATTTGACATGCACGCTGATATGAGAGTTAAAAGTGAGGCCTACATTTTAAGACTATTTTGCAATGGGAGAATGTGGCCATTTACCTTCACTTGTTCAATATTTTGTTATATCACTATTGGATCTCTTCCAGCTATACCAGTACTTCTACCTTTTCACATACAAAGATGAAAGAAAAATAGGAATGTTCCCCTCCTACTATTGCCACTGATATAGAAATTTACCCACCATTACCACACAAATCTATGGCAGTACCCAAGGACTATTACTGGACACATTGGGACTGGGTTTGAAGTATGTGAAACCGAGGACATATCAGTAATATAAACGATCAAAAATTAATCTACTGACTTATTTTGCCTACCAGGGAATTTGTAAGTTTGATCATGAAGCTTTAGGCTCGAAGGTTCAGAAATATAATTACGCATAGATATAAAGATATATGTTTTAATTTAAGTGTAAATACTAAATTAGACAAAACAAATAATGAAATTTGTGCTTCATTACAACCGGCATAAAATATTTGGATTCATATGCCCTAATGCATCAGAATTTGTCACAGTATGTGTTCTTAAGTCTGCCACAAATAAAGACCCAATGGCAAAAATACACAATTCTCAATAAACGTTTAAATAACATTTAAAATCGACTATAGTTACGGTGATCTTGCCCACGGTTTCGTCAGCATCACCCGTGCTGATCGTCACGTCCTACATATTTCATCACTTTCTAAACAAACATGCAAAGTTACCAGTATTCCAATTACACTAACTGTTCTCACATTACGTGATGAGTAAATAGTGCACATACCTGCAAGTATCTTGTTTGTAGGTCGAGACCTTGTATCAGCTGTTTTTGTGATGCCCCCTGGTAGCTAACAAACAAATTCAACACACCAGCAGACGACGTGCGGAGAGCGAAGTGTAACTATTCAAACAATTTACGTAATAAAACAAAAGTCAAATTAGAACTTACCAAGCTGGACAGCAGCCTCGACGCAGCAGAGTCCCGTGGTGCCTGTCGCGCCAAATATCACAATTCTGTTATATCTAGGCATCTTTACTATTTCCCGCACAAGATTGTGTACTACAACTGAATTTCACCGCGCTGAGAACTCTTGGGAGATTCAATGGTTTATTCCGTGGTCCTTGTATAAGAAGTTTCGTTTCATGTTCCTTTCCGTCAGGTTCGTTTCTAGACAGGGAATATCGTCCTCGGAGCTGTATTGAACAAGGGAACAGTTCAACAGCATTCAGCTTGGTGTAGTGGAATATAAAACGCTGAGTAAAGAACTATTCTAATTTTCACTAGAACATATTTGTTTGTGCTTATAATTATGCAATATGCTTAAGGAACGTAATTGCATAATATATTTCGTAAAACAAAGAAATACCCACTTTGACAAAAAGTACATGTTTGAATTAAGAATCGTGTGAATCTAGCAGTTTCCAAAAGTAAACCTTGAAAACATACCAAGGAGATCATCGCTACTACCACAACAGAAGCAGAGAAATACTCCCAATTGTGCCAATTGTGATACTTTTTTAATTTTCACAGAGGAAGAGGAAGCTGAGGTACTCATAATGTAAAGATGGCAAGTGCCTCGGCTTCCCTCTCGGCGGATATTAGTCGCCGAAATCCTCAAGATGAGTATGAACTGATCCAGAGGATAGGTAGTGGAACCTATGGAGATGTTTACAAGGTATGACAATTTTAATACTTAACGTAACAAGACAGAGTTTGAACTTGACCTATATAGTTCTTCATATTTTTAGAATGTTTTGAAAATGTAAAATCTGTGCCTGCGTAGTGTGTTAGGTTTATATTGAAGTGGTCAAATACTAGTACGTGGTGACAATTAATTGAAGGTCATTCTAACATAGGTATATTTTGACGTGTTAACATTTGCCTTGTTATCATTGATTTGGCATGAAATGATCGGATAATTGAAATTCGCTGTATAATTAATCACGTTTAGTAGTTACCTGAATTATTTTATCCAGGTCTCTTATTGTGACTTTTTTTTTAAACAATGACAGATAAGCACAGAACTGAGAATTATGAGAATATAAAGTTATGTCATAGGTGCACTCTATTTAAAATTATAGAATCATTATTGAAATTAAAGTGCATACAGATTAAATGAAATTTAGGAATGAATTCAAGGTTATACAGAACTGTCAGGTTGTGCAGTAAGTTGGATTACACAGTCAAATGACAACTGCTTTCCTGAATTTCACTGAGCAAAAACCCGCAGCCCCATAATATCTAGTTTTGGTCCTTGAGCTCTTCGATAAATCTCTGAGAAGAAACTTTGCACTATTGTCTGTGTAGTAATAGTGTTAGTCTATTTTTGACCCCCAGCTGGCAGGAGAAGGAAGAGAAGACTGTCACTATGTGCCAGTTGTCAACTCTCCATATGTGGAAGAAAGGGAAGGGAATAGTTGAAGTTGAGAGAAAGGTTGGGATTGGTACTCTATATGAACATTGAAGTTGGAATGATTGATAGGTTTTGGAAGATAGGTGGTGGGGAAGATAACTGTATAAAATCTAACTTGCAGGAGTATCATCAAATACTTGATGTTGGCTTCTCATCTAATACTTAACTGTTGCCAACAGAGAAATTCCTTGTTGAAAATTGGCCCAAGTTAGGTGGACAAAATTTACTTCTAGTCTTCATAACTTACTTGACACTTGGTGTGATATAATTGTTCATTAAAGTAATAATGAGATGATATTTGAAAGCTAGATAATTAGACTTTGTTTGGTAATCTCTTTTTCATTTTTTATGTGAGGTATGTATCATGGACAAAATGAATGCTTGAATTTTGAGTGAATATGGTTAATGTTTTAATGTGATAGTAATGGTTTGAATTGAAGTTTGAATGTCTGATCTTGTCAAGGAATCTTTTAATTTGTTGAATTATTCTGTAAAGTAGAATGAAACATTCAATTCAAACACTCAGAGAATTGGCTTTTAGTAGTATTGATAATTACGTTCATGAAGTCTGGTTTGATTCCTTAATCATAATATGGGGTCTTTTAGGGTAGTGGCATTTACAGTACTTTGGTTGATTGTGCAGTCTAGGGCTGATATGCAAATTGGCTTGTCATTTTAGTAATGAGCGTTAAGATCATCTACCTGCTTACTGTAACTAATTTTGCATGAAAGTGTTAATGGAGAGTTTATGATAAAGATGGATTTGAATTTTGCTGGCATTAAGTTATAAGAATATCAAACTTTATCTACAGATCATATGTCTGTAAAGCGGCCCATACACGATCAATTATATTGCGCAATTTCATTGTCAGTACTCTGAATTGACAATGAAATTGCTCAATGTAATTTATCGTGCATGGGCTGCTTAAGACTCATTATGCATCAGGTTAGTAGCAGTTATTTAAATATTGCTGTATGAACTTCATTTGCATATGGACTGACTGGTCACTTAAATTCTTCACCTCAATTTTATAATGAGGGCCAAAACAGCACAATTGATCCAGATTAACTGGATGAAAGCCATATTGCTGTATTATACTTAGACTAGATGGTTGGTCTTTATATACTTATCAGTAACAGAAATTTTGACATGCAGTCAATTGTTTAGGTAGTTGAGTATGAACACAGATAAGTTTGTAAATTTGCTCAATCCAGATGTCTTCATGAGATAGTCATACCTCTGACATGCTTTTCAGGAATTCAGAGCAGAGTTCATTAACAAATCAATATATTGAATGAAGGAAATTGATGTCTGTCAAGGGCTACTGTGGTGTGGGCCAAGGATTGCATTTCAAGCTTACATGAAATTCTGAACCGTAGTTATCACATTGACACAGAATGCATCTGTCAGGTTAAGGTATTGGTTAAGATTACTTGTGCATAGAGTTTCATTATAGCAGGACCATTAGAAAATGCATAATTTCATCTGCAATTTTTCCTAATGTACAGTAATATGCCTAGAATTTTTATGTGTTGCTCATAGATAGGGAGATGTAGTGGTGCATGAAGCAGATATTAACAAAATCGTTATTGGATTTTTTTTTTTTTTTATAATAAGCATGTAGTCTTTACTAATACCTAGATCAGGATTAGGAAATGTTTTGCTATATAAAAGATATGTAGCAGAGTTTGTTGGATCAAATACTGTAGATGTTCTGGATTTTAATACAAGCACTTGAGCTTTGGCAGAACAGAGATTTAGTGACTGATCATTTCCTAATACAAAAAATCAGAGGGCATATCTTTTAGACATTTTGTTTATTTGTTTGCATCAAGGAACAAGGGTTCACCAGATGGTTTTTCTTTGTCTCTCAAGGACTCCTGGCATAAACAAAAATGAGATATGACAATAGGAAAGGTACTAATTATTTGTTTTGTGTGACAAACATTTTCATAAAGTTACTATTTTTGGTGTGCCAGTTTTTACAGATTTAATTTAAAGTATTGAAAAAAATTTTGTTACATCCATGTACATAAATCAAAGGACTATTGCTGAGTAGCTGCTAGTGATGGTTCTGAAAGATGGATGTCTTTCCTCCATTTTTTTTTTTTTTTTTTTTTTCTCCTCCAGATATTTTAACTTCTTGAATAGTAGTCAAAGCTAAAACCCTAAGCCAGTTTAAGACAAGGTATGGTAGCTGGGGAAAGATAGAGGATTCCATAAGTGTAATGCCTTTCCTGTACAATTAGGAACATTCAGTATACTAAGAGAACAGAAACTGCTGTCAGTCCAGTTTGTTCCTAGAAATATTAGCCTCAGGGTCTGACAACTGTTGCCAGCCATTGTGGTGCTGCGGACTTCCAGTTGGCGAAACTTAAGGCAGCAATCATTATCACTTACAATCAGCATTGCAATATTGCCTTTGACCTAAGTAATGTGATGGTGGAGATGGTTGAACAAGTTTTATTTGTTGATGGTGTGTGTATGTGTTTTGACTTTGCCTTCCTCCTTATAAGGGGAAGATGGCCTTTGGTTTGTGTATGTATTAACTGGGGAAACTCCTTCCACATATTAATTCCCTTGAATGGAAGAAAAGGGAACCTAACCAGTCAGGGGATGGGGGGAGGGGGTTCAGGTGAACCTAATCATTTAGTGGCGGACAGAATAAGTATACAACTCCCAGATAGGTTACTTGAGATAGGAATGGGGTTCCTTCATTTAATGAAAGTAGAAAACTGGGGCAACAGATTGATTGAATTCCTTAACACGAATAAAAATACCTTGTGGCAGCTAGATTATTTTCTGGCAAACCTTGGGATATGATCATATATTATACAAGTTTTTGTGTGTGCAATCTTAGGTTTTTTAACTCCCTCTTTTGTTGTGCAGTCACCTTTATATATATAGTAGACCCTGTGTTCAAGCTGATAGCTATGTTGTTTTCAAAATGCCTACTTGTTATTCCTCTAGTGGACTGGCATTGCACTCGTTGTTTTATATCATGCATAACAGAGTAGTTGAACTCTGTCCAAATACAGATGTACAAACGAGTATGGGTTTCTTAGCCATACTTAGTCATTATTGGCTTTTAGCTGCTTTTTTTGTGCAAGTTTATTTAACAGTAATTACTGATATGATATGATATGAATATAATTGTTGCCATGGATTTCACCAACTTGAAACCCAGAGTGCCATAGTAGCAAACAAACAGTTCCAAGATCCTCCTGTAGATCTCTCTGGAAAGAAATTTTGGAATGTTGTCTGTGTTGCGTTAGTGTAAGTTTGTTTCTGTTACCAGTGAGCAGGAGGAGGAGGAGGTGAGCAGTGACTGGTGATCAGCTCTCTTTATGTGAAAAAGTGTGTGTGTAGTGGGGGGGGGGGTAGATGTTGGGCCCAGTCCATAGAGCCTTTTAAGACTACATCTCCAAATGCAGATGAGTATTGATAGGCAGTGAAGATGGGGAGTTGGGAAGTGATTCACTCTGACATCCATTTGACAGGTATCACGACTCTATCATTTGTTCCAGGCAGCAATATGAAAACACAAGTCAGAAAGTGAATGGCTGGTACTGAGCCGTCATTGAGTAGCATTTAAGACCTAAAGTGTTGAACAAAGTTGGGGTATATGGCTTTTCAACCCATAGAGGAGTTGAGAATGTTCCTCCAACTGAATAAGATTATTAGGCTTGTAGTCTTGAATGAATATACCATTGGATCTCTGTGAAGGAACATAATCCATTCTGGTGTTAATGGAAATGCTCATTATCTGAATGCACTCTAAACCTACATTAAGAAAAATAATGAAAATGTATAAAAATTAAAGTTACAAATTAGAAGGCAAATACTGTCTGGTTGTGTTTCTTTGTTAGAATTTCAACTTGATAGGTGAATTTAAATTTCTTGAGGAAAAAATATACTTTATTTGTACAGCAAATTGTTTGTACATGGGAACCCACTATATAAAACAGGACTTAGGAATGGAATAATTATGATTGTTTTTAAACCTTTAGGGTAAGACTGATTAGGTTCTGTGTACTTGATTCAGTAAGATTTTTAAAGTAGTCTTACTTGCCAATTACATTTGATGTATTCAGTTACTAACATATGTTCTTTTATTTTTCAGGCGAAAAGATTAATAACCAATGAATTTGCAGCCATCAAAGTTATCAAACTTGAACCAGGTGAATATTCTTATGTGAATATTTTTTATCACTTGTTAGATATCACAAAAAAAATTAATACATGCATAGCTCTTTCATGAATAACTAAGTATTCTCAGCTCTTGACAAATACTTCAGTAGGGTTGTATTATATATAAAAGTATAGTAGGAATAAGTAATTTTTCAAGTACAGTATATCATAGGATGATTCTGGTAAGACACGTAAGAATTTTTTTTTACTTGTTTAGTTAAAAATTAGATACAGGAATACCTCACTATACAACCGAGTTGTGTTTCCAGCTGACTGGTCACAGTGTGAAAATTCGTATATCGAGGTGGGTTTTACATGTAAATAAGAGGTGGGGTTGTGTTCATGGACCCTGTCAACACCCTACCCTCAATTTTTGCCTCCTGGGGCTTTCACATACACCCAACATTTTTTTACTTACTTTATAGCACTCGGTCGTATAGTGAGGTTTTTCTACATGTTTATGGTATTATGAGAGTGAATTTTATGAATATTGAGAATTATACTAATGGCTGCCATAAGAATAATGAGATGTAATACTGGTGGTGCAGGTGATGACTTCACCATCATCCAGCAAGAGATCCTGATGATGAAGGACTGTCGACACCCCAATATTGTGGCGTATTTCGGCAGTTACCTTCGGAGGGATAAATTATGGATATGTATGGAATATTGTGGTGGAGGCTCCTTGCAGGACATATATCACAGTAAGAAACTATTGATCTGAGAATGTTCTCCAAAGTTCTGAAATAATATTTAGTATTTGAATAATTCAATGGTGAATCTTTTCAACTAGGGTACTGCTGTATTTTGAAGTTTGCTATATAAAGTGTGAGGACTTGTTCTAATAACATGATTATTATCTTTCACTTCAGTCACCGGCCCACTGCAAGAGAGACAAATAGCATATATGGGCAGGGAAACTCTAAGAGGGTTGGAATACCTTCATCGAATGGGAAAGATGCACCGCGACATCAAGGTAAAGGAACATAATAGTTGTTACATGTAGTGGTATTAACACTTTTAACATGTGGCATCTTGCTCCCCTCTTCTTAATACTTTAATTTGTTGATATAGAAACAGTTAGTTGATGGGTATTCATTATTTTTTGGTGGTAAATACTCTATCTATCTATATCTATATATTTTTTGGCTACCTTCCTTATAAGAAGGAAAAAAGCCTTTGGTATATGTATGTTTATACCAAGGGCTTTTTTCCCCATATAAGGGAGGTAGCCAATTCATAATGCAAATACCCATTCCCACCCATTCCACTCCTATCCACCCTTTCTCCCCCCCCCCATCTTAGCTCCTCATGGATGATGGGTCATTCCTGTACCCGCCTGTTACCCTGGGTCATAAGCAATGCAACAAGACAGCACATCCACAGCAAGGCAACTTCATTTAATCAGCAACCCCCACCTCTCTGTCCCTTCATGAAGAAAGAGAGAGAAAATGGAAGAAATCCCTCCAGGCTGTGTCAAAATATTGTTTATACATAACCACTCCCTACCCCCTCCATTGCTTCCATCCTTGCTAAATAGGAATTAATAAATAGGTATGCCATAACTTTTTCTACTTCTTCGTCTTCCTTTTTAACTTTGAGTAACCATTTCATGATCAGGAGTTTCATAGTAATCAATCAGTGGATCTGTTGCCTCTGTTCTCTCATGTGGGAGACGTGGAGTCCTAAAGAAACTGCCCATTTCTACTAGTTTAGCCCATAAGTCGTATAGGGATAGTAACAGTCAAGTAGTAAACATAGAAACATAAATTAAAATTAGCTTTCTGCACATAGAAGGGTTCTCCTGTTGTGAGTATACATCTTAAGTCATTACATGACAACAAGGGAACTGTCGCTGTAGGGAAGAGTATTGAAAGTAGGATTTCAAGTTTGTTGTAAGGGAGTGTATGCTAAAGGAATTAAAGTGTGGAGTTAAGCTTTTATTTATGTATTTGTCAGCACAGACCAATACTTGCAATGTTCAGGTGAGGGGAGCATCAAGATTTTAAGTAATACCAGTAGTTCTTAGGGACAGAATTGCTTGTCATTCATAATTACAATTTATAGGAAAAGACTTACACTTGTATCATGTCTCTTTATCTCCATCTTTCAAAATTCTTGGAAATTGTTTCAAAAGTTGGTGCATCTGTATGGAGAGCTGTGTTTTTTTTTGTATCCTTCAGGTACTTTGTCTTTTTCAGTATGTTCCATGATATCTTGCCACATTCATTCCCACACCCAAAAGATCCCTGTCAGTTTTTTTTTTTTTTTCTTTCTTTCTTTCTTTCTTTCTTTCTTTCTTTCTTTCTTGTCCCTTTTAGTTGATGAAGGGTTACTCATATTGCTGCATACCATGTGAAATACTTTTGAATAATTTTAATTTGTCTTGCAGGGTGCAAATATTCTACTAACAGAAAACGGTGATGTCAAACTAGCGGACTTTGGTGTGTCTGCCCAAATTACAGCAACAATCAGTAAAAGGAAATCCTTCATTGGAACTCCATATTGGATGGCACCAGAGGTAAGAATTTTTCATCATCTCTACAGTACTTCTATCTTAGGGACAGTATTGCACCAAAGAGATGAAGTCAGAGGTAAAGGAGAGATTTATGAAGGATAGCAAAATGGAAAAACAAAATGGAAGGAGAGAAGTTAAAAGTTAAATTGCAAAATAATTAAGCTTAACTTGGGTCAACATCAGTGCCAAACATGGAATGTAAACATAAGTGAGATGATACGATTTACAAAGAATGCTGATGTGGCATGTTGGATGTGAGTGTAAAGGATGAGAAGCTGGATGAAGTGAAGAGTTTTAAGTATTTGGGGTAGCATGTGGCAGTGAAGGAAGGAGTGGATGTGAAAAAGATGAGATAGATGTCTGAGAGAATGATCCCCCTGCCATCCACCTTCGAAATTCATTATCACTCTCATTTCCATCTGGAGGTGCAGATATTATTTTTTGTTTCATTTCACAAAAATTTATTGTAACTACTTAAAATTTACAGGTTGCTGCAGTGGAGCGTAAGGGAGGGTACAACCAATTATGTGACATTTGGGCTGTTGGGATCACTGCTATTGAGCTTGCTGAGTTGCAGCCACCTATGTTTGACCTACACCCTATGCGAGCACTCTTCCTAATGTCTAAAAGTGGCTTCAAACCTCCCACATTAAAAGACAAAACTAAGTGGACACAGAATTTTCATAATTTTGTTAAGGTATTGTAATTCAGGCAAATGTTTTATCATGATATATTCAGTAGTTTTTTTTAGGTATGTAGTAGTGTTTTGTAATAATATATATGTAGTAGTGTTTTTGAGTCTTATATTTAAGTATGTGTGCATTTCATATATGGACTAAGTATATGTATGTATATAAGCATAGCTCCATTATTATGTGTTCGTTGTTTTATTTGGAAATAATAAAACTAGACTTGGCCACCCTTCTTTACATGGAGAGAAGGGCTTTTGGTATATGTATGTTTGTATTTGTATGTTTATATATGTTTACGTATATTAGGTCTCTTGTAGGAGACCCATTATACACCTTTGACTCTCAGTGACAGATTTAGTATATCATTGGATTCTCTATGTTTCAGTTGTCATTAACGAAAAACCCGAAAAAGCGACCAACAGCAGACAGATTACTTCTGCATCCGTTTGTTGCTCAGGATCTGCCTCGCTGGATAGCAGTCGAACTACTTCAAAAGGCTCATAGCCCACAACCCTCCTTCCCAACAGAATTGGAGGTAATGCATATGAAGAACATCTGTTCATAGCCAGTAGTCCGAAGGGATTTCTCCCCGTCCTCGCCTTATATGCAAAGGGGGACGGAGAGGGGGGGTCGCCGATTAAATGAAGCGGCCTCGCTGTGGATGTACTGTATCTTGCGACACTGCTTCTGACCCAGGGCGGTGGGCAGGGTGCAGGGATGACCCATCATCCAGGAGGTGCTCAGATGAGAGGAAGGGTGGGAGGGGTGTGGAGTGTATTTAGGGATGAAATGGGTGGGAGTGTTTTTATGCCTTTCCCTTTTTGGCTACCTCCCTTGGAAGGGGGAAAAAGCCTTGGTATATGTATGTATGTATGTACTTATATTTACCCAGTAATATACAGGATAGGATGTATGTTCATGGGACCCCACCGCTATGTCTCCAGTGATAAAACTTTGCTTTAGATTAGATGTCAAAGGTTGGGGGAAGTGTATTCACAGTCACATAGAGTAGTGGGTGTGGAGGTGAATTTTGGAGTAAAGGAAGCAAATGTTTTGGTGTAATGGAAAGTATTAGGAGATGGATGCAAAGGGAAGGCATAATGAAGAAGTTATTGTACTGTATGGAGCAGGAACTTGGAATAACAGGGAACCATAAAGGAAAAATCAGAATGTTTGAGAAATATGATGGGTATTAATATGAAAATGAGGTGCCAAGATAAGAGGGAGGGTGGAGGGGAGTGGAATATATAGGAATTGGAATGAGTGGGAGTGGTTTCTATGCCTTTATTCTTTTTGGCTACCCCCCCTTGTAGGGGGAAAAAGCCTTATGTATGTATGTATTGATATGGAAAGAGGAAAGGTGACAAAAACTGTGGAAAGCAGAATTGGACGGAGGAAACTTGAGAGGAAAACTGAGAGTGAGGTGGGTGGATGGGAAAGGGGGCTTTGGATGCATATTAAATGGGAAAAAGAAAGTGCAAAAGATAAGAATGAATGGAAGGAGAATGTGACTGAATTAAAGTATTGCTTTAAACTTGAGCATTGTTGTGGAGGACAAGGTTGGCCCTTCATCCACAAGGTGCTGATATGAGAGGGGTGTTGGATGGGTATTAATGTGTGTGAAGTGGGTGTGTGATTTGACCTGGCTGCTCTCCTTATAAGGGGGCCTTTGGTATATGTGTATGCTATTTGCTGTACTTTCATTTTATTATATTTTTCTTGTATATGTTTTGGTGATATTTATTGCTAATGATGCTTTACATTTATTTTCACAGATGGATGAAGAAGGAGTGGTTGCAAATGTTCCTCAAAGAATCCCTTCCAGAACTCCAGCAAGACCCAAACAAAGAACGAAATCAGAATTGCACAGTATGTATTTTCCAGGAAGATGTTCCATTTTTCTTCATACACCTGCAAGATATTTTATCTAATATAGTTTTTAGAATTTTTTTAAAGTAATATAAAGTTGTTTTGGAAAGAAATTAAGAGAGGAAGAGGAGGCAAATCAAGTAGAGAAGAAAAGGTAAAAGGTGCAGTTGGAGAAATGATAATGGAAGAGATGGCAGTAAGAGGAAGATGGACAGAGTATTTCAGGGAGCTGCTGAATGTGAAGGAGGATAAGGAGGGAAAGGTAGTTGAAGTGGGAAGTGCTAAGAAAATAACAGTGATGAATGAGAAAAATGGAGGAGAAATAAGGAAAGATGAGGTGATAGCAGTTATTAAAGTTATGAGAGCAGGTAAGGCACCTGGGTAGGTTGGGTGTCATGTGGCGTGTCTGAAAAAAGGAGGTAGAGTGAGGTGGACTAACTAGTGAGGTTGTTTAATGTTTGTCTAAAAGAGGGTAGAGTACCGAAGGACTGGAGGAGTGCCTGAATAGTTCCACTTTACAAGGGAAAAAGGGACAAGTGTGAGTAGTAGTTTGAGAGTAGTTTATTGAGTAGTTGGGAAGGCTTATGGTAGAGTTTTGATTGAGAGGATTAGGATAGGAACAGTGTGGATTTAGGACAGGTATGGGGTGCATGGATCTGATTTTTGTGAGAAAGATTTAGGAAAGGGTAAGGATGATTTTTGGGCCTTTATGGATTTGGAAAAGGCTTATGACAAGGTAGGATCACACTGGGAGGTATTGCAGATATATGGGATAGGAGGAAAGGTGTTAAGAGCAGTCAAGAGTTTTTACAAGATTAGTAGAACCTGTGTTAGAATCAGAAATGGAGAGAGTGAGTGGTTTCAGATGAGGTGCCTGAGAAGTATGATAGAAGTTACTAGGCTGGATAGATTGAGAAACAAGGTGAGGAGGAGGAGAATGGGCAGAAAGGGAGTTGGGAGATAGGGTTGATGAAAGAGTATTGGGTTGTTTTGGACATATGGAAAGAATGAATGAGGAAATATTGGTAAAAGAGGTGTGGAAGGAGTGAACATGAGGGGGCGACCAAAGATGAGATGGATGGATGGGGTAAAAGGGGCTTTGGGAAAGAGGGGAATGTCTGTTGAGGAAGGACAGAAGATAGGGGTTAATGGAGAATGGTTGTGTATGGATGATGCTGTGATGCATGAAAGGGAGTGGGTGGGGAGGTGGGGACATGAAGGATATGTGAAAAATAATTTGATGCAGCCTGTCTTCTCTTTTTCTGTAGGAAGGGGTGGAGAGGGTGAGTCACTGATTATATGAAGTGGCCTTGCTGTGGATGTGCTGTCTTGTGACAGTGCTTCTGACCCAGGGCAGTGGGCAAGATGCAGGGATGACTTGTCATCCAGGAGGAGCCAAGATAAGAGAGAGGGAGGGTGGTGAATGGGAGTGGAGTATGTGGGGATGGAATGGGTGGGAGGGGATTTTATGCCTTTGTTTTTTGGCTACCTCCCTTGTAAGGGGGAAAAAGCCTTTGGTATATGTATGCATGTATGTAGTAGAGCCTGTGTTAGAATTAGAAATGGAGAGAGAGAGTTGTTTGAAGTGAAGGTGGGACTTTGCCAAAGATGTGTTATGTCACCTTGGCTGTTCAATTTATACATGGATAATGTGGTGGAAGATGTAAATGCAAGGGTAATGGGCTGGGGATTGGAGATGGTTAAAGAAAATGGAGAAAAATGGGAGGTAAGCTAGTTGTTGCTTGCTGACAACACTGCATTTGTAGCATGATCAGAGGAGGGATTAAGGAAGTTAGTGAGGGTTTGGGAATGTGTGTGCAAGAAGGAAGTTGAAGATAAATATGGGTAAAGGTAAGGTGATGAGATGTACAAGGGGAGAATGTGGCAGCAAATTGGAAGTGAGTATTACGGGAGAGATACAGGAGGAAGTGGATAGCTCAAGATACTTGGGTGCAAACATGGTGGGAAAGGGAGGAGTGGAGGTGGAGGTAGAATGTACATTGAGAGAAGCAAGTAAATGCCTTGTGGGATTAAAAATGTAATAAAAAATAGACATCTAGGAATGGATGCTAAGAGGAGATTTTATGAAGGGGTGATTGTGCTGACAGCACTGTATGGGGAAGAAACATGGAACATAAGAGAGGAAGAGAGTTTAAATATGTTTAAGATGAAATGCCTGAGAAGTATGGTAGGGGTTACTAGGCTGGATAGAATGAGAAATGAGGTGAGGAGGAGAGTGGGGGTGGAAAGGGAGTTGGGAGATAGGGTTGATGGAAAAGTATTGGAATGGTTTGGACATATGGAAAGAATGAGTGAAGAAAGATTAGTAAAATATGCATGAAAGGCAGAGGTGGAAGAAGTGAACATGAGGGGATGAGATGGATGGATGGGATAAAAGGGGCATTGGGAAAGAGGGGAATGCCTGTTGAGGAAGGAAGTGAGAAGACAGAAGATAGGGATGGGTGGAGAATGGTTGTGTATGAATGATGCATGGAAGGGAGTGGGTGTGGGATGGGGGGGGTTGAGGGAATATGTGTGAATATTTTCATGCAGCCTGAAGGGATTTCTCCCCATCTTCTCTTTTTCTATATGAGGAGACAGAGAGGGGGAGTTGCCGATTAAATGAAGTGGCCTTGCTATGGATATGTTGTGTCTTGTTACATTGCTTCTCACTGAGGGCAGTGGGCAAGATGCAAGGATGGCCTGTCATCCAGGAGTAGTCAAGATGGGAGGGAGGGAGAGGGATGAATGGGAGTGGAGTATGTGGGGATGGGATGTGTGGGAGTGAGTTTTATTCCTTTGTTTTTGGGTACCTCCCTCGTAAGGGTGAAAAAGCCGTTGATATATGTATATATGTAAATTGGAATGGGTGGAAGTGGGTATGTGCCTTTTGACTTGGCCCAAAGGAATTTCCCATCTTCTGTATTTATTCATGTGGGATTGAGGAAGGAGGGTTGCCATGTAAATGAAGCAGTGGGGTTAAACCAGCTTTGGCTGTTGGGCCTTGCTGTGGAGGTGCTGTGTTGCTGCATTGCTTCTGACCCAGATAGTGGGCAGGAGACAGTGTTGCCCCTTCATCCACAAGTAGATAAGATAAAAGGGACAACAAATAGATGTTGGATGGGTAGAGTGGGTGTCTGTCATAGCTGAGCCACCCTTCCTTTCCCATATAAGGGGGGAAAGGGTCCTGTGGTACATACTTGTACCTGAGTCAGAGAATAGGTTAAAGATAGTAGTGGTAGAGTTTGAGAAGGTGTGTGAGGGGAAGAAACTGAAAGTAACTGTGGACAAAAGTGAGGTGATGAAGTGTACAAGGAATGAAGGTGGTGGTGGGTTGGAGGTGAGTTTAAAGTGTAAGAGATTGGAGAAAGTGAAGAGTTATAGATATTTGGGGTCAGTTGCCAGGTAAAGGAGGAATGGATATGAAGTACAGAGGGAGAGAAGCAAGTAGATGTCTGGAGCGAAATGAAAAGTGTTATAAGAATTAGGTATCTGGGGATGAATGCATACAGAAGACTTTATGATAGAGTGGATGTATCCAAGGACCTTTATAGAACAGAGACTTGGAATATGAAGGAGGCAGAAAGGAAGAACTTAAACATGTTAGAAATATAGTTTTTAAGAAGTATGGTAGGTGTGAACTGGATAGAAATGTGGAGGTGAGGTGGAGAATGGGGGTTGAAAGAGGACTAGCAGATAGGGTTAATCAAAGAACGCTGATATAGTGTGGGTATGTGGAAAGAATTTGGGAGGAAAGACTAGCAAAAAGTGTGGAAAGCATAAGTGGATGGAGGGAATTTGAGGAGAAACTAAAAATAGAATGGATGGATGGGGTGAAAGGGGCATGTAATGCACTGTGACTCTAGGGTTTGTGCTTCAACTTGTTGAAATCATTTGGTATTAATACAAAAAAGGTACTTATCTCATTCAAAAAGTTTTGTATTGATACATTTTTTCCCCATTTGATGTAGGTGTGTACTTTTAATTGACTGCCCCTTTTAGAAATGTTAGAAGGCCTGTGGGGTATATAAATGATATACAGAATGTATTGAGGGTGTTTTCATGTCAACAGGACATTGTGTTCTTATACATACATACATACATACATATACCAAGGCTTTTTCCCCCTTACCAGGGGGGTAGCCAAAAAGGACAAGGCACAAAAACATTCCCACCCATTTCATCCCTGAAAACACTCCACACCCCTCCACCCTCCCTCCCATCTTAGCACAATTATCTTTGTAATTGTGTTCTTATATATTGTTATATTCAGCAAATCCAGTGACCAATGACAGGCACCTGCAAGAAGTGGTTCTTCTAAATGTCTAAATGGACTTGAGAGAATATCATCTCCCTGCTGCGTATCTTCAAAATCCATCAACGCTATCACCTTCATCTCTAGATGCAGGTCTGAGGAGTGAACTGTTGGTCTCTGGATTGAGCTAAACATCTCTTTCTCTCAATTTCAAGTGTATTTCCTCCACCATTTCACATAAGGAGATCTGACAAAAGGACTCCTCCTCTCGTGTTATTTTCAACCAGTGACGTAAATAGAACACAGATATCCAATGTTTTGTCCAATAGAGATCCATGGGAAAGCTCAAACATTGCTAATCTTTGCTGGGGTACAAGTTTCCAGTCTGTGAAATCTGGGGCAACGATTTATTGTTATCTATCATCTCACAATTTTTTTCCTTTGCTGATTGACATTATTGGACAGTTGCTAGAAACAAAATAGAAAGAGGTGCCAAGATAAGAGGGTGGAGGGGAGTGGAGTGTGATAGGGATGGAATGAGTGGGAGTGGTTTTTATGCCTTTGTTTTTTGGCTACCTCCCTTATAAGAGAAAAAACTTTTGGTGTATGTATGCTAGAAACAAATCTGTAAAGTTAGATTCCCCTCCTTTATGCCTCCGTGTGTAAAAAAAAAGATAGAAGTGTGATTATTGTCATTTCCTTTGCTTTGTTCATATGCTTTAATTGTTTTGTTTTTTATTAATTTTAGTGGAGTCCGTCAATTTTGGAGCACCTCTGGTAACGGAGCTGCATGCAGAACCTCCCCCAGCACGATATCCGGGACCTACACAACCTTGGAACCCAGCCATGGAGGTAAGATGTGTTTCGTATTTACTTGTTACAGTATGGAGGTAAAGTTGCAGATTGATCATAAAGTTGGCGATTGAATGATCAGAAGCATCATGATAGGCTGAGAATTTAAAATCAGATGTATCAAAACTTTCTTCTTGCTTGTTAAATACAACTTAAGCTAGAGAATTGCAATTACTAAACTGGTGTTAGTTGTGTGCTCATAGCTTTCTTTGTCAATGCCACATAAGTTGATCATATATAGAATCTGAGAATTCTTCCTATTCTTCTACTTCTTTGTCAAACTGTTTATACCATGACCACTTTTCTAGTTTATTTTTTTACTTCATTTATTCATTTGATGGAATGGTTTGGACACATGGAAAGAATGAGTGAAGAAATATTAGTAAAAGAGGTTTGGAAGGCAGAAGTGGAAGGAGTGAACTTGGGGGGAAGACTGAGGATGAGATGGATGGATGGGGTGAAAGGGGCTTTGGGCAAGAGAATGTCTGTTGAGCAAGAAAGGGAGAAGGCAGGAGACATTAGTGAGTGGAGAATGACTGTGTATAGATGATACTGTGATCCAAGGATGGGAGGAGACAGGGGAAGGTGGGTAGTTGGGAGTGGTTATGTATGAATGATATTTTGACAGCCCAAAGGGGACAGAGAGGGGGGATGCCAATTAAGTGAAGTGGCCTTGCTGTGGATACACTGTGTCTTGCTGCATTACTTCTGACCCAGTGCAATGGGTGGGATAAAGGGATGACCCATTATCCATGAGGAGCTAAGATGAGAAGGAAGAAAGGGTGGTGGATGGGAGTGGGTACATGCCTTTTGACTTGGCTACCTCCCATGTAAGGGGAAAAAGCCTTTTGTATATAGATTTGAATTAAGTAAAACTTAAATACCCCCATCAAGGGCATTGGCTGCATGTTATTCTGTGGTTAAAATTTGCTAAGTAGCATCCAGCTGATACTTCAAGGTCTATATGGGGTGCCCCTATGGACCAGAGCCAAACATCATTTTGTCTATGATAAAGGAAATCTCTTGTCATAGAGAAATGATGGTGCTTTATTTTACTTGTGCTGCCACTCCACTCTTAATACTGTCCTGTACCACTTCTCAAAATATTCATTTCCTTTTTTGCTTAACCTAACCCTGTGGTAGGGGGAGAAAGAATACTGCCACCAAGTGTTCCCATTTGAGTTGTAAAAGATGACAAAAAAACGACAGGGATAGAGCTAGGCATCCTACTTTCTGTAGCCCCAAAGGGGACATTCCTAAAAAAAAAAAGCAAAGGCATGAGAGGGTCTGGTAGGAGTTTTCTAACCAAAACCCTAAGGTTTGGGTCTTTTAATGTGAGTAGATGTGGTACAGATTAAAGTAAAAAGGAAGAAATGGGTAGTATGTTTGTGAGAAGAAAGATGGATGTGCTAGCATTAAGTGAAACTAATGCTAGCACATTAGGACGAGGGAATCGTATGAGAGGTACAAAGTAAAGAGAAAGGAAGTTAAGCATAAGATAAAGGAAGCAAAGAGGAGAACAGATGTGAAATGGGGTAAGAGTATGACAGAAAATTTTGAAACCAATAAAAAGATGTTTTGGAAGGAAATAAAAAAGAGAAAAAGGAGGCGAATCAAGTAGAGAGGAAAAGGTAAAAGGTGCAGATGGAGAGATGATAATGGAAAAGAAGGCAGTGAGAGGAAGGTGGGCAGAGTATTTTAGGGAGTTGCTAAATGTGAAGGAGGATAGGGAGGGAAAGGTAGTTGCAGTGGGAAGCGCTAAGAAAATGAGAGTGATGAGTGAGGAAAATGGAGGAGAAATAGGGAAGAATGAAGTGAAAGCAGCTGTTAAGATGATGAGAGCAGGTAAGGCACCTGGTCTGTATGTATGCCATGCAGAATGTCTGAAGAAAGGAGGTACAGTAATGGTGGACTGGCTGGTGAGGTTATTTAATGTTTTTTTGAGAGAGGGGTCGAGTGCTGGAGGAGTGCCTGTATAGTTCCACTTTACAAGGGAAAGGGGGACAAGTGTGAATGTAGTAGTTTCAGAGGGATCAGCTTGTAAGTGTAGTTGGGAAGGCATATGGGAGGGTCTTGATTGAGAGGATTAGGAGAGGAACAGAGGGAGTAATTGGTGAGGAACAGTGTAGTTTTAGGACAGGTAGAGGTTGTGTAGATCAGATCTTTGTGGTAAGACAGATATGTGAGAAAGGTATAGGAAAAGGTAAGGATGTTTTCTGGGCTTTTATTGATCTGGAAAAGGCTTATGACAGGGTAGATAGGAAGGCATTGTGGGAGGTACTGCAGATATATGGGATAGGAGGAAAGCTGTTAAGAGCATTCAAGAGTTTTTACGAGAGTAGTAGAGCTTGTGTTAGGATTAGATAAGGAGAGAGTGAATGGTTTGAGGTATAGGTGGGACTTCATCAGGGATATGTTATGTCACCCTGGGTGTTCAATCTTTACATGGATGGGGTGGTGCGAGAGGTGAATGCAAGGGTAGTGGGTCAGGGGTTGGAGATGATTAAAGAAAATGGAGAAAAGTGGGAGGTGAGCCAGTTGTTGTTTGCTGACGACACTGCGCTTGTAGCAGGATCAGAGGAGGGATTGAGGAAGTTAGTGACAGAGTTTGAGAAGGTGTGTGAAAGAGGGAAGGTGAAGATAAATGTGGGTAAAAGTAAGGTGATGAGATGTACAAGTGGAGAGAGTGACAGCAGGCTGGAGGTGAGCATTAAGGGTGAAAGACTGGAGGAAGTGGATAGTTTTAGATATTTGGGTGCGAATGTGACAGGAAAGGGAAGAGTGGGGGTGGAGGTAGAATGTAGATTGAGAGAAGCGAGTAAATGCCATGGTGGATTGAAAAATGTAATGAGAAATAGACATCTGGGAATGGATGCTAAGAGGAGGTTATATGAAGGAGTGATTGTACCAACAGCATTGTACGGGGCAGAAACATGGAACATGAGAGAGGAAGAGAGAAGGAGTTTGAATGTGTTTGAGATGAAATGTTTGAGAAGTATGATAAGGGTTACTAGGCTGGATAGAGTAAGAAATGAGGAGGTGAGGAGGAGAACAGGGGTGGAAAGGGAACTGGGAGATAGGGTTGATGAAAGGATATTAGGATGGTTTGGACACATGGAAAGAATGAGTGAAGAAAGATTAGTAAAAGAAGTATGGAAGGCAGAGGTGGAAGGAGTGAATATGAGGGGGCATCCTAGGATGGATGGGGTGAAAGGGGCATTACAAAAGAGAGGAATGTCTGTGGAGGAAGGACAGGAGAGGACAGAAGATAGGGGTGATTGGAGAGGGGTTATGTATAGATGATGCTATGATGCATGAAGGGGAGTGGGTGGGGAAGGGGGGGTGAGGAAGTATGTATGAAAAAAAAATTGACGCAGCCCGAAGGGATTTCTCCCTGTCTTCTCCTTTTCTGCATGAGGGGATGGAGAAGGGGGGTCGCCGAAGTTATGAAGCGGCCTTGCTGTGGATGTGCTGTGTCTTGCGACACTGCTTCTGACCCAGGACAGTGGACAGGATGCAGGGATGACCCGTCATCCAGGAGGTGCCAAGATAAGAGGGAGGGAGGAGGGTGGAGGGGAGTGGAATATATAGGAAATGGAATGGGTGGGAGTGGATTCTATGCCTTTTTCTTTGTGGCTACCACCTGTGTAGGGGGAAAAAGCCTTTGGTATATGTATGTATGTATGTAAATTGAAAGGGAGGGGAAGTTTAATTTTGGGAGTGTAGTTGGGAGGGTGTTAGGAGTGAAGAGAGGATGACGGAAAGAAATGGTGGAGTGGAAGAAAGTTTCTTCAAGGTTAATGTGGATGAAGGAGAAACTGTGAAGGGAGATGTGGGTTTTTGTAAGTGCATATGGGCCTGGTAGTTAGAAGAGAGAGTGTAGAGGAAAGGGAGGCTTTTTGGATAGATTTAAATGAGTGCATAGAAGGTTTAGGTAGAAATGTCATTGTAATTGTATTAGGAGATTTCAGTGCTAGGGTAGATGAAATAATACAGTGGTTAGGAAACATGGAGTTCCAGGGAAAAATTGTAGTGGAGAAATGATGGTGGAGATGTGTCTAGAGAGTTGATGATAGCAAATACAATTTTTAGAAAGAAAGCCAAGCATAAGTACACATGGGAGTGGGTGGTGAATAGAAGGGTGGTAGATAGGGGTTTAATGGATTATATAATGGCAACCAGGAGAAGAGTAGGAAGAGTTTTGGATGCACATTGTATAGAGCAGAAACACGGAATATAAGAGAGTGTAAATGTGTTTGGGATGAAATGCCTGAGAAGTATGGTAGGGGTTACCAGGTTGGATAGAATGAGAAACAAGGAGGTGAGGAAGAGAGTGGGGGTGTAAAGGGAGTTGGGAGATAGGGTGGATGAAAGAGTATTTGGATTGTTTGGACATTAGGAAAGAATGAGTGAAGAAATATTAGTAAAAGGTATGGAAGGCAGAAGTGGAAGGAGTGAACTTGAGGAGGCAACCATGGATGAGATGGATGGATGGGGTAAAGGGGCATTGGGAAAAGGGGAATGTCTGTTGAGGAAGAAAGGGAGAAGACAGAAGATAAGGGTGAGTGGAGCATGGTTATGTATGGATGATGCTGTGATGCATGGAAGGGAATGGGTAGGGGTTGGGAGGTGAGGAAGTATGTGTGAATGATATTTTGATGTAGCCTGAAGGGATTTCTCCCCATCTTCTCCTTTTCTGCATGAGGGGATGGAAAGGGGGGGTCACCAAGTAATGAAGTGGACTTGCTGTGGATGTGCTGTGTCTTGTAACATTGCTTCTAACCCAGGGCAGTGGGCAAGATGCAGGGATGATCCGTCATCCAGGAGGAGCCAAGAAAAGAACGAGGGAGGGGTGGTGAATGGGAGTGGAATATGTGGGGATGAAATGGGTGGGAGCCTTTGACTTTGGCTACCTCCCGTTGGTGTATGTATGTATGTAATAGCCTGTTGGCTGTATATAATGGTTTTTCTTTTCAGGAGGGCGAGTCTTCACTAGACAACCATGATGTAGCCTCATTTTGGATGGGGAGTGATCCAGATAATGAAGTTAAAACCAAGTATGTACCTTCTTATCTACGCCTTATTTCAGTGTCATATAGAATTTTTTTTTACCTTTTTGATTTATTTAATTTAATTTTTATTTATTTGTTTATTTTTTTCTGTGAACATAAATAATGGGGTTAAATTTCATGGGTGGGGCTAGCATGAATTATATGTGAAAAAAAGTTCCCATTTTGAGTTTTCCCAAATATCGGAGAATAGGATTATGATTTTAAAACATTAGTACATGGCATGTTATAATTATAAAGGACCTGCATATCATGTCACAGCCTTAAATGTTTAGGCATATCCACCCAGGATATAAAAAAAAAACAAAGCTCATAATAGTATTGCTATTTAATCCTAATTAAAATCCCAACATTCATTGGTAAATAAACTTAAAATGGGTAGGAGTAGTTTCAGTATTGGGGCAGATTGGTGTAGTTTTGTTATATTCCATTGGGGGTGGGGGGAAAATGAACTTGTTTTGAATTAAATACTTTGCTATTCTGTTTGTCCATACTGTGCTCCTACCCATTGTACAAGGGTCTAACAGTCTCACCTTTTACACTTGTCTGTTGTGAACATGTAGCTAGCTTCTAGACTAATGCTTATTTTAGATTCTGATTCTCTCAAAGCTTTCTGGAACAAAAGCTGTGCACTTTCAATTGGTTGTAAGTGCATTCAGTTTAAAAAGAGTCAATATATTTGGCCATATTGCCTAATCTGTAACTGTCTTGGTGCTTAAAGCCCGGGCCCAAGATTTACATCAAAACCAGCAGACTGGTTGGACCAGCTACAGTGGAAAGTGAACCCTATTTAGATGCCAAGTTATTCTGATGTTTTAAAACATATATTACTTTGCCCAGTAAGATTTTTTTTTTTTTTTTTAGAACATGTTATTAGTCACATTACACTGTTGATGGTTAATCTATTTTTTAGTCAAGAAAATAGAGAAAATATATAATTTTTTGTGATAAAAGAATTTAGAGATGAGTAGCATTGCTGGTCCAGACACTTGGTGATAAGAGCCTGGAAGCCAGTGTCATAAATGGCTGATCTTAGTAATTTCCACTTTTGTTTATGTCTCCTCCACATTTTTCATTAAGATTTGTGCCCATGAACATTCCAAAATTGGTTTTTCAAACATTGTGTGAGGAGGAAAAGTTTTGGTAAGTCACTATATGGGAATGCTGACTTTTTTAATATATTGATTTGTGTGCATATGTGTGCATATGTATATATATGGTGTATATAATCACATTATATGTCTGGATATTTGCATATGATGTATTTATATATATATATTATACACACAAACATGCATACATATAAGCTGTATGTTTATATACATACAAAAATGCAAATGCATACAATTTGTAAATGTTGGGTTTCTTTTGTATTTGAAGGCATTCTTGAGTTTTAAACAACATGAAAATGCTAATCAGTTTGTTCAAAGGGATACTGTGACCTCAAGGGAGTAATTCCACATGATTGTCAGAAAGGGTTCAGAATTTTTTTCCCTGAAATTATTTTCATTCTTTTTGTCTGTTATTTGTTCTTGGCTTTTTGCTTGAACTGTAGCTCTTTTTGTTATGTTTTGCTTCAAGTCTATAGCTGGTGCCAATGCATATGGCTGCCTTTATCACTGAGTATCCAGTAACACATAACAATAAGTTCTCAGAATAACCTTAAGTCGTTTCTCTCTTCTCTTTCTGTTTCTTTCAAATTTCTGAATTATTGTTTATCAGTGTAGTGGGCATGACTGGTTCAAGGCAAGACTACTATTTATTTTTATTTGCTTAAGAGTTTCGAGTGACACCAGCAATAAATTAACTATAATGTGACTAAAGTAATTTTCTAACCAGTTAGCAAAGTATAGGATTTTTTGGTTGATTTTTATTTTGTTATTGATATATTTATTCTAATTACCTCTTATTTTACTCTTTACTTCTGCAAGTAGATTATCAACTAATATGTAATGAATGCAGTATTAACAATGTTCATTTGATGAAACTAATTTGCCGAGCTGTATTGGAGTGTTAAATGTAGACCAGAGTTGGTTGAAGAGAATCAATAAAAGAAGCCATTAAAGTTTTTAGAAGACTACAGTATCAAAATAACAAAGTACATTTTGTGCCATTTTCACAGTCTCAAGCGTTTGATTGAAAGAATACCAAAACACAGGGCTATTGACCATGTGTACCCAAACTGCCAATCCTCTTGAAGGACTTGATTTATTGAGTATTGTGTAAATGGATCTACTGATGTTTGTGAACTTCAGAGCTGTATTTTGTAGATCTCATCATATCTATTTTCACCTACTGATATCTAGTGCTTGGAAAGGATGGATATTTACATTTGTAAAGGTTTGGTTGCCCTGTGTGTTCTTTAGGTTGTGTTATGAAACTGCAAATTATGGAATCCTTGTACTCCCTTTTTGTACAGACTTATATGTCATATGTTTAATCTTCACGACAGAGGGGTTTTCTTCAGCTGAATAAAATTGTGTGACAGAATAAGCTACATAAGACAATGATGTAGTGTTTAACTTTTGCTGGAGAGGAGCCATGACTGACACCAATAAGAATAAATGACAAATTTGCAAAATGCAGCAAAGGGTCATCAACAACATGTCAATGATATGATTTTTTATGATCTATACACACAATGTTAATGTGTA
Organism: Oratosquilla oratoria; assembly: GCF_046742065.1. NCBI lineage: Eukaryota > Metazoa > Arthropoda > Malacostraca > Stomatopoda > Squillidae > Oratosquilla > Oratosquilla oratoria. The sequence goes on along the minus strand of NC_134817.1, from coordinate 7,479,370 downwards.
TTTATATACCAAAGTCCCTTTCCCCATTTTAATGGCTTGGCCAATTCAGAGCACACACTCTGTTCATACACATTGAAGAACATTTAACACCCCTTCCATTTTGGTACCTTGATGATGAAGGAGTCATCCCTTTCTCCTACCACACTGTTCAGGTTGAAAGCAGTGCAGCTGTACACTGCTTACACGGCAGAACCCATCAACAAGTGCTGGTTATTCCCCAGTGTTGGCCATAATGAGATGATGATTACAACAGTGTGGTAGATATTGTGGAAGGGACACCATGTAGTCAAGTGAGACCTAAAATTTTAATAAGTGTAAGGTACACTCCACAGCTGAATGAAATAGATTGGTTTCAGGTAGAAATGAATTCCCAATGCAGTGAGACATAGCACTTACACAGTAGGGCCTAGTAGCTGGAGTTTGTTTACCTCCAATATTGATCTTGCATAGATACATACCATAAGGCCTTTTTTGCCTTGTAAGTCAGTTGGGCAAATAAAAAAATTTACTCGCCCATACTCATCCTACAACCATGCAGTCCCAATTGTTACCCTTCCTGTCTGAGTTCCTCATGGATAAGGAGTCATTCCTATGCCCCAACGCAGCATTGATATCCAAATTAGCTGTATGAAGTTGGTGTGTTTTGACTCCGCCTCTCCCCTACATAGGGGAGAAGGCCTTGTGTGTATACACATATGAAGAGTTCACATTCAGTAGTGGATAGGGTTCTTACCTCAAATTTGGAGACCCAAATTCGATCCCTAGGAAGTGCTAAGCAGTTGTGGAAGTTGTGGGTTCATCAAAGGTGCAGTGTACCAGTGTTACACTTCATTGTTGACACATTATCAGTATGACTGAGCTGATGACATTAGTTGTAGATTCTATTCACAACAAACAGAGCCATTGTAACTTGCTTGACGCTTCATGTGCACTTCACAATTTCATATGACCTTAGCAAAACAGATTAGTCAGATTAAGCTACCATGGTGAGATACAGAGGCTGTATCTTTGCCCAAGGGATAGGCTGGTAGTCCTGCAGTGGACCTTCTGTGTTGCATACTTTCACTTCATGAATATATTTATTATTCTAATTTGTTTGTTTATTTGTTTATTATTATTATTATTTTTTTTTTTTCCAAAAACAAGTTGATTGAAAATGTCTTCACATTTCATAATGAGGTATTTTGGCATACCACTAAAGTAAATTGGTTTGCTAGAATGCATTTTTGTACCTCTTGGTGCTGCTTCAGTGGCAGGTTGGTTATTGATTTTTTTTTACCAGGTTTGACTCCATTGGTTGAGGTAGGGTAACTCTTGAGATTTCTGATTGGTTGGCACCTTACTGGACTATGCTGTTGACAGATCTACTTCATATACATCAAAATATACCCCCTTCCCTTCTCAGTACCTTGTGGATGAAGGGTCATACCTGTTTACTTCCATATTGCTTAGGTTGAAGGGAATGCAGCAAGACACGTTGCCTCTACAGCAGGGTCAAACAGCCAGAGATGGTTTACCCCCCCCCCCCAACCACTTGACCCCCCCCTCCATCTCCTCCTCCTTATCCACTTGTCCTCATCTTCATCTTCCTTATGTGGTGGGTGGAGAGAGAAGAATGCCACCTTAAAAAGTGAAGAGGACTGAGGGAACTAGGAATTTCCCTCTTAGTGTTTTTCTTCAGTAAAGAGTCGAGGAAATATATGTATGTCTAGGTACATAGATATCACATGAACTTTTCTCCCAAATAAGGTGAATTGTTCAGTCAAGCCACACACCTACCACACATTCGTTCAAAACCCATTCACTGCCTCTCATATCAATACTTTATGTGTAAAAAGTCATATTATGTAGAATTTGTGGTAGTGTATTGGAATGCAGTTGGTAATCTTTCAAACCCTAGTAACTGTGAAACTGGCTTTTTGAGAATCAAACTTGATTCATCTATGGCGTAATGTCTCTAGTATGAGACCAAGCATTGTCAGTCAAAATGTACTGTGTCATTACCCACTGTGGCATAATGTTACAATGTGTTTATCACAAGAACTGCTTCTTTTCTGAACTTGTGCCACAAAAGACTCAGTTGATTTTCAAATAAGAGAAAATTAATTTTTGTCAGATGATTTTGCATGTTTTATTTTATTTATTTATTATTATTTATTTTAATTTTTTTTAAGAATGAGATTGTTATTTACTTTGTGACAAGTCTTCATTCGTTGAATGGGTTCAAAGTAACAAGGCCTATGATGTGACCAAGACATGCAGAGGCCAGAAATTTGTTTTTTGCTTTTACAAATTGTGTGTCATGTTTCTCTTTGTATGTAATTAAGATCTTCAGGTATTTCATAACTTTATTAAACACACACTCACACCAAAAAAAAGTATTTTGCTTAACTGCATATACTTCATTGTCACTTTAGTCTAGCCTGGACCCAGTCTTTGCCTCCTGCCCGAGGGGGGGACACAGCTGAAGGAGGAGCCAAGGGGGGACCAGACTACTCTCAACAGGACTATGAGGACCGAGACTATGCCAACCTGCCCCCACTCCATGTGTCCTACCCAAGTGATGGCAATTACACTCATTATTCGTCCAAAGAGAGGAATGGTGTGCACGAAGGCATTCGCAATAGTTACACACAGCATGACTTTATGAATAACGAGTACATAAGACGTGAGAGCAAAGGCGAGTACAATCTCATTGATGGCAACAATGGCCACATACAACAGGAGTTTCCCTCTGGTGAGACTGCACAACAGGACTTCACGAATAATGAGCAGTTCACTACGCTTCTCCATCCACCAGCAGGCTACCATGACCCCACGTGTACACGTGCTGATTGTCAGCGACCGAGCTGCTTAGTCCCAGACTATAGTGAAGAAATAGACACAACGAGCACAGACATTCCTTATAGTGTTTTGACTAATCATGATAATTCCGACAACGAATTGGATAGACAAAAGCGACACAATCACAATCATCACCATTCCCATGGTCGTTCAAGATCGAGGCACGGTAACAATAATAAACGACACAGAAATAGATCAAGAAGTGACTATGCCAACTACCATGGGACGGCCCTGACTGGCAACCCCCTAAGCTCCTCCTCGCGAGACCCCCTAGACACCCCCCCTTCTAGTGAGGGCTTATCCGACGCAATGAGGAGAGAGAAACGGCCTTTATCAGGCTCGGATGTACTGCGAATGTCCCCAAGGTATTTAGCAAGGACTTTGATCTATTGCGCTTCTATGTTATCATAAGGAATGTGTGTCAGTGGTACATATTCTTTTTAATTCACTGCATTCAGTTAATGTTCCTTTGGACTACTCACTGCTGGTGTTTTGATTGAACTTTTAGATCTAAGTGTTCTTTTCATTTCTATTTTTTTTTTTTTTTTTTTTTCCTTTCTTTTTTTTTTCTTTCTTTTTTTTCCATTCATGTCTCTTAAATATTGTATAACAATCAATTAAATAATCAATTTATTGGGTTTATTACAACAGAATTAAGAAGTATCTTAAAACCATACGAGTTGTCCAAACATTTTTTTTTTTTCCGTTGCCACTGCAAGTGTCTTCTGTGCATCTTTTGAGATAAATTTGAAGAGCTTCCTTTTTAATGTTATCTAATGAATTTGCATTACGAAAGCTTAATTTGGGAGTATGTAATTTTGCCTGATCTTTAGTCATACTGTACTACACTACATTGATGTTATGTTCATCCCCTTGACCAATATTGTATGTATATATTTAATGAATGATGCAAGCCTGGCTTTTCTTGAAAGTTTGAGTGATCAGAACAAGCTTCAGTTTTCCCAGCTTCTTTGATTTCCCTTGCTCACACTGTCCCTTAGGCAAACTGTGGGAGATGCTTCTAGTGAAGAAGTAGATGATTGTTGAAATATTTTTTTATATATGCCTTGCAGTAGATGATTTAAACAGTGTTTGTTTTGCAGTAGAGTGCTTGTCCCTGTGAAGTTTAGTAGTTGATTTGATAACAATTTTATGTTAATAGTAAGACTAAAAGGCAAATATTGTGCTGTGACCCCAGTAAAAAGCATATCTGTAGATATACACGTGACAGTGTCGAAAAAGTGGTTAATTGGTTGAGGGCTGATGTTTAATGTCTGTTGAGTTATTTATTTTGTTTTTTTTATATATATTTGTTTATTCATTCATTTGTTTTTATATTTTTGCTCTGGTATGAAATAATTTATGACTCATGAATTGATTTTCAGGCAAAAAAATGTTCATGCGGGTGGGATAGAAAGGATGGGGGTAAACATACTTCCTTCAGCAGTTACAATACTTACAAATTGTACTTACTTGGCTGTTATGATGTAGCAGCCAGGAGAGATTGCAAATGGGTTTCAAAATATTGATACTTTGTTCTATTCAGGATGTTAATGCTCTTTGGCGGGGCCAACTCCCAGTGCAATATGAAAGGTTGTGAGATTCTATTGTCTTGACAATCCTTTCCACCAGTTCCTTGATACCAGTGCCTGTACCACTACTCACAGGTTGCATTTACTTACCCTTGACAGGAGCCTATTGCAGTATATTGACGAAGAATTACGTATGAGGTACGGACCCTCTCCGTATATCCTATGTATAATATATTAACTGTTGTATATGTAATGAATGACTAACCCTTTCCCCCTCTTTCTCCACTGTTCAATTAACATATCACTTATCACCTTGTAGACTTATTAACAGCTTGCTGATATGCATGATAATTGTATTGTGCACCTAAGCTACAGCTATATTACACAAATGTTCATGACATCCCAGAATACAGTACATAGAAATATACATGTTCTTGGATTTTCTAAGAATACCACTTGCCAGAAAGTTAAGTAATCATTTAAATCAGAAATAAGGTATGCATTTCATCTTGTAAATAGAAAACTTTCTCAATCTCATTTCTGTACTCCTTTGATGGGGGTTGATTAATGCTTTATCAATTATGAAATCTAGATATTGTTGGCTCTTCCTTTCTTTCATACTTTTCCAAGACTTCTGCCAACATTTTTGCTTGCAACCTGGACGTTTGGATCACAAAAGGCACTTAAAAATGGTTCTTGTATTTCTGTTACAAGAAGTAGTTGAACATGGCGATGTAGTTATTTATATTCATTTATTATGTACTTGTCAGTGTTGCAGCTTTTTTGTTATGACAGTGGTTTTTCAAAAATTAGCCAGGTTCCAAGCTTGCTTTTTCACTGTACTTTGACCTTGTTCAAACAGACACTGGTTTGCTTGGGATAAGGTGTGGTCACCGTTATCGCGGTTTGTACATGAGCGCGTACATAGAAGGTAGTATGTTGGATGTGTGCTGGTTGCAGGGATTCCAATATACTAATCCGTTAATTGCATGGTCTTGTCTTTTGGTTCATATTAACGTGATAGCAATTACTTTTATTTTGTTTTTTTTATTTTCTTGTTGTTTTGTGTGTATTGTTTGGATGAGTTTGTTTACCCATTTTTAGAGATTCTTGGTTATTATTATGTTTACCTCATGCAAACAACACATGCATTTTAACGTGAACAAGCTTCCATAGATTTGCTTTCATCACTAAAGAGAGTATAGGCTTGCTTTTGTTAATCATAGGCATATATATTCTTTGCGTGAATTGAGTGCCTATACTTTGGTTCATGTGTTGGAATAGAGAAGGAAGTGTGATTTAGTACTGTTTACAAAAGTAGGTTGCATTAAAAGTAGGTGTAGTGTGAAAGATTGTTAATGCATTAAATTTTTCAAAATATAATACACACTGTAAATTAAACAACTATTCTTAGTGAAGCTTTGCTTATGATAGTATTGATAAATAAGTTTTCAAGGCAAATAAGTATAATATACATTTGATTTCTATTTAATAGGCAGACACAGACACGAACCAGAAAGAGGGAATTAAGGATATTAAATCTAAAGTTGGTTAAGATTTGTAATTTCATGTGAAAGAAATGGTTTATATTAAAAAGCTTCTGTATATAAACACACACACACATGCACACAAATACACACACATACTCACACATACACAATTTTCTGTACAGATGCATAGACCAGTGGAATGGTTCTGAGAAATCTATATATATAATCATGAAATAACTCGCCGATTCACCCATTTTGAGGGATATATCATATGCGTAAGAAAAGTGGCTTGGCACTCACCAAAACAGCCTTGCAAATAATCACTTAAGAGCTACATATGGATATTTTGGTTGAAGGTAACAATTTGATAAAATGTTAATTGTAGTCAGATTACCTGGAAAAAGAAGGTGGCTATATCTTCTCACAACTTGTTACAGTTGCTCTTGGTTGGGAGGACGCAAATAAGGTTTAGGCAAAGTTCACCATGGTTGGTAGAGGGGGAATGATTGGACATACAGTGAGACCTCTCATTAACAGACATTAATTAGCTGTGTTTTGGAGTGGTTTTTGGGTGGCATAGTGCCTGCACGCACTAAACAACAGCACCGAAAACACAGCGAAAATGCCGCAAACAGCTAATTAACGTCCGTTAATGAGAGGTCTCACTACATCTATATCCATCCAGGTTATTTGATTTTGTCTATAACTCTTCCACAATATAATGCAAGAAGCAACAGTACACCACTAACAAATCTGTGAGTTTTGTAGTGGCTGCAGTGTACTGGAGTGGCTAAGTACCATTCCTGGTCACTTGTGCATCAGAATGTGCTTTTCCCAGTTCCTGTCATCTTTGTAAAGCACATACTTCAGCTTTACATCCTCCTCGGCAGGGTATTTATTGAAGGAAAATAACGTGTTGTTTTTATTTTCATGGTCCAACAAGACCGGATCATGTTCAGAGGTATTCTGAAGATAAATTAATTAATCAATCAATCAATCTGTTTAATCAACTCAGGAGTGAATCATCTCCCAAACTACTTACAACACTTGCATAAACTGGGTATTAGACAGACTTGTCAGTCAGTGTCATTAAGGAAAGTCCATTGCCAACACTAAGGTCACTGACCATCTCCCTCTTGATGTTGCTGTAATTCTTGCATAATTGTTGAAGGCCCTGCTTGTAACCCTCATGTCAATGCAGAGGAAGGTGAGTTTGCTTGGACTAAAGGTCTGAATCAAGAGCAGAGGTTAAACATTTAGAGACTTACTGGGTGTCATCATCCAGTCTGTCACATACCTTGGTAGTGTAGTGCATAAGAGTGGTGGGTCATATCAGGAAGTCCTTCAAAGGATTGGCATGATTTCATGATGTTATGGACTTGCTTGACCACAGTAAATGACTTTGCTTATATTCAAACAGGACAAAGATCCAATTTTTCAAATTGCTTGTGCTCCCAGTCTAGCTGTGTGGCTGAGACACGGCATGGTATGCTGAATTGAAGAGACGTCTTTCTTTGGTACCAAATGCCCTCAGATAATCATTGAGTATTGCAGGAATGACTATGTATGGCACTATAGACTGCTTTGTAAGATTCAGTCTAGGCCTGTATATAGCATACTTCCCTAATGTTGATTCCACTCATTGGGTTGCTTTCACAAGACAGAATATGAAGGAGACATCCATAGAACTTACAGGTGGGCAAGTCAGCTGACCCTACCAAGTGCTGTTTAGAATGGCTAGGGTAGCTGCATGGGAGCCTGCTTGGAGAAATCAATGGAAAACCTGTTGGGAATTGCAACAGTGTATGACTGAACCTGTACACACCTGGGTATTTGCATCTAATTGATTATGAGTTGGTCAGTCCATTGCCATCATTCTCTCCAGCATTTATCTCGCACAACCACAACATGGAGACATCCATTATTAGTCCTAGGGAAATGACTGCAAAATAGATACATACATATACCAACTGCTTCTTCCTCCTTACAAGGGAGGTAGCCAAAGTCAAAGGCATAATTCCACTCCCACCCATTTCATCCCCACATTTTCCACTCCCATTCACCAACCCTCCCTCCATCTTTTCTTGGCTCCTCCTGGATGATGGGTCATCCCTGCATCTCCCCCACTGCCCTGGGTCAGAAGCAATGTAACAAGACACAGCACATCCACATCAAGGCCATTACATTTAATCAGCAACCCCCTTCTCTGTCTCCTTGTGCAGAAAACAAGATGGGGAGAAATCCCTTCGGGCTGCATCAAAATATCATTCATACATACTTCCTCACCCCCCATCCTCTACCCACTCCACCTTATGCATCACAGTATCATCCATACATGACCATTCTCCTGTCACCCCTATCTTCTGTCTTCTCCCTTCCTTCCTCAACAGGCATTCCCCACTTTTCTGATGTCTCTTTTACCCCATCCATCCATCTCATCCTTGGTTGCCCCCTCATGTTCACTCCTTCTACCTCTGCCTTTCACACCTCTTTTACTAATCTTTCTTCACTCATTCTTTCCATGTGTCCAAACCATTCCAATACTCTTTCATCAGCCCTATCTCCCAATGCCTTTTCTACCCCTTCTCTCCTCCTCACCTCATTTCTCACTATCCAGTCTAGTAACCCCTACCATATTTCTAAGGCATTTCATCTCAAACACATTTGAACTCTTTCTCTCTTCCTCTCTTATGTTCCATGTATCTGCCCCATACAGTGCTGTCAGCACAGTCACCCCATAATACAATCTCCTCTTAACATCCATTCCCAAATATCTTTCTCATTACACTTGATTCTCTCAATCTACATTCTACCTCTACCTCCACTCCTCCCTTTCCAAACACATTTGCACCCAAGTATCTAAGGCTATCCACTTCCTCCAGTCTCTCTCCCTTAATACTCACTTCCAGTTTGCTGCCATCCTCTCCCATTGTACATCTCGTCACCTTACTTTTACCCACATTTATCTTCAACTTCCGTCTTTCACACACCTTCCCATATTCCATCACTAACTTCCTTAATCCCTCCTCTGATCCTACCACAAACACAGTATTGTCAGGAAACAACTAGCTTATCTCCCATTTTTCTCCGTTTTCTTTAACCATTTCCAATCCCTTTGCATTTACCTCTCACACCTCCCCATCCATGTATAAATTGAACAGCCAAGGTGACGTAACACATCCCGGGCAAAGTCCTACCTTTACTTCAAACCATTCACTCTCTCCATTTCTAAACACAGGCTCTACTACTCTTGTAAAAACTGTTGACTGCTCTTAACCCCTTCCATACAATGATGCCTATGTAGGCATCATGAGGCATGAGTGGGTATACAAGGATGCCGGCGTTGGCGTCTTGATTATATTTATTTTGTAGTTGTAGCTGAGTTACCCCCGAATTCTGTGAACAGGTTTGATCCCAGTTTCTGTGTTTATTATTACTCAGAGTGAAAGAGAATGAGTAATACTGCAGTGACTTTATATTTTATAATGCGAGTAGTGTTATGCATTGCATGTTAGGCATCTGATGCTGTACACAAGAATTTGACTCGTATCAAAGAGGTTAACAGCATTCCTCATATCCCTTATATGTGCAATACCTCCTACAGTGCCTTCCTGTCTACCCTATCAAGTATTTTCCAAATCCATAGAGGCAAAAAAAAAAAAAAAAGCCTTCTCACATATCTGCCTTACCACAAAAATCTGATCCACGCAACCTCCACCACACTATTCTTCACCATTTACTCCCTCTGGAAAAAAAAAGCTGTTTGTATGCTGGGATAAATACAAGCACTTGCAAACCTGTGAAGGTATAATGGCATTTTATACATTCAAAGAGTAACCAGTGGTTAGGTTTTGAATGAATGTAAATGAAGGGGGATTAGATGTTATGAGATTGTTCTTGTAGAACATGCTAGTCCTTGTTAGGTGAGCATATAGTATGATATGGATTGGGAAGAGTAGAAAAAGAATGTGAACAATCTATTGATTTGAGTAGCAACTAGCATGGCCATTCTTTCTTTTGGTGTTTTCTAGACAAATCCCTCCAGCTTTTGTTGTGGGATGTTTGTGAAAAATATACTGGTAAAATGGTCCTCTTTGAATCAGTATTGTTAGGGAAAGTGGATAAATTAGTTACATTTTTTCTGAGAGAAGCAAGTAAGTACCTTGGTGGATTAAAAGGTGTAATGAGAAATAGACATCTGGGAATGGATGCTAAGAGGAGGTTATATGAAGGAGTGATTGTGCCAACAGCAATGTACGGGGCAGAAACATGGAACATGAGAGAGGAAGAGAGAAGGAGTTTGAATGTGTTTGAGATGAAATGTCTGAGAAGTATGATAGGGGTTACTAGGCTAGATAGAATGAGAAATGAGGAGGTGAGGAGGAGAACAGGGGTGGAAAAGGAGCTGGAAGATAGGGTTGATGAAAGAGTATTAGGATGGTTTGGACACATGGAAAGAATGAGTGAAGAAAGATTAGTGAAAGAAGTGTGGAAGGCAGGGGTGGATAGAGTGAACATGAGTGAGGAAGTATGTATGAGAAAAAAATTGACGCAGTCGCCGAATTTATGAAGCAGCCTTGCTGTGGATGTGCTGTGTCTTGCGACACTGCAAATGAAATGGGTGGGAGTGATTTCTATGGTGTAAGGGGGAAAAAGTCTTTGATGTATGTATGTACTAATCTTAACATCAGTGTGGATATGGTTGATAGTAAGTAGATTGATCTATAAGAGGTTGAGTTTTCTGATGGTTTATTAGGTTTTACATACATATACTGAAATCTTTTTTCCCCCTTACAAAGGCATAAAAACCATTCACTGGGTCAGAAGCAGTGTCGCAAGACACAGCACATCCACAGCAGGAGTGGTTGAAAGCATCACTCGACTTTTATCGCATTTTGGCTAAGATAGATGTTTGAGATCTTATGTGAGCAATCTGGTTTTTTTTTTTTTTTTTTTTTTTTTTTTTTTCCTCTCTCTCTCTCTCTCTCTCTCTTTGTTGCCCTTTCTAAATATTAGAGAATTAGAGGGAGGGGCACATATGGCTAGTTTCATTTTATTTATATCTCTTTGGTTATTTTCCTCTTTTCTGGATTGTGGGTTTGAAACTGTTGGAGAAGTTGTTGTTGTTTCCTAGACTGTCTGTTCAAGCTGTCCCATCTCCCCAAGGAATGTTAATGATTTTGTGTTGCTATTTTGGTGATGATTTTTCCTTGGGTCATTCTAACCGCGTCATGGGTAGGGGTAGGCTCATTTTATAGTGTTTAATGGTCATTATATTTCTCCACATCCTCTTATTTGTTTTCCCATCTATTGTAAATGTGTATGTTTTCCAGTTTCCTTTCTTTTTTCTTATTAGTTTTGTGATATGTGATTAGTTGTAAATATATATATATATATATATATATACACATATACCAAGGGCTTTTTCCCCTTACAAGGGAGGTAGCCAAATTCAAAAGGCATAAATCCACTCCCACCCATTTCATCCCCACACATTCCACTCCCATTTGCCACCCATCCTTCCCTCTTTTCTTGGCTCCTCCTGGATGACAGGTCATTCCTGTATCTTACCCATTGCCTTGGTTCAGAAGCAGTGCAGCAAGACATGACACATTTAATGCAAGGCCACTGTTTAACCACTTCAGCATCGGTTGCCATATGTTATTCGCATCACACTACTTGCATTATAAAATATAAAGTCACTGCTGTATTACTCATTCTCTTTTGCTCTGAGTAATAATAAACACAGAAAACATGATCAAAGCAGCTCATAGAATCTGGGGATAACTCATGTTCAACTACAAATGAAATATATAATAAAGATGCCGACACTGACATCCTACCTACTCGTGCTTCATGACACCTACATAGGCGTCATTGTACCAAAGTGGTTAATTTTTAGTTGTAGCATTTCTTTATTTTCCAGTTAGTATTTGGGGGTTCTATTAAATTCCACACTACAAAGCCCACTGTGAGGGGCACTGTCCTAGCCTTCCGATGGGAGGAGTTTGTGACGTTAAACCATAAAAAAATAAAAATCTTCCTGAAGCTTTGTTGGAATGTATCTCTTACTGGCCCATTAAATGGGCATTGCTCTGTTGAAGGATAAGAAGTTGTTTCTGGGAAAGGGCTTTTAAGTTCTTTTCTATTCTGTGTATAGATTATGAATGTTTTCTTGTATGCAGGTTTTATTTTTTCTTCTAGTTTTGTGGTGATCTTTATTAGAAAATGGTCTGAGGAGAGGTTGTGTATGCTTATATTTGTGTCTGGAGGGAGGATGACCATACAATTATGTCAGGGAAATTTGTTTGTTGGTTATGTTGAGAAGGTTGTCTGGTGGGGTGGTTACTTGAATTCCATGTTTAGGACAAGGAGTTCTAGTATTTTTGTTTTTTCCCTTTTTCCTCTGTTATTTATGTGTTTAGCCATACTAGGTGGTTTGCATTCATGTCACCTACCAGTATGTGGTTTGTTAATGAATTAAAAGGTTGGAGATGAGGGATGTAACCTCAAGGGACTGATGTGTTGGGTGGTTACAAATGTTTGTGATATAAATTTTCTTTAAGTTTCAATTGTGATCATTTCATTTATAGTGCCTGTTAGTCTGTTTAGTTTCTTGTGCTTTAGTACAGAAGGGTATGCTGTTGTGTATAAATGTTATGAGCGCTCTTTTGTGTTGAGTACTGTCCTGCCTAATTGTTAAGTATTATTTGAATATGGTTAGAGCAGATTATGGTGGTAGTTTAGTTTCCTGTATTAGTGGTGCGTGTATGTTGTATTTATGTAGGAATTGAAGCAGCTTTGTGTGTATCACTGTTAATGTTTATTTGTAGTATGTTTAGAGTTAGTTTTAGGTGTATGTGTTAATGTATGGTGGCTGCTGCACCAGTTCTTTGTGTGGGGATTGTGTTGGCAAGTGTAGTGCATGTGAGGTTACCCATGTGTAGCATGTGTTGCACATTATGGATGTGTGAGAAATTTATAGGTTTTGTGCATACAGGATATATGCATGGGCCTGAGTTGGTTTTCATGTCTGGCTAGAAAGAGGAAAAGAGGATATGGGAGGGTAGCTGGCAGAGTGAAAAAAGAATATATATATATATATATATAACACGTAAGCAGAGTAGGAAACACAGGAGTCTTAGTCTTGAGTTTATTCCTGACTAGTTTTGCAGGTATGCTTTTTCAAAACTAGTCAGGAATAAACTTAAGATTAAGACTCCTGTGTTTCCTACTCTGCTTATGTCAACCTGTCAGAATGTCTCAACATATATATATATATATGTATATATATATATATATATATGTATGTATATATGTATGTATGGGTAGATAGGTTGATAGGAAGTGGTTGATAACATACAGTGAGTTTCTTAGTCTGATCCGGAGGCCCTTAGCTGGTCCCTTGGGACTGCACTGCTTTGTGGAGGTCGGGGATTTGCAGCCAAGTGTCATTAAATCTTCTCTGGGGATAATATCCATTGGTTCTTTGTCTTCTTCAAGTTGGTAGTTTGTAGGTATGTTGTAGAAGTATCATTGTGGTAAGATGGAAGGGGAATATTTACCAGCAAGAATAGAAACATGAGGTAATAGACTTCTATTTAGCACTGATCAACATAATGACACAGTGAGTAAAGAATAGAAGAGTGAGGAGATGACACATCAATCAGATGAAATGTCCTGAAGCTAAAGAACCAGATGTTATTGAATCAATGAAATATATGCATCCCGTGCGAGATTTTTATTATTATTATTTTATTTTATTTTTATTTGATTTATTTTATTATTATTATTGTACTCTATTTTATTTATTTATTTACTTTTTTATTTATTTATTTATTTATTTATTTTTTCCATATGACTATAGAAAGTGCAGAAATCGGAGATAAACCTTATAGACAAGAAATATATTTTGGAGAGGCAAAATTCATAGAATTGAAGAATTTCATCAATGAAACAGTAGGAGGTAATTCAGAGAGAAGATATACTGAAGGGATCCCAAATTGGATAATCTAAAACTGCAAAGACCATGTGGTTAGGCTTCATAAGCTAATTGTATGTCCAATGGAAGAAGGGAAGTTGCAGAGAATAGAAAAGGACAAATGTGGTCCCAATACATAAAGTAGGAAATGAGGAAGCCTCTTAAATTACAAATCAGTGCATTTGACAAGCATAATTGTTAAAATGTGTCAAAGAATTGTGTTAGACGAATGGACAAAATGTATGGTAGGGGAAGATTTTGTCTGGTAACCAATTTGTATTCAGAAAAGGAAGGTCATTTACTTTAAACCTCTTAAGTTTATATTCAAGAGCGCTTGATGTGCTACTATAAAGAGATGGGTAGGTGGACTGAGTATACTCAGATCTAGAGAAAGCTTTCAATAAGGATTCTCCCTTGACCAGCGTGGCCAAGTAGCAGCCGTCTCTGCTAGGAATAGGAAAGGTATAGGAGGACCCAAACCCACAACCAGGATGATGCGAGACCCACATGCTTATGATTATACTACCAGCATCCAGGAGGTGCCAAGATAAGAGGGAGGGAGGAGGGTGGAGGGGAGTGGAATATATAGGAAATGGAATGGGTAGGAGTGGTGTCTATGCCTTTTTCTTTTTGGCTACCCTCCGTGTAGGGGGGGAAAAAGCCTTTGGTATATGTATGTATGTACCAGCACCAGTGTGGGATAGAATTAATACCAGAGGACTTTGAAAGTAACTTGAAAGACGATGATTTTCGTACAGAGATTGATTCACAGAACAATATGAAAGAAGAAACATTACAGTCAGGAAATAAGCAAATTCTGTACCCATCTCCTTCCTTCTCTCTCTCTCTCTCTCTTTCTCTCTCTCTCTCTCTCTCGTCTCTGTCTCTCTCCTCTCTCTCTCTGTCTCTCTCCTCTCTCTCTCTCTCTGTCTCTGTCTCTCTCCTCTCTCTCTCTGTCTCTCTCCTCTTTCCTCTTTCCCTCTCTCTGTCTCTCTCCTCTTTCTCTCTCTCTCTCCTCTCTCTCTCTCTCTCCTCTCTCTCTCTCTCTCCTCTCTCTCTGTCTCCTCTTTCCCTCTCTGTCTCTCTCCTCTTTCCCTCTCTCTCTCTCTCCTCTTTCCCTCTCTCTCCCTCTCCTCTTTCCCTCTCTCTCCCTCTCCTCTTTCCCCCTCTTTCCCTCTCCTCTCTCCTCTCTCTCCCTCTCCTCTCTCTCCCTCTCCCTCTCCTCTCTCTCCCTCTCTCTCCTCTCTCTCTCTCTCTCTCTCTCTCTCTCTCTCTCTCTCTCAGGAAATAAGCAAATTCTCTACCCCTCTCCTTCCTTCTCTCTCTCTCTCTCTCTCTCTCTCTCTCTCTCTCTCCTCTTTCCCTCTCTCTCTCTCTCTCACACACACATGCACAAGCACACATGGGATGTTGACTGCTTTATTTTGTGTAGTCAGTATTATTTTATGGATTTTAGGAATGGCCATGCAGACCAGAGTTCAAGCAGCATTCTTTTTGATTAGAGACTTATCTTAAAAAATATGAATAAATGAAAAAATCCTTTCTCTCACTCACAATTTCCTCTATTTCTCTCTCTCTCTCTCTCTCTCTCTCTCTCTCTCTCTCTCTCTCTCTCTCTCACTGATTCATTCCTCATTTCAAAATAGAGCATTAATATTCACATATTTATGCACAGTGCACCAGGTAGAGGTAAATGCTTACCATTCTCTCGTTGCCATATAGATCGATGCACCAATGAAAGCTCATTCTTATTCATTTCACTCTCTTGTGTTTTGTAGAATCCTTTTCTTATCTTTGCACCACAATTCTCGCAGTGATGATTTTGCTGTCATATTTATTTACTTTTTATAATGAGGATCTTTGACATATAATTCCTTTAGTTTTGAGTAAGGCACTTTAGGTCATAGAACCCAATTTTCCATAAAAAATGTAGTTCTTAAAAACTGATCAAACACTTACATATTGCTCCTGAAGTAATGCCCATCATGTTGGTATGCTTTTATTGTAGATTGGTTTTATTTCTTTGATTTATTGGCATTTTGAAATCTTACTGTTACTCTGAAATATTTGGTGAATACTTTCATCATGGTGGCATATTTCTAGAGTTTGTGTTGGAAATATAAATTTTTGTTAATTTGAGTGTTGTTCTTGCCAGAAAGGGATTCAGTTGTCAGGATCTCTTTCACAAAGGGCACTACATAACTGAGTGAAATTGTATTTCATTGATGAGAAGAAAGAGGACAAAGAATGCTGCCTTGTTGAAAGGACAAGTCAATGATTTTTTCTTTTTTCTTTTCTATTCATTATGATTGATTTCTTTTTAATTTTGTAATTGATTTATCTTGTTAATATTATAGTTTTGTGATTATGATCAACCTTGTTGCCTTGGCTCCTTCTCTACAGTTTTGTTCCCAATGCTAAATATAGCTGTTGGCCATTATTCCAGATCAGTAAAATACATCATTGTATCAGGGAACTTTATAGCCATTGTCGATGAATAGAAATGTCTGACACTAACCAGAATGAAATATGTAAAGGACAAATTTGTACAGAAGGGCTTAAGCTGGATAAGTTGAAATTGTTTGTGTGCTGCATATTAGTTCAAGGTAATCCCTGTCTTAATTGAGTTTGGATGTTTTTATAAATTAACCTTTTTTTTTGTGTTTGATGTTTCTTGAATTTGTTTCACTTGCCATGTTTGGCTTTATGCTTGATGTCTTTAGAATAGTCAAAGCAATAAACAATAAGATTTGTGATGTTTTGCCCAGAACGTGGAGCACTGATTTAAACATGATTGATTAATGCGCATCAGGTTTTCGTGTTGTGGATATTTTCAGCTGAAATTTTGACCATGGGCTCCGTATAGATTGAAAATAGGAAATGTATAATTTTTTCTTAGCAGTTACAGTATCTGCTCAAATTTTAACTCTGTTCATTGACAAGTTTTGGATTTTGATAATTGAAATTATGTATGAAAATATAGTCGGTATCATTTAAGAAATAATTAGGTTATATTAGTGTTTATGCTTAGAATGACAACGTCCTTGTATTTAGCATATATTGCGATTTTTCTGGAAAGCATTTTTATGCATAGAGAATCTATTTTATTTACTCAACAACTCTATTGGTGTAATGTTGGATCAACACATGCATGGTTTCTAACATACCCATAGATAATAATTTACAGTTTCAATTTTATCAATAATCATACATAAACATTTCTAAAGTCATGGATCATGTGTGTCTAAACTAATTGATATGTATTAGTTTGGTATTGTACCACAAATTTTGTTTATGCTCGCAACCTGTAGGTAGTGTCCCATCCCTGGCGATTCTAGTCTCATGTTTTTCATTATGGTTTCTTGAGGGCTGCGGGTCTCTTGCAACAGAGAACTGGGCAAATGAGTGATTGACTGATTGATTTATTGATTATTATGGATGGAGAGAAGATTTAACAGTGTCATTTTTATCTCCAGAGGCGTAACTGTACAAGTGTTCATATTCATGTTTGTGTTTATTATATGGACAAGTGATACATATTACACATATATACAACTGTGTATGGAAGTCCTCATCATGTGGAGAAATACACAAGTTTTGAAAAATGTAATTCTTACATGTTCATTAGATGAGTTTTTTGAGGGGAGGGGGGAGGTTAGGAGAGTAGATTTTCTGAAAGTGAATCATAAGAATAAAGGAGTGAGTAAATGTCTGGGTGGAATGAAAAGTATTATAGGGATTTCATGATGAAAGCAAAAAGTAGGTTGTATAAATGAGTGATTGTATCCCATAGTGCTGTATGTAGCAGAGATTTGAAATATGTAGGAGGCAGAAAGGAAGTATGAATGTTATTGAGATGAAATGCTGAAAAGAATGACAGGTATTTTAAGAATGATGGAGCAGTGGGGACCAGCTCTGGCTGTCAGACCCAGCTGTGGAAAAACTATGCTTTGTAGATGTGTCTTGTTAGAACTATAAGTCAGTAAAGCTATGATTAGATCAAATTAATTAAAATGCCACTGTTGACTTGTAAACAAAAACAGTGCAGATATATTTATGCTAAGGTAATTACTCAGTTTAGGAAAATTAGAGCTGAGTATTTTGAAATTATAAGGCTATATATACTGCAACAAGTAATTGAAGAGAAAATATTTTTTTGTAAAAATCTATACAAAAAAGAGAGTGACTGAACTCCAAGTAAAACACTCAGTTCCCCTCATGTTTTGGATAATATGATACTGTTCCATTAGTAGTGTTTCCAAAGAACCAGTATGTGAATTGACACAACTACTTTAAACTACTTTACAAGCACCTGATGATTTAGAATAGTGTTGTACAAACAATTTCATGCAAGTCATTTCTCGTTACCACATTCCAAGGTCAGTAGTTTGTTGGCTTAACGTGTGTTAAATGATTTTTGATTGACCTGGCAATTCTAAATTGAAAGCTTGCAGGTTTTAAGGAAGTGTTAAATGAGGAAGGACATAAGTTTGTTATCATACTTGGAGGCTACCATTAGATATAAGTGGAACATTATCTGCTGAAATGTTCCATAAATATGGCAGGTTATTTTTTGAGTGCCTGGAAGAACTTTGTAGGGACAGAAGAATAACAAAGTATAGAAGTGGTGATAAGTAGATTTTCCTTCCCTGTATTTGTGTGGAGTCAGGGCACATAGGAACTGAGTGATGTACTGATACATTCCATAGTTGAGTATTGTATATGCATGTGCATAAAAAAATTATAAAAGAAAACATAGAAGAGGCTCAGAGAGGTTTTAGACAAAGTATGGGATATGTGGACTGGATGTTTAAGGGCAGTGAGGAATGTGTATGAAGGTAGAGAGATAATGGCAACAGTTGCAGAATTGACCAACAAGTCACACAGAGAAGATATTTTGTGCTGCTGTTGTCTGATTAGGGTGAAAGTAAGGCAGTGTGAGATGAGGTGCTCAGGGTCTTCTCTACAGTGATTGTTATCTGAGGTAGTTCAAGTCTGTGGTTGGGCATATTATTTGTTGGCATTAGTTCAGTACAGGTTGATGACCTAAGTGTAGTTGTAGCAGTATGATTTGTATGCACTGTATATTGTACAGTACATTTAGTCCTTGTTTCAGGTCATAGTTATATTCTTAAAAACAGCAACATTGTATGGCAGAAGATGGTGATATTACTCTGTTCATGCAATGATGGCAGAAATATGTTAGATGATTATTTGGTGCATGGTTGAAATGTTTATACTTTTTTCATAAAGTTTGTAGCTACTTCATTATGTACAGTCCATTAATGCCTTACATAATGCTATAGTTACTCTTGAAAACCACAGTATTGTTCAAAATGACATTGTATGTCAGGAGAAAGAGTGAAGCCACCATGACTCATGGAGAAGAAAGGGAAGCTACATGTGAGAAAGTGTTGACAGAAATGCATAAGCTAACTACTTGGTGTGTGGTTTAGATATGTCATTTATTTTTGTATTATTATCTTCCTGAAGCTCTGTATCTTGTGTTTAGTTTATTAAGACCTTGCATAGCATCATGAATTTGTTCTTGGAAACCACACAACATTGTTTGGAATGACATACACTAGAAGAAACCGGTTCTTACAACTGTCAGTAAGAAGAGTGAATGAAGTGACGTGCATGTTTACTCATGCACTGTTGCCACATATGCATTAGCCGATTACTTTGTGCATGGTCAGTAATTTTCAGTTATTTTGCAGAAGCTTTTTTATGCATCTACAAGATCTTTGTATGTTGAGAGTCCAATTATAAAGGAATGCCTGTTTGTGTATACTGTATAAGTAAGATTGTAATAACAGTAGATATAGATTGTTTGAAAGGATGTAGTTTGAGGAAACTACACAATATTTCTTAAGAAAAAAAGAATTACTGGGAGAAGGTGTGTGTAGAAGAAAGAACAGACATTGCCTGCTGAAATGATATGGGCTTGTGAAGAGAGTGGAAGGAAACGGACTAGTCAGAAGAGTGTATGAAGCACTAGTGAAAGGTAGGAGATACAATAAACTATAAAAGGGAAAGAAGAAGAGTGTGAAAGTTGGGGAAAAATTTGGAGAATCATATATGCTGATGCATGAAGGGAGATAATGGAAGAGAGAAAATGGGGGGAGTAGAAGGAATGGAAATCGAGACAGGAAGGAGTTACAGCTTTAATGGTGAAAAATTAAGGTGGAGGGAAGTTTATTATGTTTTAGTCTTAGACTTTTCAAAGAGGATTGCGGAAGCTGACCCCACCCTTCCCCCTTTCCTTTTAGTTTTGAGGATATTATAAACTTATCAGTGATGGACAGCTAGGGGAGAATTTTATTGTGAATAAATAAAAACAAAAGGAATGTGTATCCAACACAACCAGTAGACATACATTTCTCACCATACATACATACCTTACCTAACAATATTAAACCAATGTAGAGAGATACAAAGGCTGTATTGGACCCTAGCGTTGGTTTTGCAGTGGACCATTAATGGGCAAAATTGAATGTCTTATATGTGGATGTGTTAGGTCTTCCCTGTGGTGGTCATAGAGAAACTATGCTCATAGCATCCTGTCTTATTCTTCAGTTATCATGTCATATATGATTCCAGCTTGTACTGTATCATCTCTTATATTTTGGATTTTTTTTAGCATTTGTTTGGGAAATTTTGTTTTCTCATCAATCAGCCTTAACAATGTTATGTGGGAGTGACAGTGAAAGAGTAGATTACTAAGTATCTATTTTATTCAGTAATTGATGCCCAGTGGCACGTGGGAAGGCTGAAAGTAATCTGTCATTATGGGCACCGACAAAGCGTCTTCAGTTACATAGGGCATGTGACATCCTTGAGTGTTAACCTAGGTTATCTATAAATCTACCTAGCAGCTTCATGCTCTGAGTGCAGTTTTGTGTGTGTGAAATTGGCCATTGTTCTAGCTATGCCTCTTGTGACGTCACAACTGATTAGGCATCACCATGTCGCGCTTTACTGTGCTACGTTATACTGCACTACACTGCACACAATGCCACAAACAACAATGAAAGTATAATTACAGGTCTACCCTATATTCAGCATCACTTGTCTTGCTATAGAAAGACAGCAATGTATACCATTAACAAAAAAATGCAAAATGAAGTTGAAGATAAATGTGGGTAAAAGTAAGGTGATGAGATGTACAAGAGAAGAGGATGGCAGCAAATTGGAAGTGAGTATTAAGGGAAAAACTGGAGGAAGTGGTATAGCTTTAGATATTTAGCTATGAATGTGCCAGGAAAGGGAGGAGTGGAGGTGGAGGTAGAATATAGATTGAGAGAAGCAAGTAAATGCCTTGGAGGGATTACAAAGTGAAATGAGGAATGAACATTAGGAAATGGATGGTAAGAGGAGATCATATGAAGGAGTGATTATGCCAACATCACAGTATGAGGCAGAAACATGGAACATAAGAGAGGAAGAGTTTAAATGTGTTTGGGATGAAATGCCCAAGAAGTATGGTAGGGGTTACTGGGTTGGATAGTGTGAAAAATGAGGTGAGTAGGGGAGTGGGAGATGGGATTGATGAAAGAGTATTGGGATGGTTTGGACACATGGAAAAAATGAGTGAAGAAAGATTAGTAAAAGAGGTGTGGAAGGAGTGAACATGAGGGGGCAACCAAGGATGAGATGGATGGATGGGGTAAAAGGGTCATTGGAAAAGAGGGGAATGTTGAGGAAGGAAGGGAGAAGACAGAAGATAGGGGTGAGAGGAGAATGGTGTATGAATGATGCTGTGATTCATGAAAGGGAATGGGTGGGGGAGGGAGTACGTGTGAATGATATTTTGACACAGCCTGAAGAGATTTCTCCCTTCTCTTTTTCTGCATGAGGGGTCGCCAATTAAATGAAGCAGCCTTGCTGTGTCTTGCAGCTTTGCTTCTGACCCAAGGCAGGGGGGGAGATGCAGGGATGACCTATCATCCTGGAGGAGCCAAGAAAAGGAGGGAGGGAGGGGTGGTGAATGGAAGTAGAGTATGTGGGGATGAAATGAGTGGGAGTAGATTTATACCTTTGTTTTTGGCTACCTTTAAGGGTGAAAAAGCTGCTGGTGTATGTATGTACGTATGTATAAACCTATCTTGAGAATCAAGTGAAACAAATGAAATTTATTGTAATTGAACTTAGTGTCAATTTTAGGGCTTCATTTAGTTATTGGCTTTTATTTTCACTTTCCCTGTTGAGTAGTATTTTCTCATGAAGTTTTGAAGTGGGGACCATGCTGTTTCATATTTTGTATATCCAGATGAGGCATCCTTAAGGATAAAACTGTAATGATAGAAATATTGTAAGAAGCATTTACAATCAGTACAAGCTAACCATGATAGACTTTCTCCTAAGATTTCTAAGGATTTCAATTGTTTTAAATGAGGTGCCCTATAACATTGCACTCAAAGACAACACTTGTAAAATGTACATAATTTTGCATTTTAAAAGTTGATTTCATAGGAAAAGTATTGAATCACATGTCAAAAAAGTGTAATAGAATCATTAACACGCAATTTTTCATTTTTATTTTGTGATGAAGCATGATGTGGAAGCAGTATCACAAGTGAAATTCACTTAATGTATGTACCACCCCTACATACACACTCACACACACTCACACACAAGTTGACCTCATAACACAATTGACTTGTGTGGAAATTGAAGTATGTTGGAGAACCAAGAGGCAGACTACTCAAATGGATGAAAGTTTTTTGAAGGGAAGATGCATGAGGACAGTAGTAAAGGATAAGATGTCAAGATGGAGATCAGTAACCAGTGGAGTTCCACAAGGTTCAGTGTTTGTACCAATAATGTTTCATACCAATGACGTGATAGAACATACAACAAGTTATGCTAACATGTTTGCTGATGGAGCAAAAATCATGAGAAGAGTGAAAGAGGAGGACTAGCCTATATTGCAAAAAGATCTAGACTTTTTTGCATGGAGCCAAGAATGGGAAATTAATTTCAACACCAAAAAATGCAAAGTACTGGAAATGGGCAACAGCTGCAGAAGACCATCTTTAAACAATTCCTTGGGAAGTGAACCTATTGCCAAAGCAAAAGAGGAGAAAGATATGAGAATGTTGATAAAAGACAACCTGTCACCTGACGGATAAAGCAGGATTGTGGAGAGAGATGTGCAGACTGCTGCAGAAGATTAAAGTGGCTTTTCCCTATATGGATGAAGAGTTGATAAAAAAACTCATTGGAGTCCTAATCCATCCTAGACTGAAATATGTGTCAGAGATATGGTCCCCACACAGACTGAAAGGTATAAGCAAGATCGAGAGAATACAAAGGGCAGCAATCAAAATGGTCCCCAACCTGAGAAATAAACCACATTAGGAAAGATAAAATCACTGGGTCTGCTGAATTTGAAAGATCAAAGAGGAGGTGATATAATGAGAGTATTCAGGTCACTAAAGAGAATGGGTTACATTGACAGAAGATATCTCTTGATTAAGTATAGGAAGGCTTTAAGAGGTCATGAGAACAAATTAAGGAATACATGTGTAAAGGATATAAAGAAATATTTTTCCAAATAGTTGCATAGATACTTGGAATAGCTTAGGTGATATAGCCCAAGCTGGAACAGTACAGTACATGAATTTAAATCTGAATATGATAATTGGAAATCAAAGATATTTAAGTTAGAACTGTACATAAACTTGAGGATAGGTATGATAAGTTGTAGAGTAGGAGAAAGGACCCAACGAGCATTGCTCCTCTCCTGTATGCTACAATTTGGTAAATACACATGCACATACTCACACACAAAGAAATTAGAAAGAAGCCAAAGAGCACGACTAAGATGGCACCTACACTATCAAATTTGACGTACGAACAAAGATTGGAGAAATTACAACTGATAGCACGAGAGCAGAGAAGGGAGAGAGGTGATTTGTTGACCATTTTCAGAATTATGAAAGGAATGAAGTTCTTGATAGAGATGATCTATTAAAATGGGACCAAAGAGAAACAAGAGGACACACAAAGAAACTAAAGAAAGACAGTTACAGAAGAGACCTGAAAAAGAATAGTTTTCCACACAGTGATCGATGTCTGGAACCAATTGAACAATGAATGCCAGAACTATACACGATTTCAAGAAAAAAATGGACGTGGAGAGATATGAGAACAGGTCACAACGAGCTTAGCTCCTGTCCCATAAAATACAACTAGGTAAATACTACTCAAGATATTAAGAAAAAAACTTGATGCTGAAAGATACAAAGACTGGTCACCTCGAGCATAGCTCCCTTCCCATATAATACAACTAGGTAAATATGTGCGTACAGTTAGGTATGGTAATTTGAGAATAAGTGAGGAATTTCAATTTTCCATGCAAAGGTGGAAACTCTAGGAATAGACTGAGGGATGAAATACCACAAGCTGGAACTACACATGATTTAAGAAATGAATCAAGACAATTGGAGAGTAAGACAGGACCCCATGAGTGTAACAATTGAACACTAACAGGCAAAGACACATGTGTACACATACATACAAACACATGCGCGCACACACAAATCCAGGCATGCACGTGAACACACATAATTGTTTGATGAGGCACTCATGAATATACTTAAAGAACACAAAATGACTTGCACAAAAAAGTATGTGCATGTACACAAAAGGATGATGAAACTTGTATGTAGAAAATTAAAAGGAAGACTAGTAACTGCTAATTGAGCTGTGGAAAAAGAGATGGGGTATTTGAGACGGACACAAGCCTATAACATTCAGCTAGGCAGATGCAAACACACACACACACATACACAATCTATTCTCTCTCTCTCTCTCTCTCCTCCATCCTCCAACAGTCCCCCTCTCTCTCTCCCCTTCCTCACTCTTTCTCACACACACTTACACAGAAACACACACACTCCTTCTCTCTCTCTCTCTCTCTCTCTCTCTCTCTCTCTCTCTCTCTCTCTCTCTCTCTCTCTCTCTCTCTCTCTCCTCCCTCCTCCAACATTCCCCCTCTCTCCCCTGTCTCACTCTCTTTCTCTCACACACATACACAGAAACACATACACACCTTCTCTCTCTCTCTCTCTCTCTCTCTCTCTCTCTCTCTCTCTCTCTCTCTCTCTCTCTGTCTCTCTCTCTCTCCTCCTCCCTCCTCCAACAGTCCCCCTCTCTCTCCCCTTCCTCACTCTCTTTCTCACACACACATACACAGAAACACATACACACCTTCTCGCTCTTTCTCTTTCCTCTCCAATCTCCTTTCTCTCTCCTCACACTCCTTTCTCTCTCCTCACACTCCTTTCTCTGCTCTCTGTCCTCACTCTCCTCTCCTTTCTATCCTCTTTTTTCTGCTCTTGCTCTTCTCCTGTCTCCTCTCATCTCTTTCCTCTCTTCTTTCTCTCTTTGCTCTTTCTCCTGCTATCTCTCACTCTTTTTCTCTCATGCTCTCTTTCACTTCTCTCTCCCCTTCTCTCTCTCTCTCTCTCTCTCTCTCTCTCTCTCTCTCTCTCTCCTCTCTCTCCCCTCTCTCCTCTCTCTTTCCCTCTCCCTCTCACATTCTGTCTCCCCCCTCTCTCTCTCTCCATCACCACCTCTCTCTCCCTATCTCTATCTCTCTTCCCCTCTCTCCTCGCCCCCTTTCTCCTCTCCCCCTTTCTCCTCTCCCCCTCTCTCTCACTCCCTCTCTCTCTCTCCTTCATTCCTCTTTTCTCCTCTTCTGTTCTCTCCTACTCCCTTCCATTCCCCCTCTCTTCCCTTTCCTCTCCCCTTTCTTTCTCTCTTATTCCCCTTCTGTCTCTCTTCTCATTCTCCCACTCTCATTCTCACCCTCTCTTTCAAGTCACCATTCTTTCACAAAAAAACTTCTCTTATCTCACTTACCTCTCTCCTCTTTTCTTTCTCACTCATTCTCTCTGTCTCTCATATGTCTTAAATATTTTCTCATTCCCTATGTTGACTGTATATTTGTGTACATATAACTTACTTCATTATGTAGGCCCACATACATAAACCAAGTACAGAGCCTTGAAACAGAAATTAGTTTTACTGTTTATCCCCTGAAAATAAATTATATTCTTTTTATCCTTACCAAACATGTGTCCCCAGAGTAGAATTTGTTCAAATAATATATTTTTAGTTAATGTGGCTTGTGTAGGTTGAGGCCTTTGTGGCCAGTGTTTGAAATTTACATATTATGGAATTTACTGAAATGCAACTTGTTTATTGTAACTACTAGATTTGTTTTCTTTAGCTCTTGTGGTTCAGAACTCTTGGCATGCAGTGTTCTCAATTTAATTTGGTAGGCTAAGCTAAGCGTCCATTTCCAGGGGACACCAAGATCGTCTCTCTGACTTGGATGTGGATTTGACCTACTCATCACAGTACGTTGTTGTTGCATGTCAGTCACCATCTTCTAGTTGACGTCCCCCTCCCCCTTCCCCCGCACTTGCTACACTTTATCGGCCAGATGTGCATGACCTCATTGTCACCTTTTCTTACACCCTTTTTTTCCACTCAGCAATTTTTCACCATGATTTTTCTTTTTCACTTCAGTTGCTCTTTGATAATGATGAATTTTGTCTACTCCAAGGTCTTTTATAAGCAAATTATTTTTTTTACATGATGGTGTAAGTCTTGTGATTGGCTTTATTTCTTTACTTTCTTAGTTCCCTCTTTATTAAATGGATTAAATCAAATTATGTATTCTTCTTGTCTGGGCCTTAAAATTAAATCAATACATGGTTCTTTTTGGCTGTAAATAAGAAAAAATAGAAATAATTTTCTATAGAAAACCCATTTTCAGAGCATTTTGAATAAATAGGTAATAATTATTTTATAAATACAAATTTATGCAATTTCTCTGAGATGGAAGCATTGTTGCATGCACCCGCTAAGCCAGTTTGTATAGTTATGTACATTAATTACATTCTCTCATGATTACTTTTTTTTGAAAAATGTAATTCATTTCGAGATTAATAAGGTGCACTTGTTAGCAAAAAGTACCTTAACTAAAAACACTAATACTAATAAGACTGATTACCCAAATGAGTTGTTCCAAATTCAGTTTAGTGTACATTTGCTGTACACAGGATCTTCAACTATTTTAGGAGGATGAATTCAGAGTGATTTTATGAGATTTATTAATTAAGAAATGTAAAATGATAGATGCTTCTCAGTTTAGCATAATCACAATTATATAGAGATAAGTTTTTAAGAAACAACCTTTTTCAATTTTCTCATGAATAAAGATTAAGAAAAGGAAGGGATTTTGTTGTGAATATTTATTATATATATATAAGTAGTTATATATTATATATATATATATATACATATATATAATATTGTCACAAATTACCTTTGAAGTGTGGTCACAGGTACACATTTCTATCAAATTTTATTCGAAATCTGTTCGCAAATAAAAAAATAAATAAATCTTCCAAAATAAGGAAGGATGACTTCCTGAATTCTTGAGCAGGTACTCCAGAAAACAATTGTACCTTACTAGGAAACATGTTGGCCAAACCTTGTGCTATGTAGTCTGGGCTTTGGTGGTTTTGTTGCTGTCTTCTTCTAATTTAGAATGATTAACAGATATCATTTCCATGATATATATATTCATAGTTTGCAAATATCATGTAATTCCTTACATGATCAGTCTTTTGTTTGCATTCTGATAATGCAGTATATAATTGTAGACAGTGTTTGCTATGAAGTGATGAAATTTCTTTTTTGAAACTAGAGCAACTTTACCTGTGGGGTTGAGTGAAAGCCCTCTGTGCGACGCTAGTCAGGCTCTGGATGAAGCCAACCACAACCAAACCACGACCAAAGACAAAAGTACCCGACGCCATTCCAGCGTTGAGCCCGGCACTGAACATGATGAACTAAGCCACCAAACAGCAACATTAACCCTTACCAATTCCTCGCCGTCCCCCCGACATCGTACACATAGTGACAGTCAGACTGACCGTAGAAGAGAAGGTATGGAAATATTTGTCCTTCCCTTTCTCCTGTTCATTTCCCCGCCTCTCACCATCTTGTCATTTTAGTAGTTATAAACTTATCTCCCAGTCTTTTCATTACAATGACACTATAGATTTTGCTGTGGTAGTTGTCAGGTGATTTCATTCAGTTATTCCATCAGTGTCCAGAGGCCCCCACTCTGTGCTGAATAAATTGGTTTGTTATTGGCCTAAACAGATATTTTGAAGGGGATATTGGTTATTATTGTGTAAACAAAACTGATCTTTAACTCAACAATACCAAGGGGTCATGTCTTAGTAGAATTATATGGCATTAGCCTTTGCTAATTCTTTTAAGAAGACATTTTGTTACTGATCAACCAGTAAGGTCAATGTCTTCCTTTTAAAGGAAGCACTGGGTATTGAAGAATTAATGATTAACCTTATCATTTACAAGATGAAGTTTGTGTTTGTGTTCAGGCTAAGGACCATGCCTCAGCTGAATGAAATTATTTAGATTTGCCGCAACAAATATAATGTGACACATTACTGAAGGCCTGAAAGGAAACCTTTGTGATCTCTATATTCTATTTTGTCATGTCAGGTCAATACTAAATATCATCGAAAGACATCTAAAAAAATATATCGGTAATGAAAAAGTGGGGAAAGGCCATAGTTGTTCAGCCATAGTTGTCAGGAACAGAAGGATTGACGCTCATTAATACCATTAAATGTTGACAGTATGAGAGCCCCTTAATTGCAACTACATTCTCTGTATACTGATGCACTTTCATTTGTATAAATCTGCTTTATTTTGAGACCATGTAGATGATGAGCAGAAAAATTCATATGTACATAGATTGATAGGATTTTTAGTAGTGACTTGACATCATTTAGTTCCAAGTAATATATCTGTGTACTTATTATTTTTTTTTCTCCTTTCTTTTTTCTTTTGTAACCAAAGTTACAGAAAATGGTGGAGCAGAAGAGGAGGAGGGAGGTAACACTCCTCCTGTACCTCCAAGAAGGAAAGAGAAGAAGAGACCACAAACGCCTCCAAGACCCCAGTCCAATGGTCTTCCTCCCACTCCAAAGGTGCATATGGGGGCGTGCTTCTCGAAGGTAAGCATGTTCATCAAAGTTAGTATACAGTAGTTCTCTCTTTCTTGGGATGACACCCAGGACTGGAGAAAGGTAATTGTAACTATACTCTACATGCATTTGTGCACCTGACCTCTGACATTCATGAGGGGTTAAGGGACGTGAATAATTATACCAAACTCTCCAGACCCATGCTGTCTATCTGTATACCAAGGGCTTCTTTACCCCTTATATGGAAGTAGCAAAGTCAAAAGGTATGCATCCACTCCCACCCATTCCACCACCCTTGTTTCCCTTGTTTGCCAGTAAAAAATTATAGTGGAGAGATGATGGTGGAGATGTGCCTAGAAAGAGTGTTAATGACAGTAAATACAGTGTTTAGGAAGAAAGCCAAACATAAGTAAACATGGGAGAGGGTGGTGGATGGAAGGGTTGTAGGTAGGGCTTTAATGGACTATACAGTGGTAACCAGGAGAAGAGTAGGAAGAGTTTTGGATGTATTTGTTCTAAGGAGAGTGGGGAAATACCAGATAATTTTTTGGTAGAAAGTAAGTTGAGAGTGGAGGATAGATGGAGAAAGAGGAAAAGGACAGAAGGTAGGGAGGTGCTAAGAGTAAACTTCTTAAATGAGAAAGAAAAGGAGGAGTATAAGAAGCAAAAAGAAAAGTGGGAGGGAGTGAAGCATTGAATAGAACTAGGAGTGGAGGAGGAATGGGGATGTTTCAAGGATGGAGTCACACGATGTGCACAGATGGTGTGTGGAACAAAGAGGGGAGGAGGAAATAGGAGGAAGGGTAGTGAGTGGTGGTATGAGGAAGCAAAGAAGGGTGTAGAAGAGAAGCAGCAAGCATTCATAGACTGGTTACAAAATAGGATGAGAAAATCATATGAGAGGTACAAAGAAAAGAGAAGTAAAGCATAAGATAAAGGAGGCAAAGAGGAGAGCAGATGTGAAATGGGGTAAGAGTATGACAGAAAATTTTGAAAGTAATAAAAAGATATTTTTGAAAGGAAATTGAGAGAGGAAGAGGAGGCAAATCAAGTAGAGAAGAAAAGGTAAAAAAGTGTAGATGGAGAGATGATAATGGAAGGGACAGCAGTAAGAGGAAGATGGGAAGAGTGCTTTAGGGTGCTGCTAAATGTTAAAGAGGATAGGGAGGGATAGTTGCAGTGGGAAGTGCTAAGAAAATCACTGATAAATGAGGAAAACAGAGGCAAAATAAGGAAAGATGATGTCAATACAGTTATTAAAATGATGAGGGCAGATAAGGCACCTGGGTTGGATGGGTGTCATGTGGAGTGTCAAAAAAAAGGGAGATACAGTGATGGTGAACTGGCTGGTGAGGTTTAATGTTTGTGTAAAAGAGGGTAGAGTGCCAGAGGACTGGAGGAGTGCCTGTATAGTTCTGCTTTGTAAGGGAAAAGGGGACCGGTGTAAGTGTAGCAGTTTGAGAGGGATCAATTTGTTGAGTGTAATTGGGAAGGCTTATGGGAGAGTTTTGATTGAGAAGATTAGGAGAGGAACAGAGAGAGTAATTGGTGAGGAATAGTGGGTTTAGGACAGGTGGGGGTTGTGTGGATTTTTGTGGTAAGGCAGATATGTAAGGAAGCTTTAGGAAAAGGTAAGGATGTTTTTATGGGCCTTTAGATTTAAAAAAGGCTTATGACAGGGTAGACAAGAAGGCACTGGGAGGTATTGCAGATATATGGTATAGGAGGAAAACTGTTAAAAGCAGTCAATAGTTTTTATGAGAGTAGTAGAGCCAGTGTTATAACTAGAAATGAAGAGAGTGAGTGGTTTGAAGTAAAGGTGGGATGCCAAGGATGAATTATGCTGCCTTGGCTGTTCAATTTATACATGGATGGGGTGGTGTGAGAGGTAAACACATGGGTAATGGGCCAGGGATTGGAGATGGTTAAAGGAAATGGGAG
This sequence comes from Oratosquilla oratoria, assembly GCF_046742065.1. Taxonomy (NCBI): domain Eukaryota; kingdom Metazoa; phylum Arthropoda; class Malacostraca; order Stomatopoda; family Squillidae; genus Oratosquilla; species Oratosquilla oratoria. Next base: position 7,448,538 of record NC_134817.1, on the reverse strand, counting down.
ATAAGCCAGTTGTTGTTTGCTGATGACACTGCACTTGTAGCAGGATCAGAGGAGGGATTAATGAAGTTAGTGACAGTTTTGGAAGGTGTGCAAAAGAAGGAAGTTGATGATAAATATGGATAAATGTAAGGTGATGAAATGTACAAAGGGAGAATATGGTGAGAGTTTGGAAGTGGTATTAAGGAAGAGAGACTGAAAGTGGATACCTTTAGATACTTGTGTGTGACTGGTGGGAGAGGGAGGAGTGGAGGTGGAGGTAGGATGTAGGTTGAAAGCAAGTAAATGCCTTGGGGGATTAAAGAATGTAATGAGAAATAGACTTTTGGGAATGGATGCTAAGAGGAGATTGTATGAAGGATTGATTGTGCTGACAACATTGTATGGGGCAGAAATGTGGAACATATGAGAGGAAAAGTTTAAATGTGTTTGAGATAAAATGCCTGAGAAGTATGGTAGGAGTTACTAGACTGAATAGAGTGAGAAAGGAGGTGAGGAGGAGAGCAGCAGTGTGAAGGAAGTTGGGAGATAGGGTTGTTGAAAGAATATCAGGATAGTTTGGACACATGAAAAGAATGAGTGAAGAAAGATTAGTTAAAGATGTGTGGTAGGCAGAGGTGGAGGGAGTGAACATGAGGGAGTGACACAGTATGAGATGAATGGATGGAGTAAAAGGTGCATTGGGGAAGAGGGGAATGTCTGTTGAGAAAGGAAGGGAAAAGACAGTAGATAGGGGTGAGTGGAGAATGATTATGTATGGATGATGCTGTGATGCATGGAAGGGAGTGGGTAGGGGATGTGGTGGGTGAGGGAGTAACAGTGAATGATATTTTGATGCAGCCCGAAGGGATTTTTTCCCGTCTTTTCTTTTTCTGCATGAGGGGACAGAGAGGGGGGGCTGCCAATTAAATGAGGCAGTCTTGTTGTGAATGTGCTGTGTCTTGCTACACTACTTCTTATCCAGGGCAATGAGCAAGATGCAGGGATGACCCATCATCCAGGAGGAGCCAAGAAAAGAGGGAGGGAGGGGTGGTGAATAGGACTAGAGTATGTAATGAATAAGGTGACACCCGAGAAATATCTCACCAGAAACCAGTTGGCAAGGAGGCAAGATTACTGGCAAGACCCTTTCATGTGGGGATGAAATGGGTGGAAGTGGATTTATGCCTTTGACTTTGGCTACCTCCCTTGTAAGGGGGAAAGAGCTGTCGATATATTACAAGTTTTTATTAAATAAACAAAAATTCTGTTGTTCAGGTATTCAATGGCTGTCCGCTCCATATCAACTGCACTGCTTCTTGGATTCATCCGGAGACCAGAGACCAACACATTCTCATTGGTGCCGAGGAGGGTATCTACACCCTCAACCTGAATGAGTTGCATGAAGCCGCCATGGAGCAGCTTGTTCCCACCAGAACGACTTGGATGTTTGTCATCAAAGATGTTGTGATGACGATATCAGGTTACAGAATTGCTTAGTTTGGCCTTGTGCCTAAGTTGATTAAAGGAGAAATTTATTCTTATGTTTGACATATTAGAAATTTACTTTGGTGTTTTATGATGTTAAGGGGAAAAATTTATGCTTAATTGTCACTTTAATTTAAATATATGTAGTTTTCACTAAGTCCAAAAATACAAACGTTTTCTTTTGTCATGAAAAGTAATTAGCAAATAATACTATATTATTATTATTATTATTATTATTATTATTTTCCAGGCAAAGGTCCATATTTGTACAGGCATGAACTTCTTGGATTGCATAGTAGACACATGCACAAATTTTCCCTCCCAATGAACAAGATTCCTGAAAGGTTTTTACCAAGAAAATATGCTATAACAACCAAGGTAATGTTATTTTATGATTTTTTATAATGTTTATGTTACATATATATATATGTATATATATATATATTTTTTTTATGTTACATATATATATATATATATATATATATTTTTTTTTTTTATACAAGATATTACACAGGGTTGGATCAATGGATTAGAGGAGTTCATATATAATTCTGCTATGCAAGGAAAAGGGAGATAGATATGAATGTAATTGTGTTAGATAAGTTTGTTGAGTGTGGTTGGTAAGGTGTGCTTATCTAACCATCTCTTAAAACAGAGACACCATCCTAGCCTTCCGATAGGGGGGATTTTGTGATGTTAAACCATATCATGTTTATGAGTTACCCCCTGATTTTGTGAACTGGTTTGATGATGTTTTCTGTGTTTATTATTACTCAGAATAAAAGAGAATGAGTAATACAACAGAGGGGAATGTCTATTGAGGAAGGACGGGAGAGGACAGAAGACAAGGGTGAATGGAGAATGGTTGTATATGGATGATGCTGTGATGCATGAGGTGGAATGGGTGGGGGGATGGGGGGTGAGGTAGTATGTGTGAGAAAAATTTGACACAGCCCGAATGGATTTCTCCCCGTCTCCTCCTTTTCTGCACGGGGGGCAGTGGACAAGGTGCAGGGATGACCTGTCATCCAGGAGGTGCTAAGATAAGAGGGAGGGTGGAGTGCATTTAGGGATGGAATGGGTGGGAATGGTTTTATGCCTTTTTCTTTTTGGCTACCTCCCTTGTAAGGGGAAAAAAGTCTTGTTATATGTATGGATGCAACAAATGGGTTTTTGGATGGGTGAGAGATAGGGATGGAATGGGTGGGAATTATTTTTTATGCCTTTTTCTTTTTGGCCACCCCCCTTGTAAGGGGGAAAAAGCCTTGGTATATGTATGTATGTATGTATGAGAGATAGATGTAGGGAGGATGTATGCTTATGCTCAGCCACCCGCTTCAATCAATCTGTTGCCCCTGATCTCTCTTGATGGAGGGTCACGGCTGGCAACAGCTACCAGACTGGCCCATATGTCACTGAAGGAAGAAATATTGTGTTGTTGTCCTGGCTAGGATAGGGTGTAAGATGAGTTCACCCTTTAAACTTGCCTCTAAGTAACTGCCACCCTCTCCCCTTTATTATTGTATCAATAATAGTAATAAATCTGTGATGTATCGTTTATCTTTTCAGGTTCCTGACACTAAAGGAACGTTGCGGAGCTGTGTGGGGCGCAATCCCTACAATGGCTACAAGTACCTGTGTGGAGCGACAGCTTCCTCACTATACCTTATGCAGTGGTATGACCCCCTAAACAAATTCATGCTGCTCAAGGTAAGAACATGTAATGAAATCATGCCACAAATAAGAGAGGATTATTATTATTATTATTATTATTATTATTTTGGTCAGGAGATTGGCAACAGAATTGTATTCAGTGCTTTTAACTTTTGAAACATAGTGGCACAGTTCTAAGATTATATTGTGGCTAATGACATGGATTGTGTGTAATTTATGGGTAGATGATGGGTTGAAATTAGTTGATTGATAGATCCCATGTTCTTTAAGGGTTAGAATTCATCTCAGTGTGGGTAGTGACAGTCATTATAATACATTTGTTTTTAGCTCTTGCCAGATGATTTTTAGTTAGTTTGGGGGGAACTTCCCCTAACATTTGGTGGTTAATCAAGGCTGCCTTTAATCTGTGATCTCTCCATTGTTTTGAGCGCTCCCCTCATTTGAATGATCTTAAGGTATATTAGAATGTCATCCACGAGGAGCTAAGATGAGAGGGGGAAAGGGTGGTGGATGGGAGTGGAAGAGGTGGAAGCAGGTATGACTTAGGTACCTCCACTTCAAGGGGAAAAAACTCTTGGAATATATAGATAGAAAAAAATTATTTAAACTTAGAGTTTATGAATCACATTACAGGTACCAAGACATGGAAAATAAACTTTAGTAGTTAATATTTGAAAGTCTAAACATTACCCAGAGTTTTGTGAATCACATTATAGGTACCAAGACATGGAAAATAAAAAAAATTTAGTAGTTAATATTTGAAAGTCTAAACATTATCCAAGGTCTTGGTATATAAATAGATAGTAAACAGTGAGACCAATGCATAATTCATGTTATTATTATTAATTTATGTTTATGGTATTTGCTTCTTCTCTAGGAGGTTGTTCCTGATGTTAAAACCAAACGATCATTTACTTCCAGCAAAGTGATTGTTATCTACAACATCCACTGCGAGTGTTTGAGATGATCATCACTCCAGATCTAGAGTACCCCTTAATGTGTATCGATGTCCATCGAGGCTACGCTAATGGTGACGGTGATGAAACGCTCAAGCTAAACCTAATCAATCTCAACACTGGCACCACTTGGGTTCCTGGCGAGGACAGTGACAGTGATGACCTCTATATGGATGGAATGGCAACTGTCATCCCAAGAAATAGTCTTCAAGTCCTAAATGTCACGCAAATTGAGAAAGATGCCATTCTAGTCTGTTACGATAGTAAGTATTGTGATGATGTCGTTTTTGTGTCTTTTATTGCCTGTTTCCATATCAAATGACCTTTTTTGTACTTAAAAGGGGGATTGCAAAGTCTGAGCATACGCCTGTCCCCCACCCATTTATTTCCCCTCCCATCGTAGCACTTTGTGTGTAAAGGGTCATCCCTGACCCCTGCCACACCACTGAGGTGTAAGGTAATGCAGGGAGACAGTACCTCCACAGTAGGACATGACACCTGGAAGCTGGTTTTACTCTTCATTATATAGTGCTCTCCCCCCAACCCCCCACCACTACCATCCACTCATAAAATTGATATACATACATATATCAAGGCTTTTTCCCCCTTACAAGGGAGGTAGCCAAAAAGGAAAAGGTATAAAATCATTCCCACCCATTCTATCCCTGAACACACTCCACACCCCTCCACCCTCCCTCTTATCTTAGCACCTCCTGGATGACGGGTCATTCCTGCACCTTGTCCACTGCCCTGGGTCAGAAGCAGTGTCGCAAGACACAGCACATCCATAAAATTGATCATATACCAAAAACATTTAGCTAAAGGTCCTTCCATCCCCCTCGTGAGGGGAGGGCCTATCCAGGGCATATCCACCCATCACCATCCAACATGGATTTTTTTTTCCATTTTATCTTAGCTACCTGTAGAGGAAGGGTCATTCCTGTCATATGCCCACTGCTTGGGTCAAAAGCAGTGCAACAAGACACAGCACTTCCATAGCAAGGGCCAACAGCTGAACCTAGTTTACCCCCCCACACACACACACACATTATTCAAGATTTTAAGAAAAAACTTGATGCTGAAAGATACAAAGACAGGTCACCACAAGCATAGCTCCCTTTCCATATAATACAACTAGGTAAATATACACACCTCCACTTCAGGGCATGGTGACCCTGCCCCCCATTCACTCAAGAAACAACAGAATAAACAAGAAGAAATTCCTTTTATGTACATCAGGTTATCCATTCACAGCCACTCTCCACTCATACATTTCTCTTGCCCTCCTCCTTCCCCGCTCAAAATACTTTCCTCTTGTACCAAAGGTTCCCTCCACCCCTTCCATCCCATTTTCAATCTTCCCCTCAAGTTCACTCCATCCACCTCTGCCTTACACACTTTTTACTGTTCTTTATTCACTCCTTTTCAAATGGTCAGACCATCCCAGTATTTTTTTTATCAACACAATGTGCCAGCTCTCTTTTCACCCCCGCTCTGTGTCTTGCCTCTTTATTTTTCACTCTATTCATCTTCATAACCCCAACACACTTCTTAAACACTTCATCTCTAACACATCTAAACTCCTCCTTTCTGTCTCCTTTATATTCCAAGTCTCAGTCTTGCTGCCCCAAGGAATGGTATGACTGGAATGGTGTTTTCCCACAAATCCCTTATAGGGTATGTAGTGTGTTGGTGGTATCCATGATTGTGTACAATGTAGGGTGTACAAAGTCAGGTGAATATAGTTGAAACTACCTTGGGCCTGGTTCACAGGATGAGTGACTACCTCAGGATGGAAATAAGTTTTTATACATACATACATACATATACCAAGGGCCTTTTCCCCTTACAAGGGAGGTAGCCAAAGTCATAGACATAAATCCACTCCCATCCATTTAATCACCACATACTCCACTCCCATTCACCACCTCTCCCTCCCTCTTTTCTTGGCACCTCCTGGATGATGGGTCATCCCTGCATCTTGCCCACTGCCCTGGATCAGAAGCAGTGCAGCAAGATACAGCACATCCACAGCAAGGCCACTTCAATTAATCAGTGACCCCACCCCCTCTCTGTCCCCTCATGCAGAAAAAGAGAAGATGGGGAGAAATCCCTTCAGGCTGTGTCAGAATATCATTTGCACATACTCCCTCACCCCCCCTATCCCCACCCACCCCCTTCCATGCATCACAGGATCATCCATACACAACTATTCTCAACTCACCCCTGTCTTCTCCCTTCCTTTCTCAACAGACATTCCCCTCTTCCCCAATGCCCCTTTTACCCCATCCATTCATCTCATCCTTGGTTGCCCCCTCATGTTCACTTCCTCCACCTCTGCCTACCACACCTGTTTTAATAATCTTTCTTCACTCATTCTTTCCATGTGTCCAAACCATCCCAATACTCTTTCATTCACCCTATCTTCGAACTCCCTTTCCATCCCTGCTTTCCATGTGTCCAAACCATTCCAGTATTCTTTCATCAACCCTATCTCCCAACTCCCTTTCCACCCCCACTCACCTCCTCACATTTCTCACCCTATCCAGTCTAGTAACCCCTACCATACTTCTCAGGCATTTCATCTCAAACACATTTAAACTTCCTCTCTCATGTTCCATGTTTCTGCCCCCTACAGTGCTGTTAGCACAATCACCCTTTCATATAATCTCCTCTTAGCATCCATTCCCAAATGTCTGTTTGTCATTACACCTTTTATAGATTGTGAAAATGGGATCTGGGCTCTTTCTGTCTGGCTGAGCGGTTTAGGGTGTTGTTACTTGTGGCAAAGGTCGAGGTGAGGGCGGTTTGAATCCTGCCACCAGCCAAATTGAACCAAGGGCATGGTTCATTAAATTCCACGCTACAAAGCCCTCTGTGAGGGGCACTGTCCTAGCCTCCGATAGTGGGGGAGTGTGTGACGTTAAACCATATCATTATCATATGTATATATATATGATAAAGAGTACCTTTATTGGTTACCTCTCGTATACATTTTTACATTTTTCTTTTCAGATATTGTTAGAGTAGTTAATCTTCAAGGAAAAACTAAAGAAAGGAAAAGACAGACGTCAGAATTGAAATTTGATTTTAATATAGATTCTATAGGTGAGTGCCATTTTCATGATTACTTTGATAAGTCATAAATTATAATACTGCCATATTCACAATTTCACTAAAAATATTAAAAAATAAACAATGATTAATTGCAAAAAGCTTCATAGAGCTGAAGTGCAGGATGTTTACCAATAGTGAGATGATAACAGATTGACCATGCAACTTTTCATTGCTGTTGCAATGTGTGGCAGGCTTTGTTTGGTTCAGTTACTGGATCAGTATTTGAATAGAGGAGCAATTTCTTTTGCAAAATGTTTGAATATTGGATTATTCATATATATTTATATGTATGGTTATATTTTTCCTATCTTTTATGTACAGTATGCTTAACGGACAGTGTATTGGCATTCCATCAACATGGCATGCAGGGACGAAGTTTCAAAAATGGGGAAGTGACGCAAGAGATTGTTGACAGTTCCCGTGTTTTTAGGCTTCTTGGTTCAGACAGGTGAGTTTCTTTTACTTTGTTAATTAACCATTTACAAGTATTTCTTTAATTATGCTAGGAGCCAGACCTACTTGTGTAGTTTGAAAGAATTTTAATTGAATTCTTTAGCTTATTAGCTGTATTGATGCACAGTGGGGAGTATTGTGAGGATGCAATGTGTAGAAGATAGTTTTAGTATCAGTGGTAGGAAGATAATGTAGGAACATGTAGTATTGAAAGTAGGAAAATTAGTATTGAAAGGAAGAAAAAAATAGTTTTAAAAAAGAAATTTTGTATTGGTGGTTTAATAAAATGTATCGTAGTATTCACAAAAATTGTAGGATTATGATGTGCTTGAGTAAATGTGACAATAAACTATAAAAGTATCAAAAGACAATCTGCCCATAAGCCTTTGTGTTAAGAAGTTTCCATCCATGAACATAGTTTTCTATCTATACACTGAGGACTTTTCCCCCTTACCAGGGAGATAACTAAAGTCAAAAGGCATATAACCACCCCCCACCCATACCACTCCCCTCCACCACACTTTCCTCCCTATCATCTTAGTTCCTCATGGATGATGGGTCATCCCATGTATCCTGCCCACTGACCTTGGTCAGAACTCGGAAGCACTGTAGCAAGACACAGCACCTCCGCAACAAGCTGTTTCACTGAATTGGTGACCCCCCTTCAGGCTGCTTCAAAATATCATTCACACATAACCACATCCTAACCCTCCCATCCCCTACCCACTCTCTTGCATCACAGTATCATCTATACACAGCCATTCTCCACTCATTCCTATATCCTTGCTTCCTCTTGAACATAGTTTTAAAACATGAAAGAAAAGCACCAGATTTAGTTTATCTGTGTGCTTAGGTGTATGTGCAGTTGTGGACACTTAGATCTGACCTTGTCATAGTGCCCTTCTGGTGCTGTATAAGAACTCCTCCATGTCATATTGAAAAGATTTACGAATCCTCATGAAACTTGGCAATTTGGCAACCTAGGCTTTGTTGCCAAATAGCTCCAGAAAGAGGTTACTCAAATGTACACAACTGTACATGTCATGAATGGAATAGTCATGTTACTTGGAGAAATGAGGAAGGATGGTGCTATATTGAAGAGGTTCAGAATGATACATATACATATATACCAGTTCAGAATGATGACAGAGGCAAAACTACAGTTTAGTAGTGTATGTTTATTACATTACCAGTAACTTTTTTAGAAACCATAGAAGCCAAAGCAATTGTCAGCAGGTTTTAGGCATATTTTGTTGGTTATCTTTTAGTGTCTTGCTGCATTGCTTATGACTCAGGGCAAAGGGTGATTCAGGTATGGCCCATCATCCAGGAGGAGCCAAGAAAAGAGGGAGGGAAGGAGGTGTGGTGAATGGGAGTGGAGTGGGTGGGAGTGGAATTATGCCTTTTTGACTTTGGCTAACTCCCTTGTTAGGGAGAAAAAGCCCTTGGTATATGTATCTTTTAGTGTTGCATTTTTCTTTCATTCATTGATACATTCTTAAAAATCTAAAGTGTTACATAGCTGTAGAACTTGTTGGTTTGATATATGATTCTTTCAAGTTAGGAATGTAAACATATTGTAGTGAAACCCCTGTTGAAAATTTACAAGCTGGAATGCCAGTTTAACTGTTTTTTGATTGAACACAGGCCTGAGTGTTGTATCTGTTATCTGAAAGTAGTTCCAACAAATGTACAATAACATAATATGTTGATGAAATGGAGGAGATACAAATCAATGGGTTTTAAATCTTAACCAACCAATTAATTGTAGGGGACAAGTATAGATGATAGTATAGTGAAGCTAGTAATAGTTTGAACAGTTTTATTATGGCGATAAGTAGTATAGGATATGGGAAATGTCATATGACTTATTCATCTGATGGTCTTATCTGAGCAACAATAGGAACTACACTTTTTTGAGCCAGGGTCAACCCTGAGCTCCATAGAATCATCAGGGAATTACATAAACAAAATCCATAAATTAAGTCATTCTTCTAAAGGAATTGATAGATGTCCCAATCACAAACATCTGAACAACAAAAGGAACTACACTTTTTTGAGCCAGGGTCAACCCTGAACTCCATAGAATCATCAGGGAATTACATAAACAAAATCCATAAATTCAGTCATTCTTCTAAAGGAATTGATAGAAAGATAGATGTTCCAATCACAAACATTAAACAGATTTCATATGTCCTTGGTGACTGGTTTACTGAAAATGTTATGGCCAATTTGCTTTCTTTTTGAAGAGGATGGTAAGTAGAAACTAGTACTAGATATTGCAAAGAAAAGAAAAGAGAAGTAAAGCATAAGATAAGGGAGGCAAAGAGGAGAGCAGATGTGAAATGGGGTAAGAGTATGACAGACATTTTTTAAAGTAATAAAAAGATGTTTTGGAAGGAAATTAAGAGAAGAAGAGGAGGTGAATCAAGCAGAGAAGAAAAGGTAAAAGATGCAGATGGAGAGATGATAATGGAAGAGATGGCAGTAAAAGGAAGATGGGCAGAGTATTTAGGGAATTGCTAAATGTGAAGAAGTGCTAAGGAAATGACAGTGATGAATGAGGAAAATAAAGGAGAAATAAGGAAAGATGAGGTGAAAGTACATATTAGAATAATGAGAGCAGTTAAGGCACCTGGGTTGGGTGGGTGTCATGTGGAATATGTAAAAAAAGGAAGATACAATGATAGTGGATTGGCTGGTAAGGTTATTGAATGTCTTTAAAAGAAGGTAGAGTGCCAGAGGACTGGAGGAGTGCCTGTATAGTTCCCTTTTACAAGGGAAAAGGGGACAAGTGTGATTGTAGTAGTTTGAGAGGGATCAATTTGTTGAGTGTAGTTGGGAAGGTTTGTGGGAGGGTATTGATTGAGAGGATTAGGGGAGGAACAGAGGGAGTAATTGGTGAGGAACAGTGTGGGTTTCGGACATTTGGGGGGTTGCATGGATCAGATTTTTGTAGTAAGGCAGATATGTGAGAATTTTAGTAAAAGGTAAGGATGTGTTTTTGGGGCCTTATGGATTTGGAAAACCCATATGACAGGGTAGACAGGAAGACACTGTGGGAGGTATTGGAGATAGATAGGAGGAAAGCTGTTAAGAGCAGTCAAAATTTTCTACAAGAGTAGTAGAGCCTGTGTTATAATTAGAAATGGGGAGAGTAAGTGGTTTGAGGTGAAGGTGGGACTTCACCAGGGATGTGTTATGTTGCCTTTGATGTTTAATTCATACATGGATGGGGTGGTGTGAGAGGTTAACAAGGGTAATGGGATGGGGATGGTTAAAGAAAAAAAAATGGAAGATAAGTCAGTTGTTGTTTGGTGACAACACTTCTTGTAGCAAGATCAGAGGAGGGATTAAAGAAGTTAGTGACAGAGTTTGGGAAGGTGTGCGAAAGAAGGAAGTTGAAGATAAATGTGGGTAAAAGTAAGGTGAAGAGATGTACAAGGGGAGAATGTGGCAGCACATTGGAAATGAGTATTAAAGCTACCCACTTCCTCCAGTCTCTTCGACTGGAGGAAGTGGATAGCTTTAGATACTTGGGTGTGAATGTGGCAGGAAAAGGAGTGGAGGTGAAGGTAGAATGTAAATTGAGAGAAGCAAGTAAATGCCTTGGGGAATTAAAAAGTGTAATGAGAAATTAATGCTAAGAGGAGATTGTATAAAGGAGTAATTGTGCCGACAGCACTGTATGGGATAGAAACATGGAACATAAAAGAGGAGGAGTTTGAATGTGTTTGAGATAAAATATTACTAGGTTGGATAGAGTGAGAAACGAGGAGGTGAGGAGGAGAGTGAGGGTGTAAAGGGAGTTGGGAGATAAAGTTGATGAAAGAATAGGGTTTGGATACATGGAAAGAGTGAGTGAAGAAAGATAAGTAAAAGAGGTGTGGAAGGAGTGAACGTGTAGGGGAGACCAAGGATGAAATGGATAGATGGGGTAAAAGGAGCATTAGGAAAGAGGGGAATGTCTGTTGAGTAAAGTAGGGAGAAGACAGAAGATAGGAGTGAGTGGAGAATGGTTGTGTATGGATGATGCTGTGATGCATGGAAAGGAGTGGATAGGGGATGGGGGGAGTAAGTGTGAATGATATTTTGACACAGCCTGAAGGGATTTCTCCCCGTCTTTCTCTTTTTCTGCATGACGGGACAGAGAGTGGGGATTGCTGATTAAATGAAACAGCCTTGCTGTGGATGTGCTGTGTCTTGCTACATTGCTTCAGACCTAGGGCAGTGGGCAAGATGCAGGGATGACCCATCATCCAGGAGGAGCCAAGATAAGAGGGAAGGAGAGGGGTAAATGAGAGTGGAGTACAAGGGGAAGGAATGGGTGGGAGTGGATTTTTTTTCTTCTTTTTTTTTTTCCTCCTACCTCTCATGTAAGGGACAAAAAAACGTTGTTATCTTTGCATGCACGTATGTGTGTTGAAGAAAAAGTGACCTAATTAGCTTGTGTGAGGTGCAGTTTATGGGACCAAGAACTAGGTGTTAAGACAGTGAAAGAGGTGCAGTTTATGGGACCAAGAACTAGGTGTTAAGACAGTGAAAAATTATTTAGAAGAAAACATCAGGTATGAATAGGCTGTTGGGAACATGTGTAGTGATTAAGAATTTTGTTTTATCAAGATTGATTAAAGTTAAGTATCAGCTATTTCCACTCCCTGAAGCAGAAACTATCTGTCTTTGGATAGGTAGCTATTTAAGATTTGTTGTATCTATTTCTTGTATATCAAATATGCATAAGTTACATGTTCATTTGTCATTCTATCTCTAATCTCCTCTCTTCACACACAACTGTTTCTTGCCCTACTCTTCATTTTTTATTCTTACTAATTTCTGTATAGTTCTTTGGAATATTCTGATTGAATAATACACAGAATTTTTGTACATTTTTTAAGGGTAGTCATTAAAGCATTATTAACAAATGAAATGTTGCTTTTGAACATTGGTCGGAGAACAAGACAAGCTTTAGCTTTAGCATCACCCAATGTGCCATGGAAATACATGAAGCTATGCACTGTTATGTTTTTGCATTGCAAATCATGTTGCCACTTCTTTTAGGATATCCTGTTAACATAGTTCAGCTCAGTCCTCAGCTTAAGACATGATCATGCTTATCAAGCTTATGCCAGAATGCCCCCCAGCCAAAGCAAGACGTTATCGTCACAACTTTTCGATATAATTTTTTTTTCTCTCCTACTGAGGTTGGAATGCAGCAACAAAGCAGCAGATTGCTTGCACTGTACCAGCCTCTTTATGCTTACTAACAAAAATCCCTCCTTCTTTTGATTAACCTCACTGCCTGTGACTAGAGTGGTGATGGTATCAAGTAGAAACAAAGACCAACGAGAGTGCGATCAGGGAGTCAATCTGTACGTACTTGCTGGTCATGAAAATAGTTACTGAGTCTGCGTATGTTTCGGACTCAGGTGAGATATGATAGGATTCACACAATTTTACCCAATTTTATCTTCTGTTTGTAATTCATTGATTGTTCTTGTTTTCATTCCTTACTCTGAAATAAGTGTGTATTTTTTATAGTATCATTGATACACCTTCCTTAAATGTAAATATTTTCTTTTATCGGTATGGTCTTTGAAGCATTTGGATCTTGCTTGTGAAGAAGTGGAAGTAATTATAAATTAGATGTTCCTTTGATTTAAGCTTTGTAAAACTCAGACATGGCTGTTGTGGGATGAGGTTATGATTTAATTTGATTTATAGAAGAACTTAATTCTGTGTACTGACTTGTGATTTTATTTTTTTCTTTCTCTTTATTTTTCTTTTAATTTCATTTTTCTTTTTTCGTGTTTTTTCTTTTCTTTTTCTAGCATTCTCATGTCTATTTTAATTATAGTAAGTGTTTCATTAAGTAAAACACAAGTTGGCAGAGGCATGTGACATGTTGGATAATTAGCTTTATGTAGTACTATACACCAAATATTTTTTCTATTCCTTTACTGTTTTCTGCATGGATGCTGTACCTTTAGCTGTGTTGAATAATTTATGTTGATGCTGCATATAAATCACTATACTTTGGGCTGGTAAATATAGTCACTAAAAGTGGTTCAAAACTATAGAATGTTGTACAAAGAAATGAAATATATACCTGCCCACAGTTTCACCTGAAAGCCTGTGATGTTAGTTCACTTTCTGTTTCATAAGAACCAAGATTTCTTTATTTTATTATTACTATTATATATATATATGTATATATATATTTTTTTTTTACAGATGTTTGTGTTGATTTGTGTATGTGTATTTACCAGAATTTAGTATACAGGATAATAGCTGTGCTCAGTGTTTTATCTTTGCATTGCCATTGGTCAATTCTAACTTTAAATTGTTCCATATTATTTGATTGGGACCAGTAACTGAACCTGGTTGTGGTGTTCCTGCTTAATGGACAGTAGAGTTGCCCATTTTCAAAGACCATCAACCTCCTCACCTCCATCAGATGTAGCCCTGAGGAATTGATATAGTGTCTTCAAACTGGGCCCAAAAGCTCTATCAAATTTTCTTTCATGGAGAGGTGACAACCTGTAACTACTCTCCTCCTATCATTTCCAGCTGGTGATGGAAAGAGCCTCACACCAATACAGTACAGACAATAGTCCAAAGTTTTTTTTTTTTTTTTTTTTTAATTTACACATTGCCATCCAGAATCCAAACAAATCAGATCATCATAAAGGTGTATAAAGTGGTTCTTGGAGAATTTAAGGTCAAGTAATAAATATGAGAATAGAGGAAAGTAATTAGTCTTTACAGTGACATGTCAGTCAATCAATCTGTTGACCCTAGTCTCTGTTGCAGTGACATATATCCCACCAAAGACAAGAACAAAGGCAGAATTTATGTTGTACTTGACCAGGCAACTGCAGAGAATTATTGAAAAGGGTGATGGTATTGGTGGGTGATTTTAACTGTGGAAAGGTGAAGTGGGAGGAATGAGAAACAAATGGAAGTGACGAATCATGGGTTCACTGCTGAACAATGTGCTAACCCAAATTGACCTTCCTTTCTTTGCTTGTCTATTTTATGGGTTTACTGTCTGGGTTATTTATTAATGTATTATTATTATTATTTAGCATGTTTCATACACACATGTCATGGGAATGATTTTTTATGATTTTTTTTTTAAGCATGAATGAATAATGGTGGGAAATTTTGTGCATATTATGGTTAAAGATTCTAAAAACATCCAAGGAATGAAGTATTGACCCCTTCATTACTGTGACTAACTTTATAGCTTTGTTATAATGGTTGCCACATGATTTTATTCAGCTGAGGTAATCATAAGGCTCCTGGCTGATTAGAATATCAAGGCTTCTGTCATAACATAATGTATACATTTTGGAACAGTATTGACAGGGTTAATGGAAGTTTACGATTATGTGCAATTGATAAATCTTTTGTTTCAGAATTATCACACTGGAAAGTCGTCCCTCCTCTATGGTGGAGTGCGATGCAACGACACTTGATGGCAATCAGGGTGTTAATCTATACATCCTTGCTGGCCATGAGTCAAGTATGTATTAGCTGGGCAGGGGAGGAGCATAAGGGATTAATGCCCTGAAGTAGTCGGAGAAAGCTGATACAACCACCTCGATGCAGTTGGCCGCCATAAAACCCTTGACCCCCCTTAGCGCAGTAGAACACTATATTTCAAATGGAACCAGTGAACAGACTGAAGAATGATTAATCTTTTTATAGAGGTAATAATGTGCTGCAGGTGAAGTGAAGAATAAGGATATATCCATTCTAAGGATGTGAACAGGTTGAGCAAAGGATTTGTTGTTGTGACTAAGACCAGTGGCAATAACTGGGACTGAATGTGACTAGTGTATTCCAATAATGTCCAGAAAAAGTGAAATTTTTATAAAATTGTTTTTGCTGTTGCAAGTGCTGGAGTGATTTTTTATTTGCATATTGTTATTTTCATATGTCATATGGTTCACAGTTATCATATGTGTTGTGATGGTATATTATATCCAATTTTAAGATATATGATTATCATTTTTTATAAATCTTTTTAGGTATAAGAATAAGTATTCTAAATCTAATATATACACACATGCATATATATATATGTTTATATTAAATATATGTATATATATATATGTATGTATGTATGTAATTAAAATACAGAAGTGAGCTCTGGAAGTGATTAAGAGGTTGACGTGTGATAGGCTGAGGGCACCTGTGCAAGTGATGGATAGATACAGTAAAGTAAATGACTATGAAATGCTGGGAGTATTTGGTGTGTAGTCTTTCATAGCTGGGGATGTTCTCATGCAACCCTCAAGTATCATACCCAGTTTGTGGAGGGAATTTGTAATAGTTGCTTGCCTCCTCATTGCCGTGGTGGTGTAGGTAGAGCTGTGGACATGTTTAAACACGTTTCAAGTGTTATTAAACTTGTGTACATGGATGACAAAATATAGCTTTATTGTCCATAGTATGTGATATTGGGTTAATGTACAGAATATCACTAGATAAAACCCATAGTTGCACAAGAGATGGTTTTATAAGGTAGATACAAAATGAATTAGCAAGGAACCTTATATTTATCATGTGTAAAGGTTTGCATGCTACTGATTGAGTAATTTACTTGCATAAGTCTGATTTAACATGTATCTCTCCTTCCAAGGTCATCTTGGTGATGTATTTTCTTCCTTAACCTGAATGCAGTTATCATGAAGACAGTTTAAGGAGGGAGGTTGAAACGGTACCAAATGTTGGCTATCACCCTTTTTTTTTTTTTTTTTTTTTTTTTTTTTTTTTTTTTTCCACATCACATTTCCAAAGCTCTTTGTAATAGTTCGGTGGAGAGATACTTTTTGAAGTATCAGTAACTGGAATACATGAATGACGTACAACCTGTTGAATTGTATTTGCCACTTCATCTTAAGTTCTACTGTGATGTAGACTGCTTCCCTGTTTTTACTTCAAAAATGGGGAATCTCCTAAGGTTCCATACTATTAGTTTAGCTTTTGCTAAACATTACCTGTAAATGGTTTGAGCTTTTTTTTTCCACTTTTCACTCTTTTTCTCTTTTTAAATTGAAAAAACAGGTAAACTAAAGGATAAAGGTCTTTGTGGATTTTTCAATGTCTCATCATTCCCCCTAGCATTAAGTAACAATGATAGCAGTTGTCAGATTTTATTGCAGTAGTATCTGTGGATGTAATGCTGCTAAAGATCGTGAAGGGGCTCTCATGTGATCAGTATTTATTGAGAATATATTGACAATATTTTCATGATTGACAACCATCACCTGTTGAACATTATTAGCATCAACGTTGTGTGATCAATATGGTTAACAATATTTGAGTATTGTCAATTTATATGTATCATGCTAGAGCCTCTTGTGTAAATGAGGACAGGGATGCATAGTTTGTCAGTCAGGCCTTCATTTCCACTTCTCCAATATCAAATATATTGTGTAAACACTAGAAAACAAAAATATCATTATTAGATTGTCTTGTGTAATAAAATATTCCAGCTGCTATATTTTCTAAAGATATTAAAACTAGTTTTAAGAAAACATTCTGATCCAGTTTGAAGTGAACATGAAAGCATTTGAGCTTCCTGTCCCCTTACTGTGCTGTACATGTGAATGAAATATTATATGAGAGTTTGTGTGGAATCTAATGTTTGTTAAACCTCAGCTTTTTAATCAAGGTATTTGTTTAGGACAATTTTTGTTTCCCAATAAAAGGACAATTTTTACTATGTTTATTTTTTATTTTTCTATATATATATTTTTGTTATTTATTTATTTTATTTTATTTTTTTATTATTATTTTTTTTTTTTTCTTCTTTTTCTTTTTTCTTTCCATCAATGATGAAAGAGAGCTTAGGATTCAGTCATTTTATATTGAGGCTTCTTTTATTTCTCCCAGAATTTATTGTATATGTTTGAATGACTAATGAAGAGGCATTCTGGTGTCATGCATTAGGTCAAGCTTGTATCTCATTGCGTCAACATTATACTACTTTTTGTGCCCCCAATGCTACAGTAACGTTTAGGTACTTAGGCTATAAGTCTACCTTATGTTGTGTGGTCTCCTTTTTTGGTGCTTTGAAATACTTTTTTGTACTCCCTGTTGTATATCCTTATTGTAACCCTTGTACATTTACTGAAACATGGAATGGCTAAGCATGGTAATGAAGCGGGCTGAGATGTGTGTAAGAGTGTATGTATCAAACTACCTAGAAATCAAAGGACAAGTGTATGTGTTGTTAGGTGATTCCCCTCCCCACCCCCAACTTAATTTTTTATGTTCTTTTTTCTTGATTCCTTCCTTTTTTTAATCCAAATGAATTTATGATGTGGAGACAAAGGACTTCCTTCATCCCTGCTGAGGTAAATTGATATTCGTGGTAAATGCAGGATTAAAATGGTGTGGCGTGTACTTAACCTATTGGCAGTGTTAGAGATTATTTGTTAAATTCCAAGCAGGAATGACTTGAGTCCCACCCAGAATGTTAAAGCTCAGTGACTATATAGTGCCTTTGAGAGTAGGTATTTGTTATTATAAGGTATAGATTCTTGGCGCGTAATTGACAAATTAGCAGTGGAAATAACAATCTGCTTTACACATGCTGCAAAACTTTGAGTGGTAAAGTAATTATGATATACCTCTTATATGTGATTATATTCTATAAAATAGGATTTTTCTTTCTTTTTTTTCACGACAGTCTATTCCTACTGCCTTTGTGCTGAAGACTGCAAAGTAGAAAGGGGATATAGAGCTTTCTCAGATAGACGGGATACTAAAGAATATTTGAAGGTTCTTGATTAAATACAAGCTCGCTTTGAACTAACGTGTACCTGTGTAACTCTTTAGGATTGTCATTTAGCGAGGGACTACTAGGACATGCATAAAGAACAACAGGTAGATGCGATGTGTTCAGTAATGTTAGCATAATTTCATTGCAATTTTATTTATTACAGATGTAAGATTCTATATATTTGATTTCTCATTTACAGTAGAACTGGACTTGTGCATAAAAGGGTAAGCAGATTCTTGTACTAAGAAGTCCCTTACCTTTCATAAGTCCGTTCATGTTTTCCTACACTTTTGTTAAAGAAGGGCAAGTTTGGTCAGACTACTGTACTGTCCAAAGTGTGAGGTGATATGTAAGCCCTGAATACTAGTGAACATGGAAGTATTTGTCCACCTGAGCTTTAACATGAAATATTGACCTGTATCCTATACTGAGGCTACAACAGACATTGAAAACCCTGTGGGCTGGTACAAAGGTGGGTTATTTGGTCAGGAACTATAATCAGGCTTTCTCATGTCTGAGTCTAGAGAAACATTAAAAGAAAAAAATATATATATAGAGGCTAGATTCTCATAAGCATCAACTGGACAGTCTGTCAAAAGCATAACTTTTTGTTGTTGTTATTACTACTCCTGCTACAACAGTTGCTGCTACAACTACTACTAACTTGTATAAAATTGAATACCTGATAGCCTACTTTGCTTGCCACCTTGGATTGTAGGGTAAAGTTAGGATCTTCCCCCCTTTCATCCCAGTCCCCATGTACAGAAACCTTTCAAGCCCCATTGCCCTTTCTGTACTGTATGTACTCATATGAGTGATGAAGCACAATAAAGTATATTGTATTTGTATGATGTTGCTTTATTTATTCCAATTACAAGGTTAAATTTGGAAGCTTGCTGGCTGAGCGGGTTAGGGGGTCGTTACTTACGGTGAAGGTCAAGGGGATGGTGGTTCAAATCCTGCCACCGGCGAAGTTGAACCAAGGGCATGGTTTATTAAATTCCATGCTACAAAGTCCTCTGTGAGGGGCATTGTCCCAGCCTTCCGATAGGGGGGAGTTTGTGACATTAAACCACAAGGTTAAATTTATGAAGCACATGGAAACACATATTTAGGTTATGGCTGCAGGTCCTCTGCAAGAGAGACCAAGGGGAATGGATCAATTGATTTTAATCTTTGCATTCATTTGCAATGTCTCTCCATATACTAAGGAGTGAGGTATTTCCTTCTTGTTATGGATCCTATTTTGAGGTCTTGCAGCCCTCTGCCTCATTTATCTAAAAAGAGAGAGGCAAGACCTTGAGGTGGGTTTTAGGAGCAAACAGTGGGAAAACCAACTGCCCCAAACACCTCGAAGTGGTGTTCCTGGGTTCAGCTCTCATATGAGAGTTGAAGCCAAGAGTAAGACAGCAACTGAGACCAACACCATGAAAACTTTTCTCCCACTAACAATAACTTCATTCTTTCAACTAACAACAAAGTCCTCCAGCAATGTTGGGGACAAATCTACATAGGTGGCAGTGCTCTGTAGTGGGACTAGGGGCTCTACAGTCTTACAACAATTTGTATGATTGAGCAGCCCTTTTTAGGATCCACCCTGCTCATCCCTGATGGGGAAGAGGCTTAAAAAGTGCATCAAACATGGCCTCCTTACCCCTAAGTGGCTGGGGAGCAACCCCCAGCAAAGGCACACAAATGTGGCATAAATAATAACTAAACAACATCAGTGAGGGAGCAACAGTCCTCCCAAAACCACTGTCTCTCAGTTACACTCCCATCCCATACCACAATTCCCCGTGAACGAAGTAGTCCCCCCTCCCTACCTTCAGAACAGTATACAACTAACATCCAACCTTCTCTCACCAGGAAAAGATTATCCGATCCTTTGATTTCCAATGTGACAAAGACAATGAAAACAACACCCAAAATACCAATTAAAAACAACTAAGCCCCAAATACACCCATGGCTGAACTTACAAGGTTGTAACCGACATTTTGAATATACATTTTACGACTAGGAATAAAGTATTCTTGCTTCACGCGCGGCCGTCACAGAACGACCTTACACAACACTCCGCAATAACTACCTCTTCTTTCACCTACTCCCTCAATTGTGAGACTACACCAAGTCTTGAGCGATAAAACACCAATACCTTCATCATCTCTCTACAACTTCCTGCTGAAAACCAGGACTTAACCAACCTACAAACACGTTTGTTTCTCATATATAACGTGCAACTGCGGAACGAGATTTTCCAGAAAGGTAGAAATTCCATCAAACCACAGTCCATGACAAAAAACAATTGATCAATAACCTATATAGAGGTTTCATATTCATATAACAAGGAAGCAAGTGATCACTCCCCTCCTCTAAAGATAAACAAATAAATAAATAAAACATAAAAAAGACTACCCAAGTCACTGGTTTTGTGGCTGCTACGATAGGGTTACCATTCGAACCGATTTCCCCGATGTCCTGCATTTAGTTGTCAAAATCATCGTCCGGGAGGAATATTAAAAATTGCCCAAGAGTCCGGAATTTTAGCTTTCATAAAAAATACTATATTGTTAAACTTCGTAGTTAGTCTGCAATGACGAGAGAGTCTCTTCGTACAGTTCTTGTTCAGTTTTCGTAAGTTGGATAATGTTGCCAACTTGGCCTGTTGAACACTCATAGTTAGCTAAAATGCCCTGCCTTTTTTCTTGCTCTACCACACGCCGTTTTTCATAATTCGTGCTGTTGTAGCCATATAGTAAATGGTAATTACATAGTTATTCACTTTGTAGTATTTGTTATTCTTATCTTGCATATAATTATGGCGTTTTAGCATTTATCAATCATAAACCACTTATGCTTTATTACGTGTATTGACAACTGTTACGGTTGCCCAGTCCGGGCCAGTTTGCTAGTCTTGAACCAGTTGTGACAATGTGACATACGGTTTGACTACAAGTGGGCTTGACGCCACAACTGCAATTTGAACTTTGTTGGTTTTCCAAATCATAAAAATGCCTGGCAGAATGCCCAAACGGAAATGTAAATTCACTGCAGAGATGCAGAACAAACTCCCGTGCTTTAAAAGAGGAGAAGAGTGGAAGCCGAGTGTTTGGTGTGTAAAACAGGAACATACGTACCTGTGGCAAATAAAGGTATGAGTGATGTACATACATGTGAACTCTGAGGAACGCAAGAAAGCAGTGCAAGATCGAAAGGCCTCATCAACGAATTTGACAGGTCATTTTGTCAAACCAGGAAGTAAAACTGAAGATGCTGTCACTGCTGCAGAATTAAGGTACTTTTCGCATTTCACACTGTTAAACGTCAGTAGTTTCTCATCCATGGGTTGTTCATCTGTTTTGTGTAAAAAGACGTTCTTTCATTCTGAGGTGGTTAATGGAGTTTTCTAGTGCTCCAACAAAGAGAGGAAAAAAATGTGTTTGTGAGAGACCTTTTCTGCCCCCCCCCCCATTTCGGGAGGGTGGGAGGCACAGAAAAGTGATTAATTTGTTAAACAAACATTTAATTCAGATAATTCGTAATATTTACATAGAAATTGTATGTATTTGAATGTGAAATCGCAATTTGAACAGTGTTTCGTACATCGATAGATCCGTCACAAAGGACGTGCGTGTATGAATGTGGTCAAGTGTAAACACTGGTTTTATTTCGGGAGTTTCTTGTGTAGATCTACACGCAAGCACGGTAAGTAGGAATCTGCCCTCGAGGCGTTGCCTCGGGGTATTGATACCCTCTCTGACCTACTTTCCTGGCACTCTGTTGCCAGGTGGAATTTGTTGGTAGAACAATACAAACATATAGATGTATACATAAGAACATGAAGAAACAAGAGAACAGTTACATAGAATGAGGAATATGCATGCAAAACGGTTAAGGGTAACGTTATACTAAATACCTTAATGCTATGACATATAGACTTGACACAGTGCTTACGCTTGGAACGTATGCCTAGCGACAAGTAATGACGTACATAGGCAGTTATATCATTGTACATAGGGCACTTATATAATTTAATAACTACATAGGCTTACTTATATAAAAATTTACAATAAATATATTGAGATTAAGTACTACATGTATATTAAAGGAGTATTTCATATACAATAAAGGAGAGTTACGTATACAATAGACATATGCAATTACTAAGTAAAGAGAGGAATTACTACATATACTCCCCCCGCAAGAGCGGAGCGTCGGAGAAGAAAGTATTTAATAGTGAAAATCTGAGTGGTCACGAAAGTGGACGGTCCTGCTGGAACAAGTTTTTGTATGGAAGAGCGGAAGTAGGAGGGTGGGTAGGAGGGGAAGAGGGGATAGAGTGGCCAAGGTCATTGTCATCAGCTGTGGGTGGTATGGGACTCGATGGGACAACATTGAAAGTGGACGAAGTAGGAACAGGAGGAGTGGAAGGTGTGGAGGGTATGTCTGGGAATACATGGAGACGGGTCTTAGGCTGAGGAGAAATAGGGAGTGAAGCTGGTTTCAAACGATCAATGTAAACTGAGGTTTCGCCTTGAGGTAGATTAAGGATAAAGTACTTAGGTTCATGTCGAATAATGTCATAAGGATCAGAGTACGGGGCCTCCAAACTCTTAAGAATTCTGTCGACTCGAACCTAAACTTTAGAGCAAGAGTGAAGGTTATGGGGGGACATATGGTTGAGGTGGTGTATGACAGTCACTGGACGCAAGATCATGTAAATTGATAGATTGCATTTCCTTGATAAGGCGAAGGATGGTTGCATCGTCCGAGGAGGGGGGATGTTCCTTAGTAATGGCAACGGAAGGGCATAACATATGGGTGCCAGTAACAGCGGTAAATGGGGAAAATTTAGTGACGTGAGGCGTCAAGCGATAGCCAAGAAGGACGATGGGTAAGGAGTAAAACCAGTTATCTTGCCTAGCGCGAAGAGCTGATTTCAGGGAGCGGTGGAAACGTTCAATCATGCCGTTAGCTTGGGGGTGATAACTAATGGTACACATATGGTGGAAGCCAGTGATAGACGAAAGCTCAGAGAAAAGTTCGCTCTCGAACTGGGAACCTCTATCCGTGATGACATGAAGTGGAACACCGAAACGGCATATCCAACCACTCACGAAAGAGATTGCTACAGAAGTGGCAGTAGTGTCAATGAGGGGAATTGCTTCAGTCCAACGAGTAGCTCGGTCGATGCAAGTCAATAAGTATTTGTAGGGAAGAGGATAAGGATAGTTAGGAAGAGTAGCAGGGGGCAGCGGTCCTACAATATCGATGTGCACCGATTGGAAGCGGTCAGTAGGAGCAGATATAGGGGAAACAGGAGAGGAAGTGTGGCGCGTAGTCTTAGCCTGTTGACACCTAAGGCATTGTCTAACAAATTTCTTTACATCTCTCAATGTATGGCCAGAAGTAGCATTGTTTTACCAACTTAGGGGTGGACTGAACACCAGGATGAGAAAGGTTATGCAAAGAAGAGACTACATCATCTCGTAAGGGTAACGGAACAAAAGGTCGAGGAGTCTTAGTAGAGGTATCACACCAGAGTGTCAAATTAGGGGGTAAGGTGAACTTAGAGAGCCTAGGCTTGAAAGTTTCCAGTTCGTCATCTGTTGCCTGACATTGAGCGATGCCACTGAAATCAAAGACATCGAGTGACACAGTGCATGTTGTGCGAGATAAGTAATCGGTAACGACATTGTTGTCGCCGTGGATGTATTCAACTGAGGAAACATGTTCAGAGAGGACGGAGAGTTGTCGTTATTGTCTGTTAGTTTTAGCAAGAGATTTAGAGTGAAATACAGCAACGAGAGGTTTGTGGTCAAGAAACAGGGTAACTGTATGTCCATCAATGAGGGTCCTAAAATGCAAAACTGCGAGATAAGCAGCTAAGAACTCGCAGTCATAGATAGAATAGCACGTGTTTCAGAGGGTTTTTTTTTTTTTTTTTTTTTTTTATAGAGGGCGCCGCCAACGGCTAGGCTTGAACTGTCAGTCACGAGTTGGTAGTTTGTCGGTATTAGTGAAGGGTAAGGGTTGGACAGTCCAGTAAGGCTTGCTTCAAATTATTGAAGAGTCCTTTGCTGTGTCGGTCCAAGTGAGACACTTTGAAGAGGGATATTTTTTTAAGAAGCTCAGTAAGGGAATAGGCTCCGGTTACAAAGTTAGGAATCATGGGCCAAAAGAAGTTGATCATACCCATGAAACGGCACAAAGCCTGAAGTCTGGGGCAAAGGGAAACCGGAAATGGCCGTGTCACGGTCTTTAGGTGGCTTAATCCCTTATGAGCTAATCTCATAACCGAGAAAGGTAAGTTTTGATTTGAAGAATTAACATTGGTTGAGGGAAAGTCGCATGTTATGCTGAGCCAAAATGGAAAGAACAGTTTGAACACCAGAAATATGTTTTCCAAGGGTCTCGCTAGCAACCTGTACATCATCAAAGTATGTAAACAAGTTGTTTACGTTCGCTAGTTTGCTATGAAGAGCTGAAATGGGGCCTCGACATTTTTCAACCCGAAGGGCATGTATAAGAATTCAAACAAACCAAAGGGCATGCATATCGCAGTCTTAGGAATGTCTTGTTCAGCTACAGGAATCTGCAGAAATGCACATTGTAAGTCTGAGTGAAAAAATTCATATTCTTAAGTGACATGGTGAGAGAGCGCAAGTGTGGTATGGGATATTTGTTATTTACAGTACATCATTATTCAGACCTCAGTAATCTCTGCGAGGTCTCCAGGATTGTGGTTATTTCTTGGGAACCAAATGAAGTGGGGACGCCCAAGGTGAGTTGGAACGTCGTATGATCCCTGCATTAAGCAAAAATTGAAATTCATCCTTTGCCGCCTTGAGCTTCTCACCTGTCAATGGCCTAACTTTAAATGGCACAGGAGGGGTATCATCAGTATCTATTCTATGGCATATAGTACCTTCTAGTGTTTAAGGATCAGATAATTGCCTGGGCGCGGTGAGTACGGGGAATTTCGAAAAAAGAGCAATGGCTCTTGAATCAATACCCCCATAATTTTCATGAAAGTGGCAGTTGCCGACAAGATTGACGAGTTAAACACCATATGAGGACGGAGCCTTTATTTGTACGACGTTTTGCTTATTACAGCTTTTTCAAGTACAAGTTGAGATACATATGCTTGAGATTAAATAAGGGGAAAGGAGGGAACAGGGAGAGAAAAGAAGGGGGAGAAGGGGGGGGGATGGAACACTGGGAAAGGTTGAGAATGCTGGCCCAAACGTCCATAAGATGGTTTTCCTTGTTTCTATGTGTCACACATGTATTGGTGGTGACACTTAGAAACAAGGAAAACCATCTTATGGACTGGAAGAATGCAGAGCTGCTGATATGAGAACCAGACAAAATCCGCAGGAAGTGTTTAGAAGCAGCAATCATTCAAGGAACGAACACTATTGAACAAAACGGGCATGTTTAACATCTCGCCCCACATAATTTCCCTTATACCCATGGCCAGCAAAATTTTAAATATTTAAACCACCCTTTGTGAACATTTCGCCCACGGACGTTTGGCCCAGCATTCTCAACCTTTCCCAGTGTTCCACACCCCCCTTATCCTCCTCCTCTCCTCCTCCTCTTCCTTCCCCCCCTTCTTCTTTTCTCTCCCCGTTCCCTCCTTTCCCCTTATTTAATCTCAAGGTGTGCGTGTGTGATTCACCACAGTCTTGGATCACGTGTTGGACTTGTGGTCGACAGTTACTTCCCTCCCAGATGAGTTTAGAGCTCATATATAACCGATCTATAGATATTGCTGTGACCTTATACGCACACACAAACCCAACTCCCCGCCCACAAGAGTTGGAGTAACGACTCGCAGTGCAGCGATGCTGAGATTACAAAGGATTACAAAGGCGGAGCATGCCGACAGGAGACCTTTTGGTCCATATCTAGGTCGGATGCGAAAATAAAAACTATAATAATGTAAATAACAAATAAAATACATAAATAAATGCATAGGTATAGTTAGATAATAAACAAACAGGTAAATTGTAAATGATAATAAATTGACATATAACTAATAATAAATGAAAATCAGACAGACAAATGATAACAAAACAAAAAATATATATATATAAAATTAATTATATTCATTACAGCATCTTGCTTAGGTGTATATCTAAATGATTCTTAAAGCTTCGAACTGAACTACATTGCACTACCTGTGCAGGAAGTTTATTCCATTCATTAACTACACGGTTGGCAAAGTTGTTTCTACCTACTTCCAAATTGAATCTATTTCCGGACAGTTTGAGACCATTGTTTCTTGTCTGATTCTCATTCAGTGTGAAAATTTTGTCACTTTTGAAGTTGTCAATTCCCTTTAAAATCTTAAAGACCTGTATCAAGTCACCTCTGAGTCTACGCTCTTTTAGGGAAAACAGATTCATATGTTTTAGTCAATTTTCGTATGATTTATTTTGATATCCCTGGACGGGATTCGAACCCGGACCATTGTAGTGGCGGTCGGGAACTCTAACCACTACGCTAGCGAGTCGTGTGTGTGTATGTGCACAGTACAGTGGCAGCCCCCCCCCCCCAAAGCATGATTTGCCCCACCAAAATTTAATTCCTGGCTATGGCCCTAATGGACTATGGACTACCTAGAGAAGACCATCTGCTCAAGCAGGATCATTAGTTGTAGGAGGGGAAGAGATGTCTGTATGAAAATGTAAAGATAGTTGTATGAAAGAGGGCTATTGCCACCTGGAGATTCTTAGGGAGATTTGTTGCGGTGAAGACGTGGCTCAGGAGGGGTGGACAGGAGACTTGGAGTTGAGGGTTAAAATCAATATATGTAACTGTGAGGTTACTTTAGGGGTACTTATTCAACTTAACCACAACCAACAAAGTTAGAAAGAGAGTAAAAGGCTTAATTGTATGGACAGACAGAAAAATTGGAAAGATTTTTAGTGGTAGGTAAACTGAAATGAGATGCAGTAGGAAAGTTAGAAATTAAATGAATTTCAGTAGAAGAAAAAGCTTATGTAGATGTTTGTGCTTGTAGTCATGTTTTTGTTTGAGATATGCTTGTGTGTGCATGGTACACATAGAAGGTTGTTTCCTCTAAGTTGGTGTATATTCAATTGGATAGATAAGAGGCAAGACATATGCTGGTTCCAGCTGACAAAACAGACTTCCTGAAGTAGTGGAGCCATTTTGCTGGCAAGAGAACAGGTAATAGTATATATATATATATATATATATATGAGTGGCAGGGTGGTGAGATAAACACCGAGAATCGTTGAAGTTTTTTATTTACTGACGTTTTGCTCTTCACAGAGCTTCTTCAGAGTGTACAAACATGGTCAGGAAATCAACAATTTTATACCTCACATCATTCCGCGTTCCTTCCTTAACCCACCCCATCCCTCCCTCTCATACCCTTCAACTCCTGTAGGACCATCCAGCCGGACGTTTTGGACAGCTTAATAAAACCATTCCAATGGTTACAGCAGGGCTGGGATGTTATGAAAGCTGCCTCGACTATTTTTCGTTTTTTCTTGTCTAATCCTTGTTTTAATATTTCCACTCTGTCCCAGTTAGGTAAATGCCCATATTTCTCAGCATGAACCACCAAGGCGTTTGATGTTCGGTGGGCCCTCAGGTCACTCTTGTGCTCATATGTCCGCTTGTGTAGGCCTCTTCCTGTCTCCCCAAAGTAGTTTAAGTCACAGCCACCACATGGGATTCTGTAAACCATGCTGTTGTTATCATGTTCTTTTCTACCCTTACCTCTCAATACTTCACCTATCTTCGTACTGGATGTACTGGCGATCTTCAGCCCTGCTCTGCGGAGTAAATGTCCTAACTCTTCTGTGTACTTGGAGTTGGGAACCACAATGAAACCACCTTCCTTAGTCTTCTTTATCTCATCCTTTCTCTTTTTCATTATTTTAAGCGCTATTTTCTTTAAACTATGGAGTAACCCTTCTGGATATTTAAGTCCTGAGAACACTTTAAAAATGTATTTGACCTCTCTGTCAATATGTTCTTCACTGCATACCCGGAACGCTCTGAGATCAGTTACCTTTCTTAGATGTAGTAGTTTGGAGGAAGGATAATGGTATGGTGGGTTTCTTGGTTCACAGAAAAGCTACAAACAAAAATGACCTCATTCGCTACTTTTCGGCACATAGAGAAAGGATAAAGAGAGGAGTAATAATTGGATTTTTTCTCAGAGTGTTATCATGCAGAAATCCTTTACCTTTCCTGCCAACAATGTTGTGTGTGTGAAGTGGCTGTAGCCTCTCAAAATATATTGTACCAGCTTATCAAATGACAAATTTCACTCGTTCAGTGAAGATGGTGGACATCAATAAAGCTAAAGCTGTCCCATTAAATTCATCAAACAGTGTGCTGCCATCTGTGGTCAGGCAAATCAAACAAACCAACTTCTGCACAGCTTTATTGTTAGAGTTTGCAGTTCTCAAACTGTGACACAGAAAAGGAATAGAAAAATATTTATAACAGTGATGGTAGTCATGGTTTTGACATCAAGGCACCATAAAGTGAAAATAAAATACATATAAAAACAGTACCTTAAGATTATGAAATAATTTAAGATTCTTAAAGCAAAGACTGGCAGCAGGAAGGCTAAGAGGAAAAGAGTAGGTAAAAATCTCAGTTATTTGTACTGAATCATATGTACAGATCAAGATTAAGTACGTCAATATTGACGTCACAAGTCCTGCCATTTCACCTAGTAACACTATTTTGTGTGACAAAATCATAGTACACCAATCCCTTCATATATACAAGAGATGTGATCTGTAAAAAATTTATTTGGATAATGTCGGTACTTAATTCATTGGGAAAAAAGGCCATACAGTAAATGTAAGATTTTATGCATAAAAACGGACATTTGATACAAATATTTTTTTCACAAATGTGACTATATATAGGGGGACAGATAAGCTTGTCACAAAAATGTGACTTTATATACTGGGGAATGCATGGGGGACTGGCAAACCTCAGTAATGTAATACACATCATAGATTTTATCCTGACTCATGCCAGGTGTGGGTTAGCCTCGAAACCAAAGGGACAATAGAGATTGTATGATAATTTGATAATCAACACAGCAATACAAAGTCACTATACTGAGTGACTTCAGGACTGAACCAGTATCCGTAGCCAGTTTCCTGGAACCTTGGTTCTCCATGAATAGAGAAATAGGACAACAGATTGATTAATCAGTTTGTAATGGAACACAATCTTTAGATGATATGTTTAATTGGTGGAAAGTGTACCAACTATTCTTCTACCTGAAGGAATGTCTTTATTGTGCAGTCTGCCCTGCTTCAAGGTTGGCATCTAAGCCATACCAAGGACCAACACATTCACATAGATGTATGCTTTCGTTTCCTTCCTTATTTACCACATTTACCACACTGGCCACAGTTTGAAAAGTGTGCTATGCTATGAGTTTTACTGTAATAGTATTTGTTGCCTTGAGTTTCACTGACTGGAAACTCACAGCCCCACACTAGCGAGGAACAGTTCTCAGGCCTTCCCATAGATGAATCAATCAATCCATTGCACCAGTTTTCTCATGAAAGGGATCCATGGCCCCAAGGTTACTGGTAACAGCCATTGGATTGGCCCATACATCATACAAGGAAGAAATATTGTGCTATAACCTTGATGACATGACTATTTGTGAACCATATGCTCTATGATGAAATTACATGTGAACAGTCCTGCAGAGTGCCATTGGTGGAGTGGGACCTGTTAAGTAACAATAACAAGTAAGATGTCTGGGTATGGTTAAGGTCGGACAGTGTAAAATAAGATGTTCAGTGTTTTCTGTGTGATAGATGCATCTGGAGCAATTTGTTGCTGTGCCCAGGCCTATTCTATGTTGGTATTGTCCTAATGCTGGATAGTAGCCTGAACTTGGTTATACTAGTATGGCTCTTGCTTCTCTAGGGATGGATTTTTCTGTAGGGCCTCTCTGGAAGGATTTGATGAAAAAGGGTGTTTGTGGGTTGGTCTTGTGACCAGAGTGTGAATGTGTTTTGGTATGGATGTGTTGTGTGAAGCAGATAGAAGATTATTGTAGATGTTTGAATAGTGTGCTGCTGCTATAATTTTGTTTAGTTGGTTGTGTTTGTGTGGTGTTATGAGATGGGGGAATAGGGTTGAGGGTTCTTGTGTAGAACTATGTACTTATTTTCATGTGATGTTTTATAG
The DNA here is from genome assembly GCF_046742065.1 of Oratosquilla oratoria. NCBI lineage: Eukaryota > Metazoa > Arthropoda > Malacostraca > Stomatopoda > Squillidae > Oratosquilla > Oratosquilla oratoria. The sequence goes on along the minus strand of NC_134817.1, from coordinate 7,417,862 downwards.
GGAGGATTTTAGTTTCTTAGTGCAGATGTTGTATTGGGGTGGTGATGGTGCATCATATTATTATTGATGCTTAATTTTGTATATATATAGAGTTTGTGAGGTGTCTTTGTTTTCCTGATTGTTGGGAACTGCTGTCCAGAGCCTGTGCTCATGATTGATGTTAGTGTGTTTATTCTCATGTTTTTTTCACTGTTAGATCTTTGTGTAGGCAGAAGGTCATGCATCAAAAGTGAGGCCCAGATATGTTATGTTCTTTTGCAATAGAAGGTTTTGGCCATTCTATTCTATTATTGGATGTCTCTTATTCATTATTGCCTAGAGTTAGTAATGTTTTTAGTGGTGTTTGAGGGGATGGGCACTGGAGTAATGACCCCATAATATAGGAGAAAACATAAGAGGACAGAATGAGTTTCAGGGCCTGATCCAGAGACCAGGAATTAGCTCCTTGGGGTCACTTTGCTTATGTGGAAAGATGGAAAATAGTCTAAGTTGATAGAAAGATATCTTGGGCCCAGTCCAGTTACTTAGTGACCCCTTTGGGCTGCATCTCCCGATGGAGGTGAGGGTGTTTGAATGGAATATGAGGTGAATGGTGGGTGGATGATTCCCTATGATGTCCATCTTATAGAACCACAAGCAGGTACTCATTGTTGGTCCCTGGTTACAAGAAAAAAATTAAATAATAATAATAATAATGTAATAATAATGAAAAGTTATAAAAGTCATATATATTGATATTGTATAATAGTATACTAGGATTGATAAGTGTAATTATAAAATTATAGATTTAGAAAAATAGTAATGATAAACGTTATAATAAAAAAATAGAAATAATACATTACAATAATGATAGTCATAATAAAAACATTATTGTAATCAAATTGATAGATCATTTAGTCTGTTGCCCTAGTTTTCTCCCTTGCATAAGACCCTTAGTCCACAGGAAACTGACCATGGCCAACGGTTCAGCTTGTAAGTTGAGGGCCTGGCTTTGTTTTAAATCTTGCTGGCCTCTGAAAGATGTAGGAGGGCAGGATGTTCTTAAAAAAAAATAATAATAATAAATAAATAAGAAAATAAAAAATAATATATATATAAGGGATGGAAAGAATTTGGAGTGTTGTGAAAGAGTGACCCTTGGGTCTGTTCCAGAGACCAGGCACTGGCTCCTCAGGGCCACACCTCTGAGTGGAGGTGGGGTTTTTTGAGCTGCTCTTAATGGTGAGGTGGTGGATGGTTCCTCTTCAGGGATGTTGTGCTTTTCAGGGTTTATATTCCTTCCATCACCTTTGTGCAGCTCCTCAATATCATCAAATTGATGACAATAATAATTATAATAATGACGATGATATTAATAATTACAGTAATGATAGTAACAAAAGAGATATAATATAGTCATGATAAAAGTAACTAACTGATATGTTGTTTGCAGTGATGATATTGGTACAAAATAATGATGAATATAATAAAAAAGGAAAATATATACAGAACACTCAGACTATGGTTACTATTGATACAGGATGGGTTCAGACCTTCTAGCAACCCAGAAGGTTTTTGATGATAACAATCCATATGTTATAACTACACTTAACCGAAGGCAGTGATATGCTTAACACCCACATTTACATGGTATCTATCCAATTTGAATCTATATACATGACATTCACATAACACATATCCACATACCACCTAGCCATGTGGCATGTATCCATGTATCACATATCCACATATCACATATGCATATGACATGTTTCCAGCAAGTAATTAGTCATTTCCAAAGCTACCAATTAGCTTTAGGCTACCCCTTAATGATGCATGCATAGCCGAACTCAGTGGTTTCCAGACAGGTGCACTGCCCTAAAAGAGGCATATATTATAAGTCAGGTGGGAATATACTTGTGTTGAAAGGGTGGGGAGTATTTACCTGATTGTTTTTGTTATGACTTTTTTATTTATTAGTTCTCTGACTTGTTGTATGTGACAGCTATATAATTTTAATTTTATCATGTTCATAGTATTTATTTTTATCAAATATGGGTGAAGGGCAGGGTGTGCCACCCTTTTTGTAAGCTAGTGGGATATTATGAATGAAAATTTTGGAAACCACTGTTGTGACTTGTTGACTCTTGCTGGGTTGAAAGTACCCCCACAAACTAATGCAATCATCTAATAATAACCAGAAAAAGCATATAAGGCAGTGCACCCAAGTGAAGGGTTAAATTGAGGTAGGTTTAACCCATTATCAAGCATAGGATGATTCCACAGATGAATGGAATTGAAAAAAAAACTAATGGACTTAACCCGTTAGTGTTACATGTCAACTGTAATTACCAAAGGCTTAATTGTGATATTTTTAACCCATTGATTATAGGGGTTTCCTACAGTTGAATAGGATCACCTTGTGGTAGCCAAAATAAACTAAGAGTTGCATGTCATATTCTCAAAACTCACTTTGGGGATAGCCATGTTGTAGAATGAAATTGTTAGGATATTAGCTATACAGTAACTAACATATAGTATATCATAATTTTTAAACACTTTAATTGCATGTTGAAGTCAAGTGAGAACCACCCCATAGTTGACCAAAGTTGAAGGGATTTATTTTAAAAAATTCTAATGTCACTGGGTTGGCAAAGTTGATTCCCTCATTCCACAGGTATAACCAGTATTTAACTAAACACATGAGGATTTTAATCATTTGAGGAACTATCCCTGAACTATAGGGGTTAGGTTTATACATCTTTTCACCCCTTTGGTATCAAAGGTGAGGTGTATACACCAGAAGGCACTTAGCTGGGACTGAGGTAATCACCACTGCCTTATATGCTTGGTCTATCAGAACAAATAACAGACACTTGTAGTCATTGTATTTGAACTTGGACCTGTGGCATGTGAAGCAAGAATGATGTACTGCAGCACTTGTAAAAAAAATTCTGGCCTTTTTTTATGTCATTCATTCTTGTCAGGGGGTGGTTCATGGATATAAAAGATTATCACAGCATGTATACAGTCTGACTCATTCTCAAACAGCCACCATCTAAGTTTATCTTCATATATTATTATTTCTTGTATCCCACCTGTCCAGTGCCCTTCAATGGACAATGTTAAAGATGCCTTTGTTGGTACTTATGGAACCTTGGCATTATTCACAGTCAATTGCCCAACTTTTTGTATCCACTGTTTTCAAATTAAGTCAGTGAATCTAAGCAATAGTAGTGAGCTAGGGAGAAAAGGAGAACCAGCTTAAGTAGTAGACTGTACAATACTTCACCATGCTTCTGCCTTCCCTATTAAAAAACTGTATCACAGTATTGTCACAGACAGTTCATATGTCTCATTATGTTGAGTGACCTTACATGTCTTCAATGACCCTGATTATATACACTGTTCTTATAACCCTAAAAGGTAATGTATAAGTTCAGGTGGCGCTTATCTTGGGTCACTTCCCCGGTGACCTTTGCATGACCTTTGACCTTTGTAACAAAAGTCATGTTTGCTCTTGTATATCCCCCCATAATCTTTTCACATTCCTAATTCACCTTACAGTTGAACCTTTGTCAGACCTTCTGCTCCATAGTGAGGTTAGGTGTAAAAAAATAGAATAATGTAAGAAGAAAAACTATTCGCCCAGAAGTCTTCTTTGTTTCCGCAGAATGTTAAGTCTTATCTCTTTGTCCTTTGGAAGTTGTGTAAACTTTATGGGAGCTGCCTTGACAGGAAATCCGAGGGCATAGCGTAACTTTGGGTGAATCTGGTTGATTCTCCTTCTCTTGCCCTTGGAGATTGGTGTGACCTTTGCTTGAGTTTGATCACCCTTTGAAGAAATTGGCCTGGTCGTAACCACAGTAGTGTCTGTTCTGACTGTTATAGCTTCAGGTACTTCCATTTTAGTTTCACCTTTTTCACTATCCTTGATGGTGCTCTCTATCTTTGTCTCATTAGTCTTTGAGCTGGTGTCTTCTTCATTAGTTTTCGTAGATGGCCCTTCCAGGATTTTAGAGATCCAGAAGACCCATGGCACTCCTCTGGGAGCTGGAGTGCTGGCAGACCCTGGAGAGCTAATCAGAGGTTCAGCTACTGGACCTGAGGTACCTGTAGGTTTTTTGTGTTCCCTTGAACTTGGCTCCTCTATTGGAGGCTCTTCTGTTGAATGATTCACAACATCTGTGGATGTCTCCTGTCTTGAAAGATCTATGTCTTTTGTGTCACCTCTTTCATTCAGACTACCTCCTGCTTTTCCTTTTTTTCTTCTGTGACCTCGTACTCCTCTTCCTCTCCCTCTTCTCTTCTTACCTCTGATACCTCTTCCTCTTCCCCTTCGTTTTCCTTTCGTAATTTCTTTTCTTGAATTCCTAAGACCTCCTTTCAGAGTTGTGTTTACCCCTGTTTGAGGGCCTGGCTTACCATCAAGAGCTAGTATTCCTAGAGGAACTAAACCACCAGTGGGGTGTTTTTTCTTGGTAGTCCCTTCCTTTGGACCATGACTTTTTTCTTCCTCTAAAGAATCTTTTGCCACATTTGTTTCCATAGTAGAACCTGTCTCTTCTCCAGTAGTACGGTCAATATACCTGTTAGTTCCTAATCCCCGTAATGGATCCCTTCGTCCTTTATTTATTTTATTTTCATCGGGATGTTTACTTCTATTTGGACTCCATCTTCTCCTAGAACCTCTTTTTACATGAGGTCCTCTTTGTACCTTTGGACCTCTCTTGGCCTTAGGACCTTTTCTCCTCTTCAGAGTCCTAACAGGAATCCGGGGCCTTTCTTCCCCTTTAAGGCCCAAGTCATGTCTAGATCTTCCTTCTCCTTTTAGAGTTAATCCACCCATTGATTCCTTATAACCTGTGAGATGTATATCTTCTTCAGGACTTAGTTCTTTTATATCACTTACTTGCTCTTTAGGGTCTAAATCTAAGTTTTCCTGAGAATGTAGTTCATCCTCAGAAATCACCTCATTAAGTTTTTGTAGCCCTGTAAGACCTACTTTTTTTCTTTCATCCACATTCCTCTCACTCTTTAATGGGCTCCATATTTCGTTGTGACTATTGGTTATTTCAGGACCCCCATGGATTCTTGAACCTTTTAGAGCATGAGGGCCTTTCTTTACCTTATTATCTATTTCTCCTGTAGGATCTAATTCCCCTAAAGAACTAACTACCCCTCTTGGGACTATATACCCTGTAGGTCCTACTTGCCCTCTAGGACCCACCTCCCCTGTAGGACCCACCTCCCCTGTAGGACCCACCTCCCCCGTAGGACCCACCTCCCCCGTAGGACCCACCTCCCCTGAAGGACCCACCTCCCCTGTAGGACCCACCTCCCCCGTAGGACCCACCTCCCCCGTAGGACCCACCTCCCCTGAAGGACCCACCTCCCCCGTAGGACCCACCTCCCCTATAGGACCCACTCTTCCTTCAGGACCAATCTCTCCTTTAGGACCTTCTCCTGATATCCTCATTCCCTGGGGACCCCTTAACCCACCTGGACCTCCCATGCCTTCTTTGGATCCCCTGGGCCCAAACTTTCTTCTCCCCACTTTATCTTTTCTACCTTGCCCCATACCACCTCCCTCCCTTGGAGGAATATGTGCATGAGGTGTACCCGTTTCTGTGATAATCGGTCTCTCAGTGGTGGTAGTAGTTGTGGTGGTGGCAAAACCTTCCTGGATAATTTCGGGCAATTGTTTTTTGGATTCCATGTCCCCAGAATCTTCTTTGCCATGCTTCTGCCAATGCTGACCTCCTCCTCCAGGCCCCACTGGTACCCTGACCTCTGAGGGGTGTTCATCTCCCTTCATGTTTCTGCCGTTGAAATAATGACTTCCCTCTACAAAAAGAAAAGAAAAGAAAAATTATCATGATATGGAATGAAGAATGGAGAATTATTAGTTTGTTAAAAAATGATACTTTTGATGTTTTAAGTTTAGGATTTTATTTTGTAATGAATTGCAGTACAAGGTCTATTTTGAGTTTTCTAATAAATTTAAATAAATTGACCACAAACTGGAAGTGGCTGAATGGTGCAATCACTTACTTGGACTTTTGCTGCTCTCTCCATCATGTTTAAAGTTTTCCTTTGTTGAAACTTCCCCTAATGGGTTTGGCCTGAGAACAGGTTGTGGTGTGGTTCTGGGAAAGCAGGAGAGGTGTTATACTGGTTAGCAGGTTGTGCCTGTCTAGACCTACAAAAAGCATTTGATAAGGTACCACACAATAAATGTAAGAGAAAACTAAGACCAAAACAGTCATTCAGATTATCAAAGAAAAGGAAAAATTGGTGAGAGATATAGTGGACAAAAAGAAGTGTATAGTAGTATTTGGTCTGAAAGAAAAAAGGAACCTAGTTAGATTTGTGAGAGAAAAAGAAGAGAAAGATTTAGCAATAGATGTTTTGGGAGTAATACAAAATAAAGAGCAAGAATTAGAAAAGGAAACAGGAAGTGCATAGAATAGGAAGGCATGTAGAAGGAAATTGACCCCTAAAGATCAAATTAAGGTTACAAAGGACAGTGGAAGAGATACCAGCAAGTCAGTTAGGTAATAGTGAGCACTATAAAGATGTATGGATAAAAAGATATATGAACCATTAGGAAAGAGAAAGAAGACATTGGGAAGAGAAGCTATAAAAAAAGAAAGAAAGAGAAAAAAAAAGAGAGAGAGAGAGAGATAGAGAAACAGATCCCAAGAAAAAGAAGTTCTTTTGGAGAGTGTTAGACATGAGACTGAGAAAATTATATCTTCAAGAAAAGGAAATGAAAGGAACAAAGAAAGAGATGGAGAATGCAGAAAGTTAAAAGTGGCTTATACAAATATAGATGGTTTAATTTCATGATTAAACAAGCTTAATGATTATTTGTCAGAAGCAAAATCAGACATAATGGCAATTGTAGAGACAAAATTAAGGGGTCCAGTATCACCTAACAGTATTGAAAATGGATCACTGGCTTAGAAATAGAGAGGAAACAGGGTGGAGTCATGTTCTTGGCTAAGAAATATATAAATATAATGAAGGTTACAAATGGAGGGAACAGTGTGGAAATGATTAAGATAAGAGTCGAAGATAAAGACATGAAAAAGAGAATGTGGTGATCTATGTGCCCCAAAAAATAGGTTCCTGGAGAGAGATTACTCTAAAACAATGGTTCTTAACCTGGGGTACCTGTACCCCCGAGGGGTACGAAACCTTGAACCTGGGGGTGCAAGACATGATAGCCAGTGCAGTGATATTGTATTTTTACGATGAGAAAGCAAAGCAAGGTTTGTATCACTATCCTTTTCATGTATTTGCATTGTATTTGTATTGGATGGGGGGTACGAGAAATTTTTCTGAAATATCAAGGGGTACGGGCACTGAAAAAGGTTAAGAACCACTGCTCTAAAATATTAAAAGATACAAGGATTTCATTATACAGGGTGCTGAAAGATGAAGAGAACGTGTTACTTATGGGGGATTTTAACTGCAAAGAAATCTGTTGGGAAGAGATGACAGTGAAAGGGGGAGAGGAATTATGGGGAAATGTACAGTACTACCTCTCATTAACGGACTAAAAGGGGAGTAACGGTGTCCGTCGATGAGAATAATCCATTGATATGGAGTGGTTTTTGGGTGGCATAGTGATTGCACGCACTAAACAATGGTACAAAAAACACCGAAAACACAGCAAAAACACCGCAAACACAGCTAATTAACATCCGTTAATAAGAGGTCTCACTGTATTACTTAACATGGCTATGGAGAATAATACAAGACACCAATTGGGAAGAGTGACAACATATTACTTGAACTAGAACTAAAGGAGGATATATATATGGAGAGAAATATGAAATACAGAAAAGAGAGAGTGGTATATGGTAAAATGGACTTTGTGAAACTTAAGAATTTTTTTTAAGAAGCAAGTTGGGATAAATTTCACAATGATAAGATGTAAGTGGAAGTAAAATAGAAGATTCTTATGGAAATCTATAATGGAGAGGTGGATAAATGTGTACCAAGACAAAAATATATATATATATATATATATAATAAGTGATGGTTTAACAGAAAATACAGCGAGGCAAAAAAAAAAAATGAAGCTTGGAAAAGGAGAAAAATCCTAGAATGTGGCAAATATATATAAATGAAAGGAATTATGTAAGAATATACAAGGAAAAAAATGATGAAAAAGACATAAAAAAATGTAAGGATCAACCAAAACTATTCTATAGATATGTGAATGGTAATTTGAAAAACAAGCATGAAATAGGGAAACTACACCAGGGGAAAATAGAATATACAGAAGATTTAGAAATGACTGAGGACATGACTAAACATTTGAAATCTGTTTTCACTAGAGAAAAAGTATGACTGGGATGAAGGGCGAGAAGTGGTCACCTATTGGGGAACTAATAGCAGCATGAGCTGAAACAATGGATCAAATAACAAGACTTGATGTCGGAAAACTGCATGGCTCCGATGGAATTGCAAACTGGATACTAAAGGTGTGTAAAGAAGAATTGGTAGACAAATTATACAATATAATAAGTTGTTTGCATAAGGCAGGAAAAATACCAGAAGACTGGAAAAAGGCCATCATATAAAGGAGGTAACAAGGAAGACCCAACAAATTACAGACTGGTTTCCTTTACAAGTACTGTAGCCAAAATTTGTGAAAAAGTTATTAAAAATTGATGGAGAAAACATCTGGAAGAGAAAAACTTACTAAACCCGAGACAGTTTGGATTCAGACAGGGAAGATCATGTGCCACAAATCTGATCTGCTTTTACTCAAGACTATTAGATATAATACAGGAAAGGGATGGATGGGCTGATTGTGCTTTCCTAGATCTACAAAAAGCTTTTGATAAAGTGCCACATAGAAAACTATTAGGAAAACTGAAAACCATAGGAGGGGTACAAGGTAAACTACTGGAATGGATGGAGGATTTCCTGCATGGAAGAAAAATGAGAGTAGTGCTCAGAGATAAAGGTTCTACTTGGGAAGAGGTGATTAGTGGAGTTCCACAGGGATCGGTACTGGCTCCAATAATGTTTGCTATTTATGTGAATGACATGGACAAGGGTGTGGACAGTTACATGAACTTCTTTGCTGATGACGCAAAATTGTTGAGAAAAGTGAGCACTGAAATAGACTGAGTCGCTGCAGAGAGATATTTAAATTTACAATCATCCTTCATATGCCAAAACCAAAACAGTGGTACACAGTAGAAAAGAAATGCGAAATATAGAAACAATTGATTCAACACCAGTGTCAAAAGATGTGGAGAATAAAAAAAAAAAAATCCACTGATCTAGGAAAGTGGCCACCAAAATTTGATGAAGTTTTGTAAGAAAACTGGATTGCTAAAGAAAGCCAGGACGGTCAAAATATCTTTCACTCTAGTCTGCTCTCACCCAACTTGCTCTCCTTCGGTCTCAGTCCCATCATTGATCTCTCCATTCTCCTTTGTGCAGTCCTTAGCTTTATTTCTATAGCCTTCGTCAGTTTCCAAGTCTCACACCCGTAGATTATTGCTGGCACAATGCATTGATTGTAAACTATTTCAAACATAAAGGAAGAGATCCTTTCAAGATTTTATTATACTTACCAAACACTTTCCAACCAATTGTAATACATTTTTTTTTTTTTTTTTTTTTTTTTTTTTTTTTCATTATCATGATCTTTGGTTATTTTCACCATCTGGCCTAAATAATTACACTCTTCAACTTCTTCAAGAATCACCACTGATTATAATCTGTTTACTTTGAATTTTCATGTTGAACATTACTTTGGTTTTACTCTTATTTATTTTTAAACCTACTTTGAGACTTTCTTTGTTCAGATCACTCAGCATATCTTACAAGTCTTCTGCTCTTTCTGAAATAAGAATAATGTCATCTGCAAATCTTAGGTGGTTCAAATATTCACCATTAATCTTCAAACATTCTCTTCCCAACTCAACCTTTTGAAAATCTCCAAACAAGCTGTAAATAATTTGGGTGAAATGGTATTGCCTTGCTGTACTCCTTTCTTGATCTTAAGCTTTTCTGCATATGTAGTTGAATTATAGTGGTACCTTTTGCATAAATCTTTTTTAAAACCCTTATGATATGTTCGTTTGTACCCTGTTTGTGTAATGAGTTTAGTGTTGCTATTTGTTCTACTGAGTCAAAGGCCTTCTCGTAATCTACAAAAGCTAAACGGAGAGGTGTATTGTATTCTTTCATTTACTCAATTAGTTGGTTCATCGCCTGCAAATGGTCTAGAGTCGAATATCTGCTCCTGAAGCCTACCTGTTTTCTTGGTTGGTCTCCATCTAAAACTTGTCATAGTCTATTTGTAAGGATCTTGGAGAATACTTTATATATATTTGATAGCAAGCTAATCAGTCAGTAGTTACTAAGGTCCTTCTAGTCTCCTTTTTTATAAGGCAAAATAACTATAGCATTGCACCACAATTCAGGAACATTTTTTTGATGTAAGCACTGCATGTACAATTGAGCCAACCTAATATGAACTTCTTTCCCTACATCTTTCAAGAGATCTATCAATATATCGTCATCCTCAGGAGCTTTTCCTCATTTCATATTTTTTAGAGCAAATTCTACTTCTTTTGTAATCTCTGGTACACTACTAACAGCTACAGATGAATTTACTGATTCAACTATTGTCTTCAATGAGGAAAGCTCTTGATAAAATTCTTCTACTCTTTTTACCATTCTGTCTCTGCATTTAATTATTTCTCCATTTCTATCTTTAAAACATATCATTTGCCATCTTCCTAAAGCATGTCTGCATTCTGTCCCTTTAATACTTTTACTTTTCCGAATAGTTTCCTCTATTTCATCCATGTTTCTCTTTCTTTTCTCTGATCTCTGCATTTTGTTGATAAGCTTGTTTAGTTCCACTCTATTTCATCTCTCCTGCTTTTACTGGTAATCTGCATAGTCCTTCTAATTAGGTCATTTGTAGCTTTGGAGTATTTGTTTTTTCTAATACTTTTTGCACTTCCTACTTTCTCTGCCAATTCCCTTATGATACTCACTAAATTAAAATTCATATTTTCGACAGTGTCTTCGTTAGATTTTAGAGCTTCAAATATATTTTTAATTTCTAATTGAAATTCCTTATCCTTAATATTTGTAAAGCTGATTTTCTTTTTTAAAACTAGTTTATTTCTCTTGGCTCTGCTGAAATTGAATTTAACTCTGCAACCTACCATTCTATGGTCACTACCTATGTTGACTTTATTTATGACCGTAACATTGCTAATGCTCTTGCTTTCATCTAATACAAAGTCTACTTCATTCTTTGTTGTTCCATTTGGACTTCTCCAGGTCCATTTACAATCTACATGCTTTTGGAAGAGTGTTCATTATCCCCATGTTGTAGTTATCTGGAAAATTGACAAACATTTCGCCTGTCATTTCTTTCACCTACTCAAAACTTCCCAATGCATGCCTTATCTCCCACCTTCCCCACTTTAGCATTAAAGTTGCCAATTACCAACGTGTACTTTTTTCTTGATCCATTACCTGAATTAAATCATAATAGAAGGACTCAATTTCATCGTCTGAACTCTGCGAAGCTGGTGCATAAACCTGAACTATTTTTAGGGTGTACCTTTTACACAGCCTAATCACAATCCAATTTATATATATATACATACTTATACCAAAGGCTTTTTCCCCTTTACACGGGGGGTAGCCAAAAAGAAAAAGGCATAGAAACCACTCTCACCCATTCCATCCCCTACATATTCCGCTCCCCTCCACCCTCCTCCCTCCCTCTCATCTTGGCACCTCGTGGATGACGGTTCATCCCTGCATCCTGTCCACTGCCCTGGGTCAGAAGCAGTGTTGCAAGACACAGCACATCCACGGCAAGGCCGCTTCATTAATTCCGCCTCCTCATGCAGAAAAGGAGAAGACAGGGAGAAATCCCTTTGGGCTGCATCAAATTTTTTCTCATGCATACTTCCTCATCCCCCATCCCCAACCCACTCCCCCTAATGCACCACAGCATCATCCATACACAACCCTTCTCCATGTACCCCTATCTTCTGTCCTCTCCCGTCTTTCCTCAACAGACATTCCTCTCTTTTACCCCATCCATCCATCTCATCCTAGGATGCCTCTTCATATTTACTCCTTCCACCTCTGCCTTCCACACCTCTTTTACTAATCTTTCTTTACTCATTCTTTCCATGCGTCCAAACCATCCTAATACTCTTTCATCAACCCTATCTCCCAACTCCCTTTCCACCCCTGTTCTCCTCCTCACCTCCTCATTTCTCACTCTATCTAGCCTAGTAACCCCTATCATATATATATATATATATATATATATATATATATATATATATATATATATATATATATATACACACACCTGAATGGATAGTAAAAAAAAGAATGATAGCCTCACCTCATGAAATTTTCATACTGTCGCTGATTAAAACTTGGGACCAGTGTGACATCTAGGGACTCCTCATGCCTGATGACTACTGATCTCCGGTTAGTATATGCAGTCCTCCTGTCATACAGCTCTTCATTGTTACTCTCTTTTGTCTGCTTGATGTCTTGACCTACAATGTTGTCTTGAAAATCTTCATCATCATTTTCTTCATGTAAGTATTGATCACCACTTCCCCCTTCTAAGATTTGATCCTCCTCATCATTGTCACTTCCTTCTCCTGAAGTTACTTCACTTGAGACTTGTGTCTCACTTCCTCTCTCTGAAGATACTTCGACTATATGTTGTTCCTCAGACTCTTGAAATGTTTTATCCACACTTTTCTTTTGTAAGATTTGATTCTGCCGTTGGGAATGTATTTTGTATCTTCTCTGTGTGGTAGGTCTATGTTCCTTCAAGTCATTATCTACTGTTGTATTATGAGCTTCAGTGTGGCTGGCGTTGCTGCCTTGGACACTGATATCATCTTCCGATCTTGCTAAATGGTTTGCGTCACCATCAAGCCTCCCATTCCACTCCTTCCTCAAGTTATGGTGGGTTGCATTTCGGAAGCCAAAACGTCGCAGAGTTTCAGGTTCTTTGGATTTCTTGAAGACATTTTTCAGTGATTTGTTAAAAAAATGTTCACCCCCGAATTTCTTGTTATTGCTGATTTCATCATTTCCATCTCTCTCTGTTTCATTCACCCACATTTCTTTTATGCTTATGTTTATTTTCTCTCCATGGTCATACATTTTTTCTAAAGTGGTGACTTCATTTTCTTTAACATTTTCTTTGTTATGTATTACCTCCATTCTCTTCTGCTTGTCTTGACTGGTGACTTCATTTCTATTGCGTATGTGTGTAGCAATTTCTGTAAAGAATAAAAAGGTGTTTAGTTTGTAATGACTTTATGGTTGTTACTTTCTCAGGCATCTGTAAATGACAAATTGGTATCTTCATTGCCCCTCCTATTATGATGACCCATATTCCTCATGTATGTGTAATGTCAAGTTATGTAATGTATTTGGGTTTAGAATCTTTTGTAAAAGACTGTATGGTATAAGCATGTTTGTTAAGTGCTTAAACGTTCCTATGAACTAAGTGTTAGATAATTGTTAAACCATGTGGAAAGGTCATTTGACCCATCCATGTCATCAGTGAATAACTCATGAAACAGTTTGTGTAACTGGAAGAAACATGTGTGAAAGAATCTGGCATCCAAACACCGTGTTACAAGCTGGTGTCCAAATTCTAGAAGTATGACATGCCAATTGACTCGCCAGAATGACAGTCCCACTATCCCACTAAGGTGACATACCAATTGATTACCAAGGTGATAATCCAGCTGCCTTTCCAAGGTGACAATACCAAATACAATCACCAAGTTATACTAGTTCCATTCTGGAAGTATTTTCTATGTGGACAACAATGACAAAATGGCAATCATTGACTTATATTAGTTCCATTCTGGAACAGTACTCTCTGTGTGGACAACTTAATTACCCAGCATTGAATACTTCAACTTCAGTTGCTTGCCAAGAGATTATGAGTAGCTACTTTCAACTGGAGCTGTCATCTATCCCACTTTCAGCCAAAGTAGGATCCTTCGATTGAGGACCAACCTATGTCCTCCTCTTCATGCCTGAACCTAGGGCCCATATACTCAACGGGAGAAGACAGACATCAGTCTAAGAAGAAGACTGCTAGTTATCTGCTAGCAGTATTCTACTGTTCTGACCAGAGCAGCTCTCTTCCTACCGAAGGTCTTTCAACCCATCGTTTCCAGTGTCCACTATATCCCAGGTTCGTATCCTGACAAAGTTGCCAAGCCTTATACTGTCCCCCATTGAAGAAAATCTTCAAACTGCTAGTTATCCACTAGCCTCATACTACTGTTTCAGTAGGAGGAGAACTACTCCTATCGATGGTCATTCAATCCATCATTTCCAGTGCCCAATACATGTCACCCTGTCTTAATTTTCATGGATACTTCTTTTTCTATTATATATTTGGTCCATTAACCACTGATTAAGTGCCTATGATATATTGTCAGTACTTATGTGTGTTACCAATAGCCCATATTGAATTACATTTAATGTTAAATTATGTTTAGTTTGTTAGGTTTATATTTATGTTTGTGTAATTTTGTGTGATTTGTTGACATTTAGAGGCCCCATTTTCATAATTAAATATATAAAACCTCAAGCAAAACAAAATCTTGTGCACCACCAAAAAGTGGCGTCTAAGTTGTTTAAGTATACTGTCATTTCTTTCATGTACAGATATTGCAGTTAGGTAAATACACGTACCAAGTTTAATTGGGAAAGAATATATATTGTAATTTAGATAATGAAAACATGAGATGATTCTAATATATATTCATATATGATGAGCCTGGTCTATTGGCATACCTCTGCTGACAGGATAATTTGTAGTGGCAGTGGGGGAGGTTGAAGTTGCAGTGGTGGATGCAGTGGTTGTGGTAGAGGGGGTGTGCTTGATCATTCTCCCTCGTTGCCGAGTTCTACGCCTGTGGTGTCTAAGGCGATGGCGGCTCCTGCTAGGATAAAAGAAACAAAAGATTTCACTTTCAAGCAGACCTTGTTTGAAATTATAACATGTACTGTATTTTATAGAGAAACAGTTATTCTTTAATTTTCCATATAAATAATGATACAGTGGAGGCTGTTTATATGAATATAGAAATATTACTTGAAAAATCTGTTTCAGTTGTGAACAAAAAAGTATTGTCACAATAGTTCAAATAAGCATTTTATCTTAATCCACTTTAATAATGAATCATAGTGTCCTTTGTTGAACTTGCTGCTATACACTTTCAACCGTAGGTTAGTTGATTTAATTGACTGGTGAACATTGGACATCAGGAAGTTTCATCCAAATTAGATGCAAGTTTCTTGATGGTGAGGTGGTCAAAAATGCCCTACACTTTTTGTCTTAGGAATACAATACACATACATAATCTGTAAAGCTAAAGTATATACTGTCCCAGACCAAGCTATGGTGTATCATTTACTTCAAATATTACAAGTGGTTTTAAATCCTTGTCATCATTTGGATTATACTGATACTTTGCTGGGAGCTAAGACACCCTCATACATGAGTAAAATTGTCTAGGGACAGATGGTGGAGTGGTGAGAAGATAAAAGTAATATTTGTTGCTTTAGGTTTCAGCAAATGGAAACCTGCAGCCCTACAACAGCTTGCATTGATATCTGAGCCCTTCCATAGATATATCTGGGATAAAACTGATATTTTCCATGCTTGGCTTGGTTGAATGCAATTGTATAGAAAAAAAATATATATAGTAACTATTGTAACAATGAAATTAAAATGATATACAGTATACTGTACTGTATATATCAATCACTACAGATCCTCACCTGCTGTTAGAATAAAAAACAACTCCCTATTGAATTGATCTGCAAGAGTAGGGGCATTTAAAAAAAATTCTAAATCTAAGACATGTTGTGGAGTTTTGATCAAGAACCCAAAAGTCTCACATGAGACACAACAAACCTCTTAATCTCCTCAATGAGATCTTGAAGTCTTCTCACTTTCTCCAATGGGCTAATTTCTGTTGTTGTCTCCAGTGTTTGAAGTTCCTCAGGGCCAGTTGACCCATCAATGCTTTCTTCTTCTTCATATTCATATTCTTCATATTCTAGTTCCACCTCCCCTAACTCCTCTTCGTATGCTTCTTCACTTTCTTCTTTGCCCTCCTGTTCCTCTTCTTGTTCACCCTTCTCCTTTTCCTTCTCTCTCATCTCCTCTTTTATCTCCTTCTCTTTCTCCTCCTCCTTCTCTTCCTCCCCCTCCTCCTCACCACCCTCCTCACCACCCTCCTCACCCTCATAATTTTCAGTTTCATTGGTGTAATCCTCATTGTTGTTAACTTGAACTATTTGTAATTGTTCCTCCTGTTCTTTAACTTTATCCTTTGCTTTGGTTCTATTCCTAGGAATTCTCATACCCCTGAAGGAGCTTCTTGTAGCATTGTGTTTTTTCAGGCCCAACTGGGTCTTCCAGAGGTTCCTGCGGCCAGATGTGGTGAGTAATGGAATCTTGTTCTTCTGTTGTTTATAGACTGAAGGCACCTCTGTCATATTGAAATGGTTCCTAGAACCCTTAATGGTTCTTGACTTATTGAAGTGGTCCTCATTATTGGGATCTTGGCTAAAGAGATCTAAAGGAGGAACTGAGATGTTCTGGGGTCTGGAATCACCAGTGGTTGAATTAAAGAGCAAGTTTCCCTCTTGAGAAAGTTGATTCTGTTCTTGCAAAGAAGTCAGGTTTGATAGATTGATAGGAAATGGCACCCTAGAGGGTATTACAGTACTGGTGCCTCCTGTAGGTGGTGTGACTGCTGTTTCCAACTGAGTAGGTGTGAAGTAGTCATTTGGAGACTGGGTTGTCCTGCTGAATGTACGGTTAGGTAAACGACGACCTCGGATGGGGATTGGGCTGAAGGTTCCAGTGACGTTACCAGGCCTCCTGGTTGGGGAGAATTTTCGGTGAGGTGGGCGTAGTCGAGGGCGAGGTGACTTAGAACGAGGAGTGCCAACGTCAGGAGCTGGAGTGGTGCTTACAAGAGTGATCGTTGGAACTTTGGATGGGTCTGTAATCATGGTAGTTGTAGTTGTAGGCCTCCTTGTTTTGGTTTTATTCAGTTTTGGAAGGGGACGTATAGGTGGAGGACGAGGACGAGGTGATCGAAGACGAGTTGGATTGCGTATTGGAGGTCGGAACCGATTGCGGGTGGTATCCGGTGGCTTTGGAGTTGTGGTTGTGGTTGTTGTAGTTGTAGTCTGGGGTGCTAAGAAGAACAGAGATTACTCAGTACATTATGTAAGTAAATATGATCAGGTAGCTATACAAATAAAAGTTGACTGGGTATGTACGTGTGGGAGGGGCAGGGATCAGGAAAGTCTTTTGTTTTTCCTCTAACAAGAAATTGGAACTGTTTTCTTTGCTCTTCTTGAACCAGAGACAAAATATATGAAAACCTTAGATTTGTCACAACCACAATCACCCACCTTCTGTGCCCATTGTTCTACCCTCCATAGATTTTCTTCTTTTGACTCGTATTAATTCTCATCTTCATTTTAAAAAAGAGCAAAAAAAAAAAAAAAAAAGTTACACACATCCAACCAACCAGTTAAATTTTCAGAGTGAATGGAAAATAAAAACTAAATTGGAAGTTGGAGAAGAGAAAGATGTCTTTTACAATTATGGCAAAGTAGTTATGCTACACAAGCTCATAATAGAAAAAGTTTAGTGCTGGTACACAACCCTTTGTCCACAGAATTCAAAATCAGTGTAATGATGAACTGTAGGCACATCATAGTTGAACAATGACATGTAAGGTTTACATTTTACACCACCTCTTTTCTTTGCTGGATCCATAATGAGGCTATACAGCAGGAAATAAATTATGAAATTAAAAGGAATGTGCAGGAATGCCTGTTAGCAGGTGCAAACAAGACCCAACAGCCGATTCTGGAGTACAGTGCCATCAAAACATAAGGAGTGAATTTAGAAAATAGTGGCATGCCAACACAGTAAATTTGAAAATGCACTTCTCAATCCATGCCAGAAATCTGAAGGAACCGGATTATTGATGGCTGAATTTTGAATGTCAACCTGTAGATACTTATATCCTACAGTAATAAATTGGTAAATGATGTAATGGAATAAATCAAAATAAAGTTGATAATGTTAGCACATTCACACAACTGAGTATGTAGCTACTGTTAAGTTATGAGAAGGAATGAGCTGTAACCCTTAAGTACTCATGTACACAACCGCAGCCACACCTTCAGCCAACTGCAGTTCACCACACTGCATGCACATTGTGATGCAAAGGGTTTCACATTTGGCAGTAAGTGGCAGCCTACCTGCCAAACATAGTCATATCACCCAAGCATCAGTGTCAGGTCAGGTCTACAGTGGTGTCTTGGAATTCGAATAGGAGCATCTGTAATTCATTCTAGAAGGCCATTCAAATTCCAAGACAATAACTGAAATTCCATGAAAATAACATAAGAAATCACATATACCACTACTTCAAGATGGAAACTGAGTGCTCAGAGAGCATGAGTGAAAGAACAATGCAAAGACAAATACATGCAAGAAATGTCCAGAACATTTGAGAATTTGTTCGAATATAGAAAATCCTTCATAATTTGGGACAAAATCTTTTAAAAATTTTCATTTTAATCCCAAGTTTTTTGTCATGACACTCTCTACCCTCCACAAAAAAACATTTTAGAACTTTTCAGTTTTCAGAATTTCAGATAAAGGGTTGTGCACCTGCATTTAACAGTCTTGAATAATGGTACATTTTAGGGCCTTATGGGCATCTATAGAGGTATTCATTTATAGATTCGTGGTGTTACATTTATCAATTTAATTACCAAAGGCCTTTTCCCCCATGTAAGGGAGGTAACCAGCCAAGGCATGCACCCCCACCCCCCTCCATCCACCCTATTCCTATCCATCACCCATTTGTTTCCCTTACATTTATAAATTCATTATGATTAAATGCATGAAACACTTACTGCAGAAACCACAGGTCTTGGGGCAGAAGGAGTTCATGTATCCCTTGTTGCGTTCACATTCCTTCAGTAGGTACCACATGAAACACTGACTATTGGCATCACGACAACGTTCTGTCAGTGTATGTTAACATATATGGGTGAGGAACATGGGAATTGAAATAAAAGAAGTTATTCAGTAATTATGGATCTTTAGGTGAGTGTGTATATATTTACCTTGTTGTAATGTACAGGAAAAGATTATATTTATGGGGTCCCAACAATTTGTTGTCATCTGTCAAACTTGGTTTTAAATACTATTTTCTTTATAAGTTTCAGGTACTTACTCCCTCACTTTTTCTATGATGTCACTCTCCATGTTTATTTTTTACACTCCTTTCATTGTTCTGAACACATCTATCATGTAAACTCACTTTCTCCTTCCTCCTAATGAGGAGGAAAGTTTTCCTAAATCTCCCTATAGGGTCTGTCTGCGAGACTGGTAACCATTTTTATTAATGTTCTTGGTATTCTCTCACTCATAATTATATAATTTATTTTCCCCTCTCTCAGTTATTTTATTATACATCAGTCTTCCCTTTCTGTGTTTCTCATTTCTTTTTATATGTATTTCCTCCTTTAATTCTAACTCAAGTAGTATGTGGTCACTCTTTACAATTGGTGTCTCGTATTCAATTTTGTCTACTATTTCAGGTTCTGACATAAATAATAAATCTAGTCTCAACGGTTCTTTGTTACTTCTAAATCTAATGTTTTCTTTTACCCATTGTGACATTGTATGTCCTATAGTCATGTCAAGTGTGTGTGTGTGTGTGTGCATATGAACAAAAGGAGGGAGGGAAAGAGAGTGAGAATATGAGTCATAGCTCTCAGTATCTCTTAACCCCTTTCAGTCTTGGAGTCACCCTCACCCTTGGGTTAATGAAATTGCTTGATAATAACTAACAAAAGTTACCAGGTATTCCACCAGGTTGAAGGTGAAAATATGTATAATCCTGCCTTAATAACCCTACCAGCCTGGAATGTTTAGTCAGTCAGTAAATGCATTGATAAATCAGATACTGTAAATGTTGTAAATGAATAAATATATTAATCTATTGGTTCAATGGTAATTGATAGGGGAAATATAGAACTTACTGCAAACTCCACAGGACTTTTTACAATGCAAATCCATCCAACTCCTGTTGACATCACACTCCCCCTGCCAAGACCAATACTCACATTCAGAATGACTGTCTTCACATTCCACAGAGTATCCTGCAAAAGACATTGTATGGTTAATGAGGGAAGGAAAAGATAAAGGAGAGATGAGTATGGGAAGGGGGATAGATGTGGGAGTGCAGGAGAGGAGAGGGAAGGATGAGAATCTTATTGTAAGGAATTTTTTTTTTTTTTTTTTTTTTTTTTTTTAAGAACTGAACTTTTTCATGATCTCCATGAATTTTCCCCTTGCCTCTTGTCAGAAGCAGAGGCAACAGCATATCTTCTATGCAGAGAGAGAAGACTAAATGAAGTATATACATTTACCTTTGTCTATAATAATTTTTGTGGTTGATGAGCTTTTAGGATGTGAAATTTGTTTATATCAGTGTCAGCACATAAATGGAAATTAGTGGTGACTAAGTGATAGTGCACATTTGTGGAAATATAGAAGAAAACACAAAATGTTATAAGTGAAGGTGAGCATATTAAATGATGTCCATACAAATTATGGAAGAATAGTTATGATGCTCACATTGCCGTGGAGAATATTAGATACAAGAAGAAGAAAGGAAAAAATGGAGAATAATTAGGAGGAATAGGAGATGAAACCTAAGAGTGACTACAGTTGAAGAGGAGCTTATGGAGGAGGATTTTTTGAGCTAGACAAGAGGACTGTCTTTGAAAGGGGTCAAGGGAAATAACTTTAATTTCATTTGTACCTGTTCAAGAAATAATTGTTCATGACATATGCAGAAAGTTTATAGAAATGTTGGGGTCAGTCCAGAAATCAAGTGGCAGTTCTTCAAGGTTGCAGTTCCAGATGGAGGCAAGTGTGTTGTCAGAAAACCCACAGCCTCACAGTGGCTGACAACAGTCATTTAACCCTCCCAGTGGTCTCTCTGAGAAGAAACATTAGACTGTTTCCTTTGTTGTATTAGGGTGTGACTATTTCTGTGTCATTGTCTCATAATGCAAAGAGGAGGGGAGTAGTGTAGGAAATAGTGTGGAGATGAAGGTGTTAACATGTTTGAAGATGGACAGTTGGGAGATGATTGTTACATCGGTCTCACAAGGTACTTGCAGGTACCCTTTGTTGGTCCTTACACACAGTGAGTATATTTTATACAGTGTATATGTATGTGTATTTACCTAATTATAGTATACAGGAAAGGAGCAATGTTTATAGGGTCCAGTCTCCTATTCTCTAATTATTTATCATACCTAGTCTCCAATTCATGTACAGTTCCAACTTAATCTATATCTTTGATTTCCAAGTATTTGTGCATTTAGATGGAAAACTGTATTTCTTCACATCATTAAGACGTGGTCTTTCTTAATTTGCTCCCATGATCTCTTAAAGCCCTCCCATCATTAATCAGGAGATCCCTTCTGTCAGTGCAACCTATCCTCTTTAGTGACCTGAATACTATAATCATATCACTTCTTTCTCTCCAATCTTTCAAAGTTGGCAACCAATTGATTTAGCACTCACTACATCATTACTAAGTCTGTTCCATTTGTTAAGCGCTCTGTTGGTAAACTAGTTCTTGCCTATTTCCTTCTTAAACCTAGATTTGTCCAATTTAAATCCATTACTGTAAGTCCTGGCCTGATGTCTTAATTTGATTACCTTGCCTGCATAAACCTTGTTAAAACCCTTAATCCATTTGAATACTTCTATTAGATCACCCCACACTCTTCATCTTTCCAGAGAGTGTAAGTTAAGGTCCCTAAGCCAGTCTTCATATAATAAATGTCTACACCTTTGTATCATTTTGGTCATTCTACTCTGTACTGATTCTAGTGAATTGATATCCATTCTCTGGGGTGGAGACCAAAACTGTATGACATAGTTAAGGATTTGTTTAACTATTGCCAGATTTTAATGATTATCTCTGCACTTTTGTTTGTAACCATGTAGCAATAAATCCTAATGCCCTCTTAGGCCCATTGCTGGCATTAATGTAATTGTTTCCTCAATTTAAGGTCAGGACTCACTAACTCACCCAAGTCATTTTCTCATACTGTTTTCTTTAATATGGCATTATCTAAGCTATACCTGTTAGCTGGGTACTGTAGTGCAATTATATGTTTAATATATTGCACTTTGAGATGTTGAAGACCATTTGCCATTTCTCTGACCACATAAATAATTTATTAAGATCCTGTTACAGTGTCCCAGTATTGTCCATCGATCTAATATGGCATCCTATTTTAGTGTCATCCACAAAATTACAAACGGTATTAGTCCCATTTTCCAAATTGTTTTTATACATAATGAACAATGAGGGACCCAAAACCAAGCCCTGGAGATATCTGCTAGTAACACTACCCCATTTGGAGTTTACACCATTAATGGAGACCTGTTTTCCATCACAAATCCATGTTGTAATTCATTCAAACACTTTTCCTCTTATACCATGGGTTTTGATTTCATTAAGTAGCTTACATAGCCTTTAATTCACTTAAAGATTTTGATTGGACTGTATACTCCGGCATATGTACAGTATATGTGTACATAAATATACATATTTAATATATCTGCATGGATGTATGTATTTCAGTAACTATGAAAAAAAATTGCGAAAATCTCTGGAACAGGTAAAATACGTACGACACTTCTGACATGAAGTCTTGCAATTTCTCGTCATCCAGGCAGAATTGTGGCTACATTCATCCACTAGGGCCCAATACTCACAGTCTTGGTGGAGATCCCGACAACGGTCTGTGGAAGAGGGATTGCCAGTGTGAACAAAACATACACTACAAACACACATGCACACATATACACACACTCACACACCTTACTACTTTGATAAAAGAGATCTCTTGATTGGGTGTAGGAAGGCTTCAAGAGGTCATGAGAACAAATGAAGAAAAACTAAATGTGTAAAGGATGTGAAAAAATATTTTTCCATATAGATGCATAAATACTTGGAATAGCTTAGAAGGTGATAGAGTCCAAGCTAGAACAATATACAAATTCAAATCTAAATATGATGATTGGAAAATAAGGATATAGACCAAGTTGGAACCATACATAAATTTGAGGTTTGGAATAATAAACTGGAGAGTAAGAGATGGGACCCCATGAGCATTGCTCCTTACCTGTATACTACAGTTAGTTAAATAAACGCACACACATACATGTGGTGATGCTGTTGTTGGCAACCTTCCATAAAGCAGCATCACCTACTTGTGTTATTTTTGACAGTGAACTCCGAGATGTAAACATCATAAAGAATTGCAAACAAATGTTTTGCATAAAAAGTTTAATGAACCTGGTGATTGGTCAAGGATAAATGAGTTTTATATGAAGGACCAATCACAGGACTAAAAACAAATAAACCTAGCCCTAGAAGGAGCTGACTTGAGGATTTATGAGGTTTCCTTAGAGATGGGAAAGAGAAAGCAGGACAGATACTCTGTGAATATGAAATGGGCAAGGAAATTGGAGAGTAGGAGACAGAACACATCAAATGTTGCTCCTGTATACTACAATTGGGTAAATACAATTACCGTAGGTAAATGCACACACAATGCACACAGACCACAGTCTGGAATGGATGTCTAGAACGAGCTCTGGAGTGCAGCGATTTTTTGATAAGTTGGAGGAAATACCTAGTTTGTACTGTATTGGGACAGGAGAGCTTTGTTTATCAAGTGACCAAAATGATATAATAGTGTAAATTCACTTAGTGGTAAAAATATAAAATGGATGATTATGAAGATAGACAAAAATATAGTGAACCAATGAAGAGAAGACTAGATGTAAGCAGGGTTGAATTGCCATTAGGTGTCATCCCAAAAAAGAGTTGCAACATGGAAACGCCAAAGAGGAATCAAAGGTATGAAAATATTGCATTTTCAGGGTTTGCAAAAGAAAGTGGAATACTAGGTAGAGGTATAGATTTGGAAAGGGAAACAAGGTATAAAAATATTCTAAGAAATCAGGAGATTACAGAACTAATAAATGAAATTATAGATCTGAAAGCAGAATACAGGGCAATGTATAGAGAAGTGAACGAGTTGAAAAAACAAAATGTTGAAGCAAACAGGGAGCTTAATGATCTAAAAAAGGAATTAAACATAGTCAAAAGTGAGAATGAAAGAATGAAAAAAGATACTAACAAAAATGAGGCATTGAAAAAACTAAAAGAACAAATAAAAGCGGTGACCAAGAAAATTGGAGAAACCATGAAAGAGACAGATCTTCAAGAAATAAAAAATGATTGGAAAGGGGAACAAGAAAACCAAAAATATGTTTTAAAGAAATTGTACAAGTGGAAGAAAAGGCAATAAAACAGTCATTAAAGTAATTAAAGAGAAAGAAAATTGGGTCAGAGACACAGGTGATAAAAAGTGTACAGTAGTTTATGGTATTAAATAAAAACACAATATAGCTAGATACTTAAGAGAAAAAGAGGAGGAAGAAATAGCAAAAGAAATTCTGAAATACAAGAGGAGGGGGAAGAAATGGAAAAAGGAAATAGAGGAAGTGCATAGCATGGGACTGTACTAAAAAAAAATAGACATTAAAAATTAAACTAAGGTCAATGATAGCAGAAGTACTAACAAAAACAGCAAAGTTGGCAAAAAGCTAAAATTACAAAAATATATGGGAAAAAAAAAATTAGGAGGAAAAGGAAAGGGAAAAGACACAAAGAAATGAAGCTAATAAAAAAAAGAGAGAGAGAAGAACAGAGACCAAAAAGGATGAGTTTTGCTAAGAAAATGGTATAAAAAAAAAAAAAAAAGGAAACACAGGAAACAAAAAAGGAAGAAAAACGAAAAAAATTAAAATAACATATACCAACATAGATAAAGTATCACACAAAAAGCTATTAAGAAAACTTAAAACAACAGGAGTGTACAAGGAAAATTATTGAAATGGATGGAAGATTTCGTGCACGGGGGAAATGATAAGTGGAGTCCCACAAGGTTCAGTATTAGCTCCGATAATGTTTGTTATATATATAAATGACATGGATGAAGGTGTAGAATGTTATATGGACTTCTTTGGAAACGATGCAAAACTACTAAATAATGTAAGTACAGTGAGTCCTCCTTATACGTAATTCTTTATCCAGTAAGTTCACAGTTACAGTATTTGGTAATTACTACCCTCGATTCTATTTACGGTAAGAAAAATTCACAGATACGGTATCTGCTTATGTTTTTGAGGTATAATTAGATAATTTGAAGAGGAAAGAGCAGGGAGAACGTACGTCTGCCATAAGTCGAAACTTGGATTCAGGATACGGTAATTTCAATTTGTGGTAAAGTTTTCAGGAACGCATATGTACCGTATAACAAGGACTTACTGTACAGAAAAAGACTGAATCACTACAGAGAGACCTGGACAAAGTCTGGGAATGGAGCCAAAAGTGGGAAGTGAACTTCAACATTAAGAAATATAATAGAGTTTGGAAAAAGTAAAAAAAAGAATATCAGGACAACATAAAATTGGTACAAAGGAATTAAAGAAAGTTAGTTCCAAAAAAGAAATAGGAGTAATTATTACTAAAGACATGTTCCCAGACAAGCATATAAACAAAATAGTTGGGGAAACCTACAATTTACTAAGATCAATAAAGGTGGCTTTTAATTACTTGGATGAAGTAATAGTAAAAAAATATTAGTCACAATGATAAGACCAAGATTGGAGTATGCTGCAACACTATGGACATCCAGTGCAAAAAAGAATATAAAGAAGTTAGAATCCAAAGAGCAACAACAAAGATGGCCCCAACATTTTGAAAATTGACATACAAACAAAGATTGTCTAAACTGGAACTACCAACCCTGGAACAATGAAGAGAAAGAGGATATCTATTGGCCATTTACAGAATCATGAAAGGCATGGAAGTCCTTGACAGAGAAGACTTATTAAAGTGGGATAAAAGAAAAACAAGAGGACATGAAAAGAAACTCAAAAAGGATAGTTATAGAAGAGATCTGAAAAAAATAGTTGTTAACACATAGTGGTGGATGTCTGGAACAAATTGGATGAAACAATAGTGTGTGCAAATACCATACAAGAATTTAAAAAACTAGATGTTGCAAGATACAAAGACAGGTCACTACGAGCATAGCTCCCCTTCCCATATAATACAACTAGGTAGATATAAATATATATATATATATATATATATATAGAATAGCTTAGAAGGTGATATAGCACAAGCTCAAACAATACACGAGTTCAAATCTAAATATAATTGGAAATCAAGGATATAGATTAAGTTGGAACTACATGACTTTGAGTCTAAGTATGAGAGAATTGGAGACTGGACCCAATGAATGTTGCTTCTTTCGGGTATACTATAATTAGGTAAGTACACACACACACCATATATGTATGTGTGTATTTGTGTAAGAGTACAGGACCAGTGAATGGTACCTGCAATTGTTGGTCCTACGAGATTGACATCAGGAGAATCATATCCCAGCCACTAGTCTTCAAAACCCTTTGACACCCTCACCTTCATCTATAGCTGTAGCCATAGGACATACTGATACTTGGTCTCCAGACTAGGCCTAAGAGCTCTCTATGACAGCTTCATCTGTATTTCTTCCTCCTTTTTACAAAATGAGAAATGACAGGTGGTGACTGCACCTTTCCCTCTACTCCTATAAAATGGTGACAAATATGTTCCACTAATACAATACAGACATATGTCCAATGTTTTTATCAGAGAGGTAATGGGAAGACCTGGGGACTATTGCTAGTCTCTGTGGAGCTAATGGTTTCAGTCAGTGAAACTAGAGATTACAATTATTATATATACATTTATATATATCCATGCATATATTTGTATATATTTTACATATATGGACTATGTTGAGGTAGTTGTTGTAATCTGATGGGAACAGAATAGAAAAATGGAATGATAAGTGATAAGTGTTAGTGTTATGGATACAAGGATAGGAAAAAGGGCAGCAAATTTAGATTAGAAAGTAGATTTAATGACAGACGAAAGACTACTGTTCACTTAATTGGTGTGCTCTTGCTATTTTCTTCCCAGAGTGGCCCTTTATGGGGATTTTATTTTATACTTACGTGGCACTTGTGACTTGCTTTGGAATATGTAGGTGAAAAAAAGAAATGGGAGATGGCTATTTGTTGTAAAAAATATACTTGGAAAAAGAAAGCTGATCCACAAACATTGATTAAGAGAAGAAGTCACAAATCCAACAAAATTCCCAAACTTTGGGGGAGTGAAAATCTCAAACTCACAGATTCTGTATGTGAAGGCAAGATGTGCAGAGAAATCTGCCTGGAAGGCTATAGATATGCTGTTCTTCAAGGAGACAAAGGTGGACGGTATGAGGGCGTTGCGGTAAACTCTTGTGGTCTCTGGTGGGTAGGAGGGCTCCCCACCCTCATTGATGGCTAGGTAAGCGTCCATCAGGGCAGGGAGCTCCACCTCATGGATCAAGACTTCCACGTGAGTGCCTTTTGGGGACTGTGTCAGGAGGAAGAACAAAGAACATTGTGAGAGAGCGTCTCTCTCTTGTATGTATATATTTATGTACATATATATTTATACTGTATATGCATCAGAGAGTGGGCAAAGGCTTAAAAAACACGCACCTTGATCCACCACTCACACTGGAGTAACTCGAAGAACCGTGCTGTCTCCTCCACTCGCCCTTCCACCATTGACTCATTGAGCTCCAACATCTGTTGAGGGAGAAAAAGGGTCAGACTGACCACATCTGGTGGAGAAAGAGGGGCAATGATATTGCTCATGAACTTGTACTTCTTGTGACACACCACAGACTTAAATCATATGATGAAGATGCTGAATGCTTGGACTGTCATTCAAAATTTTATACCCCACAGTTTGTCACCCAAAAAGGATGTTAGCAGGAGTGTGAGGAAAATGTGTAAGCTAATGAAAGTGAGGTACCATTTCACTACATGGGTAGAGAGCTGGAAAAAAAAAAAAACATAGAAAATGCAATCCACCACAGATAGCATGAAGTAGTTGTGTGGTCCACACAGTGAGAGAATACAAAAAGGCAGCAAGCAAAACGGTCCTCAACTTAATTGACTGACCATATGAAGAGAGTTAGCTGTTTTCAGATAAGTGAAAGGAGTAAACAAAATTCACAGAGAAAATCTCTTTGTTGAGGATTAGAGGCAAAAGAGGACTTGAGGAAAAATGAAAATTATTACATATCTGAATGTTATTTAAAAAAAATAATTAAACAGATTATAATTCTGTAGAGCAGTGTGAGAAAATAGTCGTCATGCATAGTACATAAACAGATGAAGACAAAGAGGGGGGCTCCCCTTGAGTAAGCTCCTTTCCTGCACATTGCAATTAGGTAAACAAACACGCACTACAAGAATATCACACTTCACTGTCACAACTCACAACATAACCATCAATAGATCAGTCACTAATAAAGCAAATGGTCTCTACCCTGTCCAGCCATAATGAATCTTACAGCTTTTAACCTCCCCACCATGATGATGCACATTACATATTTTGTGGCTAATTGCACATGATTTTATTCAGCTTTGATGAAAAGAGTTCAAAATCCCTCACACCTTGTGACAGCGACTTTCCTCCCTGCTGAAGTGTAACTTGAAGGCAGAATCTTCATTAGGGAAAAGGGATGTGTTGACATTGAAGGAGAATTCATGAGTAGAACCTGCATTTGGTAGGATTATCCAGGAGTTTGCTTGGCCCCAAACACCATGAGGCTTCCGGAGATCTCGGCAAACACTGACAGAAGAGATATGAAATTGTCCAGGTCAAATAAAGACAGAAAACAATGCAGAGGATGAAATGGTTATCTATAGTATGCTCAGTGGCAAGGTACCAGTGACAGATATCTTCAAGTGGTGGTCCTGTGTAATGGACATCAAAGAGAGTCATCTCCCTACCGCCAGCCTTCAAAACCCATCAACACCCTCACCTCCATCTGTAGGTGCAACCCAGTGGGGCTGTCATGTGGCCTCCAGACCAGACCCAAGATATCTTTGTTGACTTCAACAGTACTCCACTTTTTAATATAAGAAGAGCTGACAACTAGCAATGTGCCCTTCCTACTACTGTAAGCCACTGATATAGAAACAGTCCTACATTAATACAGTCCAATGTTTCTTCTCATCGGAATCAGTAAGGAAGTCTGAGGACTCAGGTAGTGAAACTCGAGATTGCAAGTATTATTATTAGCTATGTAGAATCTGAATTTATATGATTGAGCGTTAATTGACTCCTACAATGGTCTTGCCTCCTAAATATACATGAGAGAGAAAGAGAAATGGTTGTGAGGACTCACTTGGAGCAGATATTGCTTGGTTGACAGAGGGAGAGTGTGCAGGACCAAGGATCCAAGCCCGTGGTCTCGTTGTGTCTTGAAGACCGCACAAGCATCTTGGAAGGACGAGATCTCTGTAGGAAGAAGTGGTGGCAGTAGTAACTAATAACCAAATGTTATAGGTGTACTGAAAATATATGGAGTCAAGAATGGCAGGCAAAGCAAATGAAATTAGAAAAATACATAGAAACAGCCCCACACCTATGTACAACACAAAACACAAACAATAAGTCTTTTACTTGAGAGCTCTGGGAAGACCCCAGGATGGTTGCTGTCTACAGACAATTTCGAGTCAGTGAAACTTGAGATGACAAATACAGTACTGTATTACTACAGTATTATTGTTGGTCTCTTTTCATTATTATTGGTTATCGTTATTGTTATCGTCGTCGTCATCATCATAGTCATCATGTTCATCATTATTATTGTCATCACCACCACCACCGACGTCGTCGTCATCATTATGTCACCACTACCACCATCATTGTCATCATTATCATCACCGCTACCACCATCACCGACGTTGTCGTTAGTAACGTTCGTCTTACCTTGGGTAGCTTGAAGTTGCACTTGAAATTGTCACTATAGCTATTCGGATAGTCCGGTGTTTCAACGGTCACAACTCCGCCATCTTCCGACGTCTTGCAGCAGTTCGGAAGTGTCCTGAAGGTCACTTTGGCCTTGAAGCCCCTATAGCCTCCGTAGATGCCCTTGAAGTAGAGGATCATGGTACTCGAGTTGGAGTAGTAGAGCTGGCCGGGCTCGAGTTCCTGGGCACATTTTCTGTCAAAATCGAAAATGATGGCGAATAAGGGTGAAGATGATTTTATGGAGCTATATGATACTGTTATTACCAGTGGTATTGTTAGTAGCTTTTTATCTTTTATATTATTGACATCATTTTAATGGTTATTGTTATTATATAATTTGTTACTGTCATAATTATTAGCATAATTTTTTGTTCATTACTATTATTATTAATTTATTAGTTTTAATAAGGAAATAGGCAAGAACTGGTTTACCAACAGCGGTTAATGAATGGAATAGACTAAGAGGGGGTTTACGAACTAGTTGTTCGACAACCAAATACCCCGTTCACACATCACTTTAAACACGTGTCTGTCGAACCGCGTTCGACGAACCGTTAGACCATCTAAATCCTCCTTTAGTAACAGTTTAGTGAGCACTGAAGCAATTAGGTGTTTTAAGAGCAAATTTGAAAACTTTTTGGATAAGGATGAAAGGTAGTAAGGGACGTGGAACTGCCTAGTGTAGGCCTTATGGTCCCTTGCAGTCTCCTCCATTCTTACGTTCTTATTAACCATTTATTGATATTAATTATGTCTTGACTTTATGAATAAAAATGATAGGAGATAGTCTTTTGGTATTTGCATTATTATTATTATTATCATCATCATTATCATTATCATTATCATTCCCGTTCCTCCTCCTCTACACCTTTCCCCATTCTTCCTCCTCCTCCTAGTCTTCACCCTCCTCTTCCTCCTCATATTCCTCTTCCTCCTCCTCATCTTCCTCTTCCTCCTCCTCATCTTCCTCTTCCTCCTCCTCGTCTTCCTCTTCCTCCTCCTCCTTTTCCTCTTCTTCCTCCTTCTTTTCCTCTTCTTCCTCCTCCTTTTCCTCTTCTTCCTCCTCATCTTCCTCCTATTCCTCCTCCTCCTATTCCTCCTATTCCTCTTCCTCCTATTCCTGTTCCTCATCTTCCTCTTCCTCTTCCTCCCTTTCACGTGTACCTACATGTCGCCCTCGTAGAGGGTCTCGTTGCGAATCTCGACGTAGTCGTAGTAGCACTCGCGCGTCAGGAGGTGGTCCCGAGGCCCGAGCTGGAAGTCGATGAACTGGAGGACGGGCGACTGGCACTGCTCGGGGCTCTTGAGGACGTAGACGCACCAAGTGTCTGCCGGAGGGGAGACCGAAGAGGTAGACTGAAAGGTTCTCTACGGGTATGGAGGTCGAGGCAGTGGGATGAAGAAGGGAAGGGTGGGATGGGGAAGAGGAAGGGGTTGTGTTTCGTCGCCTTATATCCAGCGATTCTATCCTTGAGGAGGTGGAATCGTGAGAGTGGTATAGGGCACCAGAAATGAGGGGGTAGTAGAAATTATTTTTTTTTTTTTCTTTTTTTTTTTTTTTTTTTTTTTGGGGGGGCGTTCTTTGAGGGAGGAAGGAGGGTGAGAATGAGGGATTAGGGGGTAGTGTGGAACGACAGGGAGGGGGGGAGAAGAGAGCTGGCTGGGGGAAGGGGAGGGGGGGATTGCTTAAAGGGTAAGTGTCTCTTTCATGAACAGAGCCCTGTTGTAGAGGCACGGGTCAGACATTAGACAGACAAACAGTGACATGAAAAAACAGACACAGACTGCAGACAGTTTGTCAGTTGAACACACGCGCCCACACACCCCCACACCCACGCACATGCACACTCACATGCACACAACACATACACGCCCACAGCCGTACACACCTAACTTGGTGCACAAGAATGATGAAGTTGAACAGTGGAGACCCCTGATGTGTATTCATGTAGATTTTTTTCTAATATTAGTACCTGCGTACACAATCACACAGACACGCACGCACACACACACACACACACACACACACACACACACACACACACACACACACTTTATTTATTGCTAAAGACAGACCATCATTGCCGATGATAACGCTGCTCTGCTTTCAGTGAAGTGAAATATGAAATTCAGTGGTCGTAATTCAAATGTGGCTGTTGAGTCCTGTGCTGCATGTGTGGTATGGATCTTGTTCCTAAGGAGGCTGGACTCGTGCATGACGCTGGTGTCATCGGGCGCTCTTTTCTGCTCTCTTTCTGGATTGGACATGGCAGCACCTCTTGTCATACACACAACTCGACAGGTTGGTCTGTCAGAAGCCAATCGTCATGTTGCTCTCGGGGCTGTAATATCGATGTTGTGTCGGTGTAACTCGTGTGCCACCAGCGCAGTTCTTCTCTTTGGTATAGAGGTGAGACTGTCTGTCGTCACAATGACACACACACGCACACACACACACACACACACACACACACACACACACACACACACACACACACACACAGTTCAAGGAAACAACTATGACATCTAAAAAAAAAAGAAAGGTAACAAAAAGCAAACATCAGGGTTGAAGTTATACAAATACCACATGGGAGCAAACACACACACGCACGCACGCACACACATGCAGAGCAGCCCCTCCTGGGGCGTGTCGGTCGGCCTGTGCGTTTCATCTCTCCCTACCTTGATTGTAGTTAACCGGATAGTTAGGCGTAGTAATCGTCTCTTCAGACGTGACCTCCCGGTTGCAGGGTGACTTGAGATGATCTGGGGGGGGAGAGAGAAGGTCTGCTCATGAATGTCATTCGTTTAGAATTGGCGAAATGGATGATAAGGAGGAGGAGGAGGAGGAGTTTGCGTTGTTATACTCAGGCACAGGAAGTGGGTAAAACGTGCCTCTTGACAGATGACGGTTGTTGTGTGTGCGTTTGTCTATTTTAATTCAATTGTACAGGGAAAGGGTCTACACTCGTCGCACCCCGTCTCCGTGTCTCCATCGGTCGAACTTGGGTTAAAGTTCATATATAAGGGATTGGTGAAGAGCTTACGTTAGGTGGCGTGTTGTTGCGGCCGAAGCAGTCACCTTTGTCCTATTATGCACTAGGGCTGTTAGGGGCAGGTAATTTACATTCATTTCTGGGAACAAATACCTAAAATTGATTCTAAGAAACAGAATGGTGATATTAAGGGTGAAAAAAGAATGGAAAAATGTACATTGGATAAAAAAAAACATTGGATATAGAGGAAAACATTCTTTAAGTAAACAAACATTTGCTTTTGTATTTTTGTAATGGAATGAATGTATTCAAACAAGATACAGTAGGTCGTCAGGGATACTACGGCGGAGTCAAGGGTGAGGTTTGGGAGGGGGTGAGTGGAGGACAAGGTGAAGGTTGAAGGGCCAAGGTGGAGGTTGAAGGGGCAAGGTGGAGGTTGAAGGCCAAGGTGGAGGGTGAAGAGCAAGGTGAACCAGCCGACTCCTCTTCCTCCTCCTCTTCCTCCTCCCCCTCCCCCTTCTCCTCCTCTTCCCCTCCTCCTCCTCTTCTTCCCCCTCCTCCTCCTCTTCTTCCCCCTCCTCCTCCTCTTCTTCCCCTTGTCTCACAGCTGTTGGCAGAACAGCTGGTAACCTCGTTATACTCTCTTCCACTCTTTTTCGCGGTTTGAGGTGGAGGTGGAGGTGGAGGGGAGAGAGAGTGGGTGGAGGTGAAGAATAGAGATTGAAGGTGTGCAGGGAAGGTGGCATAGGAAGGTAGACAGGTGCTGTTGGGGGGGGGTTGTCGTTGAGTATGGGTTCTCTCTTTGTGGGAATTTCTGAAATGTGGAACTTGCCAATATTGGGAACAGAAACACCTTTCGCTAATATGTGAGGATTTTATGGGATTTTATGCAATGATTTATTCCGAATAATCGGGATTTTTTGTTATTATTTTGTTTATTTATTTATTTATTTATTTATTTATTTTTATATTTTATTTATCTATTAATTTATTTATTTCTAGATTTTAAATGGAGAGTCCCACAGCGTGATTGATGGTGGTGGTGTTTGAAAATTCAACTTCATTTTTTTTTTTTTAATTAAAATCGTCTGTTTTTTTAAATTAATAAAACATTCTAAGATCAACATGGGTGAGGTTGAATAAATGGGTAGTGATGAGTGAACATAATGGGTTAATGGGTGTAGGAGTGGGTGATGGTTTAGTGGGTTGTGTGGATGAAGTTGTGCATGATGGGTGTATGCGAGGTATAATGGGGGAACAGGTTGTGAGGTCAGGAAGGAGGGAGGGAAGGAGGTGAGAGAAAGAGGGAGGGAGATGTGGGGGAGGACTCTCCACTCTCCCTCCTTCCTTTCCTTCCTCTTTCCGTCACCTCCTTCCCTCCCTCCTTCCTTCCCTCCTTCCCTCCTTCCTTCCTTCCTTTCCTTCCTTCCTTCCTTCCTTCCTTCCTTCCTTCCTTACTTACTTTCCTCCCGCTTTCACTCACCTCCTTCCCTCCTTCTTCACTCCTTCCCTCCCGCTTTCACTCACCTCCTTCCCTCTCTCCTTCACTCCTTCCCTCCCTCCTTCTCTCGTTCCCTCCCTCCCTCCTTCTCTCTTTCCCTCTCTCCCTACTTCCCTCTCTCCCTCCTTCCCTCTCTCCCTCCTTCCCTCTCTCCATCTCCCTCCTTCCCTCTCTCCATCTCCCTCCTTCCCTCTCTCCATCTCCCTCCTTCCCTCTCTCCATCTCCCTCCTTCCCTCTCTCCATCTCCCTCCTTCCCTCTCTCCATCTCCCTCCTTCCCTCTCTCCATCTCCCTCCTTCCCTCTCTCCATCTCCCTCCTTCCCTCTCTCCATCTTCCTCCTTCCCTCTCTCCCTCCCTCCCTCCCTCCTTCCCTCCCTCCCTCTCCCTCCCTCCCTCCTTCTCTCCTTCCCTCTCTCCCTCTCTCTCCCTCCTTCCCTCTCCCCTCCTCCCTCTCTCCCTCCCTCCCTCTCTCCCTCCCTCTCTCCCTTCCTCCCTCTCTCTCCCTCCCTCCCTTCCTCCCTCTCTCCCTTCCTCCCTTCCTCCCTCTCTCCCTTCCTCCCTCTCTCCCTCCCTTCCTCCCTTCCTCCCTCTCTCCCTTCCTCCCTCGCTTCCTTTCCCTCTCTCCCTCTCTCCTTCTCTCCCTCTCTCCCTCCTTGTCTCCTTCCCTCCCTTTCTCCTTCCCTCCCTCCTTCCCTCCCCTCCCTCCCTTCCCTCCCTCCCTTCCCTCCCTCCCTCCCTCCCTCCCTCCCTCCTCCGCACCCTCTGTGCTTACCATAGTATCCTCCGAATCGATGTTCGCAGAATGCGCCCTCGGTGCCGGGCGGGCAGACGCAGGAACAGTCCTCTCCCAGGAAGCCCTCGTTCTGGCAAGGGTCTTCCGTCTGGTTACACTCCGTCAGCCAACGCTCTGGGAGGGGGAGGGGACGTGGGGCCAAGCCAGGAGCATAAGAACACAGAAAAAATAATGATGTCATTGATAATAGGTAAATAAATGAGTAGATAAATAGTAATGATAATAACAAAGCGTGGGTGGGTGGGTCTTTCTAGTTACGATGTACTGGAAAAAGAGTTACGCTCGTTCGGGATTCGTCCTTCACTGATCAAATCTGGTTTTGGATTCATGTTTGGGTCGTCTTCATCC
Source organism: Oratosquilla oratoria (assembly GCF_046742065.1). NCBI lineage: Eukaryota > Metazoa > Arthropoda > Malacostraca > Stomatopoda > Squillidae > Oratosquilla > Oratosquilla oratoria. Next base: position 7,382,083 of record NC_134817.1, on the reverse strand, counting down.
AGGTGTGTGTGTGTGTGTGTGTGTGTGTGTGTGTGTGTGTGTGATCTGTGCTCTCAAGTCCACACGCTTGTTTATGAAACGAAGACAGTGGACGAGCTTATGAAGGCCGCCTACCGAGACAGTTGTAGATGCGGTTGGCCAAGATCTTGTCCCTGTGTGAGAGTCCTGTGTCGAATCCCGACTTCCACATCCCGATGACGCCCTGGAGCATCGGGTCCCGCGTCGCCACCGTCGTCCGCCCGTTGTGGGACCACTCCTGCAGAAGGGGAACGAAGGGTGAGTTCGACGAAGGAACAGGTAAAGGGGTTATCACATTAGGCTAGTTTTCCTCCAACCTTCGACTCGTTAGACGTGACGCCCATGATCCTGTTTTGTCAACAGTTTACGTAGAATGTCGTTTGATATGACGGAGGAAATTTTTTTCCTTCATCGTATTTGATTCCTTCCCCCAAACGCTATGGGCTGCAAATCTACTCCAACAGTCGGAGGGAAATTTGCCCAGTGTGATAACGCCTTTTGTTAGTTCGAAGACTTCTCCGTCAGTAGACGGAAGTGAGTTTGTAGATCCTCTTTCGGGAGATGAAAGAGAAGGTCGCGGGCGCGCGCTGGGAGGCAGAAGAACGAGGAACACTAAAGTTCGGTCACTCCTTCTGGAGGAGGGGGACGGAGATGGTCTGTCTTCGGCTCTGAGACCGTGTCTTGACCATCGGAAACTTAGACATTACTTGCTTTTTTAAATTCACGGGAACGTTTTTGATCTACGGAAAGTTTTTTTTTTTTTTTTTTTTTTTTTTTTTTTTTTTTTTTTTATCCAAATAGCGGGGCTCGTTCTAATATTACGCCAGGGTGATTTTTAGTCAGTTAAGGATTGAGTGGAAAAAAAATCAAACACTCCGTTTGGTGTATTAAGATGTATTGACTGCAACGTAGCAGTGTCTTGTTTTTAGAGATTCGTCTCCACTCTTAAGAGAAAAAAAGTTATTTTATTTATTTAATTTTATTTTATCTATTTATTTATTTTCTTTTCTTATTATCCTTTGTTTTTTCCTGCTCGGATATCTTCATGATCACCTCTGTGACTTCACCAGTTCGTCTCGCCAATGCCCCCGAGGATAGAAACGCTGGTTCCCTCAAACGAAGTAGTAAAAGAGAATGCTTACCAAGGGCGTGTAATGCATGACGGAGGAGAGATCGTAGGCCACGTTGACGTCCAGCGACTCGATCTTGAAGAAGTTGAAGAGCTCCCTGCCGGCGACGTTTCTGCTGTTGACGGCCACGAACTGGTCTCGGTCGGGTCTCCTGATCTCGTGGTAGAAGCCGAGGGCGTGGCCGATCTCGTGGACCACGAGGCCCAGCTAGTGACGAAGGTGGGGGAGGGGGGAAACCGAGGTCATTAGGTGAGTTGGAGTTCGGGGAAGGGGAAGAGGGAGGGGGAGTTAGGTTGGGCGTTGTTGGAAGGATGAAGAAGGGGAAGGGACGATGGTTGGAGGGTTGTTGGCCAGGGAAAATGGCAGGAATGAGGAGGAGGAGGAGATGAAGTTGGAGGAAAGTGAATGGGAAGAAGAAGGAAAGAAAAGGAAATAGTAAGAAGAGGAGAAGGTGAGGAAAGGAAGGGATGAAGCTGGGGAAAAAGAGGAAGGAAAAGGAAATACTCGTAGGAAGAGGAAGAGAAGGTGAGGAAGGAAGGGAAGTTGAGGGGGAAAGAGGAAGGAAGAGGAGAAGGTGAAGAAGGAAGGGATGAAGTTGGGGGATAAAGGAAGGAAAAGGGAAGAGGAGGAGGTGGTAGAGAAGTTTGAGGATTGAAGGAGGAAGAGGAAAAGAAGGAAAGGGAAATAACAGAAAGAGGAGATTGAGACAAAGAGGATGATATGGAAGAGGAGGAAAAAGAAGAGAGAGAGAGCAAAAGAGGAAGCACGAAGTGGTAAAGAGGTGTAGGAAAAAAAGGAGAGAGGGACGAAGAGCAAGGGGAATGACAGCAGGAAATGAGGACAATATGGCGGAAGAAGGAAAAGAAGGGAGAATTTAATCAAATAAAAACACGAATGAATGACAAAGAATCGAGGGCGCAGACAAGAAAAGAGGAGGAGGAGGAGGAGGAGGAGACCAGATAAAAACGGAAGGGAAAGACAATACAGGGAAAGAGGAAGAGGAGGATAGATTAAATAAAGAAAAATGTTACGAAAGAAGGAGTGGAGGAAGGAATGAAGGACATATAATGTGTGTGTTTACATATGCAAACTACTGTATTATATATACATACTCCAAACCATACACATATTATAGTGACGCCTCAGGTGGCATTTATGATGAAGGGGGGGGAAGGGAAGAGGGGGAGGGGGAGAAGAGTCTCCCCTTCCCCTCTCCCCCCTGGGGGGGAGGGAGGGGGGGGGGGCCTCACCGCCTCACACTCCCGTCCGATGGAGACGTTCTGTCCGCGGTTTCCGGCCACGCCGACGGCGCTGCGGCACCCGCGGAGTCTGCGGAACTGGAGGTGGGGGATGGAGCGGTTGTAGGTGCGAACGAAGCGGATGCAGGTGTGTTTCTCCCAGTGGGCGATCCCTGCGCCGATGGTTCCCTTGTGAGGGAAAGCTGCCAGAGGGGAGACAGAGAAGAGGAGTCAGGTGTCCGTTCGCTGGAGGACAGATCGTATGTGATGACCTGCAAAAAACCTTTGTTGGCTGGTGCAGCCTTACTACCTCCTTGGTACAATGACCTCGTCAGCCTTGGTAAGGCCGTGCCCCCCCCTCCCCCCATTTTTTTTTTTTTTTTTTTTTTTATACACTATGGTCTTGGACCACGTGTTGGACTCGTGATCTACAGCTATGAGACATCCGCATGAGAG
>NC_134817.1:7369241-7374241 GCF_046742065.1 Oratosquilla oratoria | reverse complement strand
TACGATATTTTGTTTTTCAAATCTCCAAATGTAGAATTATCTTTCCATCGTATACATAAACCTTTATCAGTGTTAGACATATTGTTGAAATCTTCCTAGAGAAGTCTAGATTTCTTTAAGCGAAGTCATATTCTAGTTATTCGAGTGGGTGTAAGAGGTAGGATAGAGAAGGGAAAATAACCCAGCGTGATGACCCGTTAAAAACGCTTGACACACTCGACCAAGGGACATGCAAACTTAATAAGTCTGTAAACTGCTCCATCACAGTTAAGTGATGAACAGGCCTGTGTGTGTACAGAGGGGGAGGGGGGCTGTTTACATTGCGAAGGAGTAAAAGTTCAACAACTTCTGGTGCCTTTACCTTACAATAATAAACCCGTGAACGAACGCTTTGTTGTGTGCCGCGTCCTACGTATATGATGCAACAATTTGTAAGTTCGAAGTTTTTTTTATTTCCACATTTTCCCTTTTTTTTATTTTTATAATTATTTTTATTATTATTGCTCTTGTTTATTATTATTATTATTATGGTTGAGAAATAAATTGTGATGCAGCCCGAAGGGATTTCTCCCCGTCTTCTCCTTTTCTGCATGAGGGGACGGAGAGGGGGTGGGTCGCCGATTTAATGAAGCGGCCTTGCTGTGGATGTGCTGTGTCTTGCGACACTGCTTCTGACCCAGGGCAGTGGGCGAGATGCAGGGATGACCCGTCATCCAGGAGGTGCCAAGATAAGAGGGAGGGAAGAGGGTGGAGGGGAGTGGAGTATGATAGGGATGGAAGAGGTGGGAGTGGTTTTTATGCCTTTGTATTTTGGCTACCTCCCCTATTAGGGGGCAAAAGCCTTTGGTATATTTATATATGTATTCTTGTTTATGTTTGTGTTTATTTGATTTGTTTGTTTATGTAGTTGTTTGATTTGTTATATTACTTTTGTTTGGTTTTGATTTTATGGTACAACAAAAACCCAACGCGTGTACAGAGAAGTCGTCGATAATTCTTAACCAATTTTGCTACGTTTCATTTTCCGTTTAATTTAGCTTCCAACAGATAACATTGATCAGTTAAAGGGAGGCCCCTGCCTCAGGATGGGATTAAAACTTTTCTCAGTCTTAACCCGATTATCCCTTTAACTCTGGTTAGCGATTGTGGTCGTTTATTGAATCTGTCGCCAGACGATTTTATTCTGCTGAGGGAAGAACCGTCTCTACCTCGAAAAGATTTACGCGTTCGAAGGAGGATTGAATTTCATGTGAATGAAATCGGATGACGACTTTGAATAAAATGTATAAAGTGTGCATATAAGCTTTGTCTATGTGATTCATAAGAAAACAACACGTTTCTTTTAATTATTAATTCATTTATAATTTTACTTTTTTTTTATTTGTTTTGTATTGATTCGTGTACTGAAATTATTTTTGTAAAGATTAAATAAAACGCTTATTAATATGTTATTCCACCCCTTCTAGACAACGACTGACGTAGTTGCATCCTGGTCACACGGACTTGCATTGTATGTCGCATGCGTCCATTGTCGGGAGACTATACCCAGACTCGGCGTGCAGAAAGGGTGGGACGTGGGAGGGAACGAGGAAATCTCCCATGCCCACCTCATCTTTTCATAATTTTTTTGCTGCCAACCGGAGCGAAGAGGAACCGGTATTTCCCAGTAACCGGTTGCCTGTCTGTCTGTGTGTCTTTCCGTCTTTCTGTCGGTCTGTTATCACTTCCCCCAGGGGGAAGTGCCCAGGTCTGTGTGTGATTCACCATGGTCTTGGATCACGTGTTGGACTCGTGATCGACAGCTATTACCCTTCCGGATGAGAGCTCAGAGCTCATATATATGACCGATCACACACACACACACACACAACCCCCCGCCCACGAGAGTTGGAGTAACGACCCGCAGCACAGCGATACTGAAATTATTTCAGCCCTGGGTGGGACTCGAACCCGGACCGCCGTAGTGGCAGCCGGGAACTCTAATCACTGTTCCACGAGGTGTGTGTGTGTGTGTGTATTTACCTACACGGGCCAAGGCCAAGGCAAGCCTCAAGCAACGGTACTGTACCTACCACCTTGCAACCTGCTCAGTAGGAGGTGCGGCACCCACTATTTCCTCCCCCTCTTCCTCCTCTTCCTCCTCCTCTTCCTCCTCTTCCTCCTCCTCCTCCTCCTCCTCCTCCTCTTCCTCCTCCTCCTCCTCTTCTTCCATCGCCACACCTCAGCAGCCTTAACAAGTTCAGCATAATTCAGGACCTTCTGAGGGGCGCTGGAATTGGTGTAGACATAATATGAACATGCACACCCACAAGGAAACTCTAGCTCCTTCTTCCTCTTTTTCCTCCGCCTCTCTCTCTCTCTCTTTCTTTGTTTCTCTTTTTCTTTCTTTTTCCCCGTCTGTCTGCCTCTTTCTCTTTGTTTCGTTCCCTTCCTCTTTTCTCTCCTATTCTCTATATTTCTCTCTCTCTATCTCTCTATCTGCCTCTCCTCTTCTCCTCTCCCTCTCTCTCTTTGCTCACAAGCATGTACGCTACGCATGTACACACGTGTACACACACGTACAAGGGTGCACATGGAAATGGTCCTCGTCCCATTGCAATCTGTCGTAAACTGGGCAACACGAAACGTCTGGCTATCGCTCCTGGATCCGACATTGATGGGGAGGCGACCCGTGTTAGGCATGGCCACACAACCCCTGGCGTTAACAGGGGGGTAATCACTCACGGTAGGGTGGTTCACTCCATCCCAGCGTAGAATTGGTTTCTGTTTGGTTCTCCCAACACACATGTACCTCGGGTCCACAATATATAACACATGGACCTTATTGAAAAATAAGATAAACAGCGTGGACCTTATTAAAAATAAGATAAACAGCGTGGACCTTATTAAAAATAAGATAAACAGCGTGGACCTTATTGAAAAATAAGATTAACAGCGTGGACCTTATTGAAAAATAAGATAAAATAAGATAAACAGCGTACCTATACGAGGTTTGGTTACGTTAGATTAGGTTAGGTTAGGTCATCATCATAGCTTATCACCCCTGAAGGCCCAATCCAAGTGTTCTTTGATTTATATTGACTTGGTTGATGTTCACCAGATTGGAGGCAAGTGGACACAAGTGAAGCTGGTTTTGTCTTTGCTGTGCCGTATTATCAAACTTGAGTGGTGTGTCACTGTTTAGCGATAAAACGATTGGAGTGTCTTGGCGCGCCATTTTGGACAACAAAGATGGCGATGATGTCGAGTTAACAGAATGCATCAGGTGTGAATCAGGATCCCAGGCTTACCAACTTAACAAATCCCTCCGCATATGTTGGTTCTCATTTTGATCGTGATTTTTTTTTCTTCTCTGTCTATATACCAAAGGTCTTTTCCCCCTTATAAGGAGGGTAGCCAATCAAGGTATGAGACCACCCTCACTCCCATCCACCACCCATTTCACCCTCCTCTTAGCTCCTCGTGGATGAGAAGTCATCCCCGTCTTCCGCTCACTATCCGGGTAAGAGGCAACGCAGCAAGGCACAGCACCTCCATGGCTCCTTGCTGCCTCTAACCCGAGGTAGGGGGGGCGGGGATGAAGCTTTATCTACGAGAAGCTAAGACAGGAGAGGAGATGTGTGGTTTTTGATATATGGTGGATGGAAATTTTGATATAGCCACTCCCTTTATATGAGGGTAAAACTCTATTTACATGGGATTTTTGAATGGGTGTAGGGTGGATGTGTGCTTTGATTTAGCTATCCTTCGTATAAAGGGGAAAGCACCCTTTTGTATATGTATTTGCAGAGACCAATGGAAACATGAAATGGTGACCGAACAAACGTCTTGGGCTAATTCTTTGTACCTTTGAAGATGTCTTAAATAGACGAAAACGTTCGGTTACCATTGAATTGATTGGTTCCTGCAAATATCATCAATCACGTGCTTTTTGTGATTTCTTTGCACTTTGGTATATGTACGTACATATAGACTGGTCTAACACTTCCCCACGTTGGTAGTCTTGTACAATTACAGACATCGCCACAGCGAGACTTAATTTATGGTAACTTTCCCAGCCGTTGTTGCCATACGGGCGAGTCTGGCTTTTCTTTGGCTCAGTGAAACAGAGTGTAGTGTTTCCGTCTTGCAAAACAACTTATGAGGTCACACTTGCCTTTCCCCCCGTCTGCATGTGGGTTATTCTGGTACGCCACGACGCTAGCTTGGGTCGACTTCGCGTGACATGTCATTCAGGAGCCCAGCCTACGCTGGGGCAGAACCAAATAGATCCAAGATGGTCGGTCTAGACATGTACAAGGGCAGTTGCATTTTTTTTTTCTTTTTTTTTTCAAATTGGAGAAAATTAACTGATGAAAGAATAATGTATTGTATAATATTATAAATGATATAATGTATAATATATTGTATAGTGATCATGTATAACATTGAATAATGTATGTCTATTGTAGTGCTTTTTTGTTTGTTTTGTTTTTTAGATGTCGAAAGGCGATTTTATTTGGTTGGGGGAACTCGCCATAGAGGAAGGTTTCATGTAAAAATTCTGTTTTATGTCTGATTCTTTCAAGACATCATAAAGTTGTCCCAGCCAGTGTGACAGGCTGTGGTGAAAAGCTAACCACAGCATATTCAATGAAATGAATAAAATCACCTGACGCAACCTCCCCAATTATTATTATTATTATTATTATTATTATTATTATTAATAATAATATTTTATTAATTTGTTTATTTTTACTCTTATTCTATCATTATTATTATCTATTTATTTATTTATTTTATTCTTATTCTGTCATTGTTATTATGATGATTATTATTTTTATCAATTTTTATGGTCCTCCCTTCTCTCCCCAGACTACCCTCCCCTCCCCCCCAACCTCCCCAGTTTGGGGGGTGGGGGTGGAAGTGGGGAGTCTTTCCGGGAAAGCTTTTCAACAAAAACCAAATGGTAGGAGGAGAAGGCGACCCGTGTCCGGGGGTACAGCCGTCCGGAGGGAGAG